>NC_041382.1:490260090-490268202 GCF_002162155.2 Triticum dicoccoides
CGTATATAAAGGGCGGGGCGGGGTGTCTTGGAGGAGGGACAAGGCGGCACCGGTGGAGGAGGCCGGCTCGGACTCTGTCCGAGTGGGCGGCGGCGGCGGCGCGCGACTCCGTGCGGGAGACGGCGGCGGGGCGGTTGGGCCGGCCCGACTGGGTTTGGGCCCAGTCGGCGCTTGGAAGTTTTTTTTTTATAAAATTCCACCGAACAGAAAATAAATCCTAGAAAATAAAATAAAAATCTAAAAATGCCAAAACAAATTTTCACCGTCTAAATAAAATATTTAGGACGATATGAACATTTTCTTGGCCCTAAAATGCAATTTCGAAAACGTGCAATTTTTCTAATGCAAATAAAATCCGAATAAAATCTAATAAAATCAAATAAATGATTTTAATATTTTTCCTCCAATATTTCAATTATTTTGGAGAAGTCATATTATCTCCTCTCATATATTTTAATATGAAATACTTTTCGGAGAGAAAATAATTAAAATCAAAAATCCTCGTTTCATTATTGATAAAAAAATCAAATATGAAAACTGGGAAATCCCCAACTCTCTCCGAGGATCCTTGAGTTGCTTAGGATTTCAGGGATTGCGAAACAAAAATGCAATAAAATATGATATGCATGAATGATCTATGTATAACATTCCAAATTGAAAATTTGGGATGTTACAAACCTACCCCCCTTAAGATGAATCTCGCCCTCGAGATTCAGGTTGGCTAGAAAATAGGTGTGGGTGGTCTTTGCGTAGATCATCCTCTCGTTCCCAGGTGGCTTGATCCTCGGTATGGTGGCTCCACTGAACTTTGCAAAACTTGATCACCTTGCGGCGGGTGACTTGACTAGCAAACTCCAAAATCTTGACTGGCTTCTCCTCATAAGTCAAATCACTGTCCAACTGAATCGCCTCCAAGGGTACTGTATCTCTTAACGGTATATCGGCCATCTCAGCATGACACTTCTTCAACTGTGAAACGTGAAACACATCATGAAATCCTGACAGTCCTTCAGGTAACTCCAACTTGTAGGCATTTCTCCCATCCGTTCCAAAACACGATACGGTCCTACAAATCTCGGGGCTAAATTTCCTTTAACCCCAAAACGCTTCACTCCTCGCAAGGGTGATACTCGCAGGTACGCTCTATCTCCAATTTCATAGGTTACCTCCTTGCTTTTCGAGTCTCCATAACTCTTCTGCCTGGACTGAGCAATCTTCAGTCTATCACGAATCAACTTAAATTTCTCTTCAGACTCTTTGATCAAGTTTGGTCCAAACAACTGTCCGTCTCCGACTTCATCCCACATTAACAGTGTTCTGCACCTTCGTCCGTACAAGGCTTCGAACGGTGCCATCTTCAAACTGGCTTGGTAGCTATTGTTGTATGAGAACTCTGCGTAAGGCAAATTGTCATCCCAACTAGATCCATAATCTAGCGCACAGGCTCTCAACATGTCCTCCAGAATCTGGTTGACTCTCTCTGTCTGTCCATCCGTCTGCGGGTGAAACGCTATACTGAACTCCAGTCTTGTTCCCAAGGTCTGGTGTAACTGATGCCAAAACTTTGAGGTAAACTGTGTTCCTCTATCTGATACAATGGTCCTCAGAACTCCATGCAGACATACGATCCTGGACATATATATCTTGGCCAACTTCGCACTTGTATAAGTGGTTTTCACTGGGATAAAGTGAGCCACTTTGGTCAAGCGATCAACTACTACCCATATGGAATCATATCCTGATTTGGTCCTGGGTAATCCGGTGATAAAGTCCATGCCAAGTTTATCCCACTTCCACTCGGGTATCGACATAGGCTGTAACAATCCTGCCGGCTTTTGATGCTCTGCCTTCACTCTCTGACATACATCACATACGTCTACATACTCGGCAATATCCTTCTTAATACCCGTCCACCAGAAACGTTTCTTCAAATCCAAATACATCTTGGTGTTTCCGGGGTGTATCGAGTATGGTGAGTCATGGGCCTCCTGTAGTATTAACTTCCCGATCTATGTGTTATTGGGCACGTATATCGGTCCTCAAACCATAAGGTATCATGCTCATCCTCACGAAAACCTTTGGCCTTTCCTTTGCTCATCTTCTCCTTTATCTCGACAATCTCTTTGTCATCCTTCTGCGATTCCCGAATCTTACCCAACAATGTCGACTGAACTTCCATTGTTGCAATAAAACCTCTAGGAACAATCTCTAATCGTAGTTCCATGATATCCTCTGCCAACTCCTTTGGTACTCCCTTACTCGCAAGGATATTAGCATAACTCTTCCGGCTCAAAGCGTCTGCTACGACATTGGCCTTTCCTGGATGATAGTGCAACTTCATGTCATAATCCTTTATAAGCTCCAACCATTTCCTCTGCCTAAGGTTCAGTTCCTTCTGTGTGAAGATGTACTTCAAACTCTTATGATCCATGTACACATCACAACGGTTTCCAATAAGGTAATGTCTCCAAGTCTTCAATGCATGCACTACTGCTGCTAGCTCCAAGTCATGCGTGGCATAATTCAACTCGTGAGGTTTTAGTTGTTGCGAGGCATACGAAACAACTCTTCCGTCCTGCATAAGCACACATCCAAGTCCCAAGCGAGAGGCGTCACAATACACTTGGAAATCCTTATGTATATCTGGCAGTGTCAGTACTGGGGCTGTAGTCAAACATTTCTTCAACTCCTGGAAACTTGCCTCGCAATCTTCCGTCCATTTAAACTTGGTATCCTTCTTCAATAACTCCGTCATTGGCTTCGCAATCTTGGAAAAATTCTCAATGAATCTCCGGTAGTATCCTGCGAGTCCAAGAAAACTGCGGATCTCGCTAACTGAAGTTGGTGCCAACCATTCAGTGACTGACTAAACCTTGCTGGGGTCTACTGCTATACCTTCTCCTGATATAACATGTCCAAGGAATCCAACTTCCTTCAACCAAAACTCGCATTTGCTGAACTTGGCATACAACTGGTGTTCCCTGAGTTTCTCGAGAACTAAACGCAAATGCTCCTTGTGCTCCTCTTCATTCTTCGAGTATACCATAATATCATCAATAAATGCCACAACAAACTTGTCCAGATATTCCATGAATACCTTGTTCATCATGCTCATGAAATAGGCAGGGGCGTTAGTCAGTCGAAACAACATGCCTGTATACTCATATAATCCGTATCGCATGGTGAATGCTGTCTTTGGTATATCTTTCTCTCGAATCTTCAACTGATGGTATCCCGATCGCAAATCGATCTTCGAAAACACCTTAGCTCCTTGCAGCCGATCAAACAGATCATTGATCGTCAGCAGTGGGTACTTGTTCTTAATCGTCACTTCATTCAAGGCCCGATAATCAATAACCATTCTTAGGGATTTATCCTTCTTCTCAACCAAAAGCACTAGGGATCCCCAAGGTGATGAACTCCTTCGAATGTAACCTTTCTCCAATAACTCCTTGATCTGTTTCTTAATCTCCTCCAAATCATTTGCGGGCATCCGATAGGGTCTCTTGGATATTGGCCCTGTCCCTGGCAATAGCTCTATCAAAAACTCGATGTCTCGATCCGGTGGCATGCCTGGTAACTCCTTTGGAAAAACATCCGGGTAATCCCTCACTACAGGCACTTCCTCCCGAACAACTCCCGTGAGGGTATTCACTTGGCTCCTCCTAGGCACATGCCTAGATACATACTTAATCCTTTTTCCCTCCGGGGTGGTGAGATAAATCAACTTACTAGCACAGTCAATACTTCCTCCATACTTTGATATCCAGTCCATGCCTAATATCACATCCAATCCTTGTGACTCCAAGATAATTAGGTCGGATGAAAAAACATGAGTGCCAATGGTTAGGGGTATCTGGTCGCACCATCGACTAGCCATATACTCTGCTCCAGGTGAACTCACTAAGAGAGGGGTCCTAAGGGTTTGGGTTGGTAGTTTAAACTTATCCACGAATCCCCTTGATATGTATGAATGCGATGCACCAGTATCAAATAGAACAAGAGCGGTAAATGACTTAACCAAAAACTTACCTATTACCGCGTCCGGCTGCTCTTCAACCTCCTCCACGTTAACGTGGTTCACTTGTCCTTTGTTGAATGGATTGGGCTTCTTCCCAGCGCTCCCATTTCTGTTTCCATTCTTTCCTTCAGGGCACTCCGTGGCATAGTGTCCAGTCTTCCCGCACTTGGAGCAACTAGCATGACTTAGATCTCTTTTGGCGGGTGTGGCTGGATTGGGGCGGTTCTGATTGTTATTGGCTCCATTCCCATTCCCATTCTTAGTACCATTGTGGTTATGCGATCCTCCTCCGGTGTGGTTATGACCTCCATGGTTATGAACAAGTCCTCCCGAGTTCGGGGTTAGGCGAGGCTTCTGCTGAGCTCCCGAGTTATTACCTCCCTTGTCCATACTTCCTCTTACGACTCTCAATCTGCTGCTACTTCCCTTCTATCATAAGAGCCTTATCTACCAACTCCTGGTAGTTGTTGAAGGTTGCTACCATCAACTGCATACTCATCTCATCATTCAGCCCTTCCATAAACTTCTCCTGCTTCGCGGCATCTATGGCCATGTCATCAGGGGCATAGCGAGATAACTTGCTAAACTCATCCACGTACTGAGCCACAGTACGGTTCCCCTGGTGTAAGTTGTGAAACTCACGTTTCTTCATATTCATGGCTCCAGTTGAGACATGGGCTATGCGGAAAGCTTGCTGAAACTGGTCCCAAGTGACGTTGGTTATGGGGAAAGTGGCCGTGTAATTCTCCCACCATGAGGCTGCTGGTCCATCCAATTGATGTGCGGCAAAGCATACCTTCTCGGCATCTGTGCAACCTGCGGTGGTCAACTCCCTTCCAATACGGTGTAGCCAATAATCAGCAACTATAGGCTCAGTGCTTCTGGAAAACACCGGCAGTTGTAACCTTAGAAAACGGGCTAGGTTGTCCACTGGCGACGGGTTGTTGTTGTTGTTGTTACCCTGGTTCTGAACTACCAATTGCATCAAGGTGTTCTACTGCTGGATCAACTGAGTGAGCTCCAGCGGGGTGGCAAATCCGTGGTCACGTCTGGGAGGCATCTGATGGGTTTAGATGGAAGAGATTAGAATAGAATGAGGTCTAATGAGAAGGCACTACCCGTATGCACATGAGACAAACACACTCATTTCACTCAATCAATCAAGCAAGGGAATACAAGCGGTCTAGAACTATCGCAAAAGTGCTCAACTACTACTGAATACATGGGGGAATACTACTAATCATTGGGTGGTCATCTAGAAATTTTGATCGGTGGAAGACTCCATGATATCTGCTCCAGCTTCTTCTTCAAAGTCATCATCACTAGGGTCGGAGTCGGTGTCGTCGATGATGATGTAGTCCTCCGGACGAATCTCCTTGGGTTCTTCATCTTCTTCTACGGGAGTGGGGTCTCCCATGAATATTCCGATCTTCTTAATCAGGTCATCATTCTTCTCCAGTAGTGTCGCAATTTCCTCCTCATATCCATCGCGTGTAGACTTAAGTTCTTCTTCCAGCTCGATGATCCTTGTCTTCGCCTTCCTCAAATCTATCATGTCTGCGCACATCTGATTCTCCTAGCGTTGAATGTGTTGGTTTAGTTCCTGGATGAAAGCTGCAATTGATCTATCCTTCCTAGTGCTGATCATCTCCCATTGCTCGTCTCGGCGCCCACATATCTGGTAGATAGTGTCCTTAAGATCCTTGTGATATACTTCTCCAATGCGTCCCATGGTGATGTGAGCTGCCATACTCTTTCCTAAACTCTAGGTTGGTGCGTCGAAGGAAAATTCTATAGGTTTAGTGACTGGCGTGAAGGTCCTTCCTGGAACTTGAACTTGAATCATCCATCGCTCCTCTTCTGGTAAAGTGGTGTTGTATGTCCTGGTGAAGCTTGGTATTCCAATGTTCAAGTACCTAGTGACTTCCTTCAAGTGTCGTCCAAAAGGTGATTCTTCCTCCGGTTGTGCAAACTTGTTCTTCATCTCCGCCATCCTAAAGAGTAGAAAATGGAGAGGAGTCAGAAATGAGTAGAGAAGAGTGACCTATGGTTTTATCTTAGTGGTCGTCTCCTACACTCAGCGTGTGCTCTGATACCATCTTTGTAGCGACCCGGCGTCAAACGGTCAAGTCTCTTTGCTACAGTGTCATCCCTGGATCGGTAATGCTGACACACATAATACTCGAAGGATTTATAACAGAGTAGCAATCACACACTTATTACATCGGATGTCTCAAATGAGAACTTATTATAATAAATATGGCTTAAGGCCATCTAATACGATAACAACGGAAGGCTTGGAAGATAAAGTGAGTCCATCAAATCCAACGGCATAGCTGAGCTGCACGGCAACGACCTAACGAACCTTACTCCTCGTCTGAAAAGTCTACAACATAATACGTTGCAGCCCGAGAACGGGTCAGCACATGGAATATGATGGCAAAGTAACACAGTAGAGCAAGAATAGAATAATGCTATCACTACATGCATCTTTGGCTGGTGGAAAGCTCTATGGTTATAGTTTTACGAAAAGCAAATCTTTCCCTACAACAAAGGAATAGATTTTAAATTTACTATCATGGTAGTTGAAACATCATTGAGAAGGTTCCTCCAACTCAATCCCAATTAAAGTGATTAACAACCCAACAATATTAATTAAGAGTGATGAGATACTTAAGATATTCCAAGTACTAGATACTCAAGATTTTCCATAACCGGGGACACGGCTAACCATGATTAGTTTGTACACTCTGCAGAGGTTTGCTCACTTTTCCCCACAAGACTCGATCGCCTCCGTTGGGTTTCTCGCACTACATGGTGTTTGAGAAACGGATGACCGAGATTCAGTATTTTAGAAACATTAACTCTCTACTCCGGGTAGACCATACCAAACCTACAAACCCACTACCTGTTGATCTACCTCTTCAAGAGCTTCACGTAACTTACTCAACTATGCTAGAGCCCATAATAGCTTGTGGGTGCACACGAAAGTTTCTAGCATGAATAATCTCAGTTCCCTTTGAGCCTGGGTGGCGGTCCATAGGAAGATCACACGGGTACTCCAGGTGCCTCAATCCACCCAGATGTGTATTTAAGTTGCCACCTTAAGTTAAACCATTAATTATCAATCTCACATCTGTCATGGATTTCACTCACCCAACCACGTCTACGAGCATAGCATAGAAGTATTAACAACGCGTAGAAGTAACTCCCAAGGGTTTGAATGTAACAAGGCAATAGGTTCTACCTCATCAACTACTACCCAACCCACAAGTTAATGTCATCCTAATCATGCAATGTTTGAGGATTGGAACTAATGCATAAAAACTGGGTGATAGAGGGATATGATCAAAGTGTTACTTGTCTTGCTGATGATACGCGTAACCTAGAGACTCCAAATAACACGCTTCGCACTCCGGGAATTCTATCGTAAATAAACAATAGCATACATAAGCAATTATCAAAGAAGCACGGTAAAACTCAAATAAGAAGATCTAACCGGAAAGTTCAACTTAAGAACTCCGGTTTGCAAAAAGAATCAAATCAAACGGAGCAATGAAACTCAAACGGCGAAGGAAACAAGATCCGTTTACTAATATGAACTAAGGCCAAATTTTACAGTACCAAAATCTTGTTCAAGTTGGTTAAGCAGAAAGAGGGTCTCGAGACAAAGATCTAGGCGCTTGAATCGCCTAATTCCGACTAACGAGTGAAAAGATAAACCGAAACGAAAATCGAATCAGAAATCGCGATCGAGAATAATCGCGGAAAAATCCGCTAAAAGAAAACTGATGAACAGGCTAACGAACGAGCGTTCGTTATCTATAACTAACGAGCGAAAACCGTTCATGGAAACGAACTTATGGACGAACGACCGCTAAATTGAAGAACCGGGAAAAAACCGGCGAACCGATCTAAAAAAACATACTAGGGTTTTCAAATAAACCGAATCGGTTTTTCTTTGAAAAAAATACCGGGCGGCGGTGGAACGGCGCGGTACCTCCGACGAGGCGGGGCTCGGGCGGCAGGGCGGCGGGGCGAGGGCGGCGTGGCGCGGCGCGGGCGGCGGTGAGGCGCGGCTGCAGCAGCGG
>NC_041382.1:490268582-490319864 GCF_002162155.2 Triticum dicoccoides
GTATATAAAGGGCGGGGTGGGGTGGTTTAGAGGAGGGGCAAGGCGGCGGCGGTGGAGGAGTCCGGCTCGGACTCTGTCTGAGTCGGCGGCGGCGGCGCGCGCAACTCCGCGCGGGAGACGGCGGCGGGGCCCAGTCGGCGCTTGGAAGTTTTTTTATAAAATTCCTTCGAACAGAAAATAAATCCTAAAAAATAAAATAAAAATCGAAAAATGCCAAAACAAATTTTCACCGTCTAAATAAAATATTTAGGACGAGATGAACATTTTCTTGGCCCTAAAATGCAATTTTGAAAACGTGCAATTTTCTAATGCAAATAAAATCTGAATAAAATCAAATAGAATCAAATAAATGATTTTAATATTTTTCCTCCAATATTTCAATTATTTTGGAGAAGTCATATTATCTCCTCTCATATATTTTAATATGAAATAATTTTCAGAGAGAAAATAATTAAAATAAAAAATCCTCGTTTCATTATTGTAAAAAAATCAAATGTGAAAACTGGGAAATCCCCAACTCTCTCCGAGGGTCCTTGAGTTGCTTAGGATTTCGAGGATTGCGAAATGAAAATGCATTAAAATATGATATGCATGAATGATCTATGCATAACATTCCAAATTGAAAATTAGGGATGTTACACTTACGGTCTACGAGGGTACGTAGACAACACTCTCCTCTCTCGTTACTATGCATCACCATGATCCTGTGTGTGTGCGTAGGAATATTTTTGAAATTACTACGTTCCCCAACAGTGGTATCAGAGCCAGGTTTTATGCGTAAATGTTATATGCGCGATTAGAACACAAGTGAGTTGTGGGCGATACAAGTCATGCTGCTTACCAGCATGTCACACTTTGGTTCGGCGGTATTGTTGGATGAAGCGGCTCGGATCGACATTACGCGTACGCTTATGCAAGACTGGTTCTACCGACATGCTTTGCACATAGGTGGCTGGCGGGTGTCAGTTTCTCCAACTTTAGTTGAACTGAGTGTGGCTACGCCCGGTCCTTGAGAAGGTTATAACAGCACTAACTAGACGAACTATCGTTGTGGTTTTGATGCGTAGCTAAGAACGGTTCTTGCTCAGCCCTTACCAACCACGTAAAAGTTGCAACAACAAAGTAGAGGACGTCTAACTTGTTTTTGCAGGGCATGTTGTGATGTGATATGGTCAAGACATGATGCTATATTTTATTGTATGAGATGATCATGTTTTGTAACCAAGTTATCGGCAACTGGCAGGAGCCATATGGTTGTCGCTTTATTGTATGCAATGCAATAGCCCTGTAATGCTTTACTTTATCACTAAGTGGTAGCGATAGTCGTAGAAGCAATAGTTGGTGAGACGACAACGATGCTACGATGGAGATCAAGGTGTCGCACCGGTGACGATGGTGATCATGACAGTGCTTCGGAGATGGAGATCACAAGCACAAGATGATGATGGCCATATCATATCACTTACATTGATTGCATGCGATGTTTATGTTTTATGCATCTTATTTTGCTTTGTTTGACAGTAGCATTATAAGATGATCTCTCACTAAATTTCAAGAAAAAAGTGTTCTCCCTGAGTATGCACCGTTGCCAAAGTACGTCGTGCCCAGACACCACGTGATGATCGGGTGTGATAAGCTCTATGTCCATCTACAACTGGTGCAAGCCAGTTTTTGCACACGCAGAATACTCAGGTTAAACTTGACGAGCCTAGCATATGCAGATATGGCCTCGGAACACTGAGACCGAAAGGTCGAGCGTGAATCATATAGTAGATATGATCAACATAGTGATGTTCACCATTGAAAACTACTCCATTTCACATGATGATCGGTTATGGTTTAGTTGATTTGGATCACATGATCACTTAGATGATTAGAGTGATGTCTATCTAAGTGGGAGTTCTTAAGTAATATGATTAATTGAACTTAAATTTATCATGAACTTAGTACCTAATAGTATTTTACATGTATATGTTTGTTGTAGATAGATGGCTCGTGCTGTTGTTCTATCGAATTTTAATGCATTCCTTGAGAAAGCAAAGTTGAAAGATGATGGTAGCAATTACACGGACTGGGTCCATAACTTGAGGATTATCCTCATTGCTGCATAGAAGAATTACGTCCTGGAAGCACCGCTAAGTGCCAAACCTACTGCAGGAGCAACACCAGATGTTATGAACATCTGGCAGAGCAAAGCGGATGACTACTCGATAGTTCAGTGTGCCATGCTTTACGGCTTAGAACCGGGACTTCAACGACATTTGAATGTCATGGAGCATATGAGATGTTCCAGGAGTTGAAGTTAATATTTCAAGCAAATGCTCAGATTGAGAGATATGAAGTCTCCAATAAGTTCTATAGCTGCAAGATGGAGGAGAATAGTTCTGTCAATGGGCATATACTCAATATGTCTGGGTATCATAATCACTTGACTCAACTGGGAGTTAATCTTCCTGTTGATAGTGTCATTGACAGAGTTCTTCAATCACTGCCACCAAGCTACAAGAGCTTCGTGATGAACTATAATATGCAAGGGATGAATAAGATAATTCCCGAGCTCTTCGCAATGCTAAAGGCTGCGAAGGTAGAAATCAAAAAGGAGCATCAAGTGTTGATGGTCAATAAGACCGCTAGTTTCAAGAGAAAAGGCAAAGGGAAGAAGAAGGGGAACTTCAAGAAGAACAACAAACAAGTTGCTGCTCAGGAGAAGAAACCTAAGTCTGGACCTAAGCCTGAGACTGAGTGCTTCTACTGCAAACAGACTGGTCAATGGAAGCAGAATTGCTCCAAGTATTTGGCGGATAAGAAGGATGGCAAGGTGAACAAAGGTATATGTGATATACATGTTATTGATGTGTACCTTACCAGAGCTCGCAGTAGCACCTGGGTATTTGATATTGGTTCTGTTGCTAATATTTGCAACTCGAAACAGGGACTACGGATTAAGCAAACACTGGCTAAGGACGAGGTGACGATGCGCGTGGGAAATGGTTCCAAAGTTGATGTGATCGCCGTCGGCACGCTACCTCTACATCTACCTTCGGGATTAGTTTTAGACCTAAATAATTGTTATTTGGTGCCAGCGTTGAGCATGAACATTATATCTGGATCTTGTTTAATGTGAGACGGTTATTCATTTAAATCTGAGAATAATGGTTGTTCTATTTATATGAGTAATATCTTTTATGGTCACGCACCCTTGAAGAGTGGTCTATTTTTGATGAATCTCGATAGTAGTGATACACATATTCATAATGTTGAAGCCAAAAGATGCAGAGTTGATAATGATAGTGCAATTTATTTGTGGCACTACCGTTTGGGTCATATTGGTATAAAGCGCATGAAGAAACTCCATACCGATGGACTTTTGGAATCCCTTGATTATGAATCACTTGGTACTTGCGAACCATGCCTCAGGGGCAAGATGACTAAAACGCCGTTCTCTGGAACTATGGAGCGAGCAACTGATTTGTTGGAAATCATGCATACTGATGTATGTGGTCCAATGAATATTGAAGCTCGTGGCGGGTATCGTTATTTTCTCACCTTCACAGATGATTTAAGCAGATATGGGTATATCTACTTAATAAAACATAAGTCTGAAACATTTGAAAAGTTCAAAGAATTTCAGAGTGAAGATGAAAATCATCGTAACAAGAAAATAAAGTTTCTACGATCTGATCGTGGAGGAGAATATTTGAGTTACGAGTTTGGTCTACATTTGAAACAATGCAGAATAGTTTCGCAACACACGCCACCCGGAACACCACAACGTAATGGTGTGTCCGAATGTCGTAATCGTACTTTACTAGATATGGTGCGATCTATGATGTCTCTTACTGATTTACCGCTATCATTTTGAGGATATGCTTTAGAGACGACCGCATTCACGTTAAATAGGGCACCATCGAAATCCGTTGAGAGGACACCTTATGAACTATGGTTTGGCAAGAAACCAAAGTTGTCATTTCTTAAAATTTGGGGCTGTGATGCTTATGTGAAAAAGCTTCAACCTGATAAGCTCGAACCCAAATCGGAGAAATGTGTCTTCATAGGATACCCAAAGGAAACTGTTGGGTACACCTTCTATCACAGATCCGAGGGCAAGACATTCATTGCTAAGAATGGATCCTTTCTAGAGAAGGAGTTTCTCTCGAAAGAAGTGAGTGGGAGGAAAGTAGAACTTGACGAGGTAACAATACCTGCTCCCTTATTGGAAAGTAGTTCATCACAGAAACCGGTTCCTGTGACGTCTACACCAATTAGTGAGGAAGTTAATGATGATGATCATGAAACATCAGATCAAGTTGTTACTGAACCTCGTAGGTCAATGAGAGTAAGATCCGCACCAGTGTGGTACGGTAATCCTATTCTGGAGGTTATGTTGCTAGACCATGACGAACCTACGAACTATGAAGAAGCTATGGTGAGCCCAGATTCCAAAAAATGGCTTGAAGCCATGAAATATGAGATGGGATCCATGTATGAGAACAAAGTGTGGACTTTGGTTGACTTGCCCGTTGATCGGCAAGCCATCGAGAATAAATGGATCTTCAAGAAGAAGACTGACGCTGATGGTAATGTTACTGTCTATAAAGCTCGACTTGTTGCAAAAGGTTTTCGACAAGTTCAAGGGATTGACTACGATGAGACCTTCTCACCCGTAGCGATGCTTAAGTCTGTCCGAATCATTTTAGCAATTGCCGCATTTTATGATTATGAAATTTGGCAAATGGATGCCAAAACTGCATTCCTGAATGGATTTCTAGAAGAAGAGTTGTATATGATGCAACCGGAAGGTTTTGTCGATCCAAAGGGAGCTAACAAAGTGTGCAAGCTCCAGCGATCCATTTATGGACTGGTGCAAGCCTCTCGGAGTTGGAATAAACATTTTGATAGTGTGATCAAAGCATATGGTTTTATACATACTTTTGGAGAAGCCTGTATTTACAAGAAAGTGAGTGGGAGCTCTGTAGCATTTCTAATATTATATGTGGATGGCATATTGTTGATTGGAAATGATATAGAATTTCTGGATAGCATAAAAGGATATTTGAATAAAAGTTTTTCAATGAAAGACCTCGGTGAAGCTGCTTATATATTGGGCATCAAGATCTATAGAGATAGATCGAGAAACTTAATTGGACTTTCACAAAGCACATACCTTGACAAAGTTTTGAAAAAGTTCAAAATGGATCAAGCAAAGAAAGGGTTCTTGCCTGTGTTACAAGGTGTGAAGTTGAGTAAGACTCAATGCCCGACCACTGCAGAAGATAGAGAGAAAATGAAAGATGGTCCCTATGCTTCAGCCATAGGCTCTATCATATATGCAATGCTGTGTACCAGACCTGATGTGTGCCTTGCTATTAGTTTAGCAGGGAGGTACCAAAGTAATCCAGGAGTGGATCACTGGACAGCGGTCAAGAACATCCTGAAATACCTGAAAAGGACGAAGGATATGTTTCTTGTTTATGGAGGAGACAAAGAGCTCGTCGTAAATGGTTACTTCGGTGCAAGCTTTGACACTGATCCGGACGATTCTAAATCGCAAACCGGATACGTGTTTTTATTCAACGGTGGAGCTGTCAGTTGGTGCAGTTCTAAACAAAGCGTTGTAGCGGGATCTACATGTGAAGCGGAGTACATAGCTGCTTCGGAAGCAGCAAATGAAGGAGTCTGGATGAAGGAGTTCATATCCGATCTAGGTGTCATACCTAGTGCATCGGGTCCAATGAAAATCTTTTGTGACAAAACTGGTGCAATTGCTTTGGCAAAAGAATCCAGATTTCACAAGAGAACCAAGCACATCAAGAGACACTTCAACTCCATCCGGGGCCAAGTCCAGGTGGGAGACATAGAGATTTTCAAGATACATAAGGATCTAAATGTTGCAGACCCGTTGACTAAGCCTATTCCATGAGCAAAACATGATCAACAGCAAGGCTCCATGGGTGTTAGAATCATTACTGTGTAATCTAGATTTGACTCTAGTGCAAGTGGGAGACTGAAGGAAATATGCCCTAGAGGCAATAATAAAGTTATTATTTATTTCCTTATATCATGATAAATGTTTATTATTCATGCTAGAATTGTATTAACCGGAAACATGATACATGTGTGAATACATAGACAAACAGAGTGTCACTAGTATGCCTCTACTTGGCTAGCTCGTTGATCAAAGATGGTTATGTTTCCTGACCATAGACAAAGAGTTGTCATTTGATTAACGGGGTCACATCATTAGGAGAATGATGTGATTGACTTGACCCATTTCGTTAGCTTAGCACTTGATCGTTTAGTTTGTTTCTATTGCTTTCTTCATGACTTATACATGTTCCTATGACTATGATATTATGCAACTCCCGTTTACCGGAGGAACACTTTGTGTGCTACCAAACGTCACAACGTAATTGGGTGGTTATAAAGGTGCTCTACAGGTGTCTCCGAAGGTACTTGTTGGGTTGGCGTATTTCGAGATTAGGATTTGTCACTCTGATTGTCGGAGAGGTATCTCTGGGTCCACTCGGTAATACACATCACTTAAGCCTTGCAAGCATTGCAACTAATGAGTTAGTTGCGAGATGATGTGTTTACGGAATGAGTAAAGAGACTTGCCGGTAACGAGATTGAACTAGGTATTGAGATACCGACGATCGAATCTCGGGCAAGTAACATACCGATGACAAAGGGAACAATGTATGTTGTTATGCGGTTCGACCGATAAAGATCTTCGTAGAATATGTAGAGCCAATATGGGCATCCAAGTTCCGCTATTGGTTATTGACCAGAGAAATGTTTCGGTCATGTCTACATAGTTCTCGAACCCGTAGGGTCCGCACGCTTAACGTTCGTTGACGATATAGTATTTATGAGTTATGTATGTTGGTAACCGAATGTTGTTTGGAGTTCCGGATAAGATCACGGACATGACGAGGAACTCCGGAATGGTCCGGAGATAAAGTTTGATATATGGGATAATAGTGTTTAGTGTTCGGAAGAGTTCCGGAATTCACCGGAAGGGGTTCCGGATGTTTCCCGAAATGTTTGGGTACGAGAACACTTTATTTGGGCCAAAGGGGAAAGCCCACAAGGTTTTTGGAAAGCGCAAAAGGAAGTTTTGCGGAGTCCAGAGGCCAGACGCCAGGGTCCCTGGCGTCTGGGTCCAGACGCCGGGAACCCTGGCGTCTAGTCCTGGAGTCCGAGAAGGACTCTTGCCTTTCGGGTGAAACCGACTTTGTGAAGGCTTTTACTCCAAGTTTCGACCCCAAGGCTCAACATATAAATAGAGGGGTAGGGCTAGCACCCAAGACACATCAAGAAACACCAAGCCGTGTGCCGGCTACCCCGTCCCCTCTAGTTTATCCTCCGCCATAGTTTCCGTAGTGCTTAGGTGAAGCCCTGCGGAGATTGTTCTTCACCAACACCGTCACCACGCCGTCGTGCTGCCGGAACTCATCTACTACTTCGCCCCTCTTGCTGGATCGAGAAGGCGAGGACGTCATCAAGCTGAACGTGTGCTGAACACGGAGGTGCCATACGTTCGGTACTTGATCGGGACAGATCGTGAAGGTGTACGACTACATCAACCGCGTTGATAAACGCTTCCGCTACGGTCTATGAGGGTACGTAGACAACACTCTCCTCTCTCGTTACTATGCATCACCATGATCCTGTGTGTGTGCGTAGGATTTTTTTTGAAATTACTACGTTCCCCAACATTTTTGGGTGGGTTAGATGCAACTAGCTCAAACTAGCCCTCATGTTTGCTTTAGGGCTATTTGAGCCCAAACTAGCTCAAACTAACTCTAACCCATGGATACAACAACAGTTAATCAGCCAATAATTTGTAAGAATGCAATAAACTCCTTCTGCCCATAACATAAGATGTTATTTCATCTAATATGTGAGTATATTGGATGCTATAAGATATTATAAAAGAGTGTTGTACTACATCATTGTGCAATTGCTATTTAGCTTCTAATATTAACTTGGTGCTTTTAGGTACATATGTCATTGGTAAAGATCCACACTTCGACCCTTTTTATGGAGAATGAGATATCAATGAACCAGCATCAAGTGAGGAAGCTGATAAAGATTGTTAGTAAAATGGGTCAAAAGAGGGCAATTAAACTATTTTTTTACACTTTATCCAAGACAACAACAAACTGCGGGATGGTAAGTAAGAACTCTGCAACCTTCTTTTTACTGCCCATAATGATTTGTGTTAGATGACAATGTCTGAATCTTTTTCCTTTGAAGTGGTTCCCAAAGCAGTTTACTCAAGATTACCTCTCAAACTACATGATTGGTGGGCATGCAAAGGTTAAAGTATTTCTAGCAGACCACGATGATTATCTAGATGTTTTCATCTAGACCGTGAAGGATGGGCGGTTGGCCATCACAAGGGGTTGGACTAGAGTCGTGCGTGCCTTCTGCATGGGGTCTGCTTCACCTTGTTCAACAACCAAAATGTATTTGCCTCTTTCTTTACCGTCTTTAATAGTACTAGTATACAACTATGGTTCATCATTCTTTATTTGGTTCTTATGTAATTCTTGAACATATGTACCTATGAATCAAATAATGCATTGGTTGTTTAAACCTGATGGATATGAGTAAAGCTATAGCATATATTCAAATTCAAATTCGAGTTCAAATCCGGTACAATTTGAAATAGCAATTAAATTATGGTGAAATTACGCTCTCCAGGTTGTTACGGCGCACACAGTTGGTAAAACACAAACGTTTGCGATATACACCATAATCCGACATGGTTCACAAAGAGGAAACGTGTGCAAGCATGCACACAGTTGCCGTTTGCAAAGTGTGTGTGATGTCAGACAATATCACAAATGGTGCAGGCAAACTAAATGTTTGTGATAGTTGCCTTATCGTACACGATTCGCAAGCATGAGCTGTTTCTGAGGAAGTATGCATCGTAAATGTTGCACCACAGAATAGTGTGTGCTATAGTTGTCGTGTACGATGATGTTACGATAGTCTGATGTTTCCTAATCCTGTCTGACACTCGTGTGAGGATTATCTAATCTTCTTAATTAGTTATGCATATGGTTTGGGAAAAGCGAATGTGTGTGATTGTCTGCTTATCATACACTTTCTATAATAGTGAACCATTTGTGATGGGCCGCACATCGTAAACATAGCACCACAGAATACCGATTGCGATGACAATGCGAGCACAAACGAGTAGGAGTACTGTATATGCATCTTGGCTCCCTATCCCCGACGATTTGTGGGTCATGTGGGAAGGACCCCCTATCGCCCACACTCACTTGGCGACGGTTACAAATGCCGTCGCGGAAAGGGGTTAAAAACCATTTGTATAGCACCGACGCGTACCAGTGTATAGTCAATGAAGAACATCAGTCGAAAAGTTGAAGATTTGCAAAGTAGAGGAATTTGAAAATTAAAGAATTTGCGAAATGAAGAAAAACTCAAATTTGAAGATTTTCAACGTTTGTTGGTGGCATGACCCACCGTATAAGAATGATGATTCCAGACACCGCGTACAATTGTCGTAGGGCTCTGAGAATCAAAGTCTTCATTAATTTCTTCACACTTAGAGGGTTAGTCTTCATTGATTGAAGAAAAATGTTACTTCGCGTATTGCACATCTAAGTCATCAATTTTGCATAAGTGTTAGGATGTGTGTCCTTTCAAAGAACATTCGAAGATTCTAAGATATTTAGCTCACACAACAACTTGCTAAATCTCTTCTCATCCAAGGGCTTTGTGAAGATATCTGCCAGCTGTTCTTCAGTCTTCACATGGTCAATGGAGTTGTCGCCCTTCAACACATGACCATGAAGAATATGATGACGAATCTGGATGTGCTTAGTCTTAGAGTGCTGAACTGGGTTGTGAGCAATCTTGATGGCACTCTCGTTGTCGAAGTTCTTCATGTGCCTGATGTTGACTTGCGATCCACTCGATCACTAGCATAGTCAGAGTCAGAATATCCAATGAGATCAAAAGCCAAGCCCTTGGGATACCATTATCCATGTGTTGGAGTGTGAGCTAGATATCGAAGAATATGTTTCACACCCTTATGGTGTGATTCCTTCTGTGTAGCTTGAAAACGGGCACACATACAAACACTAAGCATAATATCTAGCCTAGATGCACATATATACAATAAAGAGCCAATCATGGAGCGGTATACCTTTTGATCAAAGTCTTTACCATTTTCATCGGTGCATAGATGGCCATTTATGGGCATAGGGATTTTGATGCCTTTGCAATCTTGCATGCCGATTTTTCTCAGCGCATCCTTGAGGTATTTCTCTTGAGATATGAATATGCCATTGCGTTGTTAACGAATTGAAGACCTAAGAAGAATTTAAATTCTCCCATCATAGATAATTGATATTCCTCGCTCATCATATAGGCATATTCGTCACTGTAACGTTGGTTAGTACAACCAAAGATAATATCATCAACATATATTTGGCACACGAATAATTCATCATCATACGTTTTGGTGAAAAGAGTTGGGTCAAGTGAACCGTGTTTGAAGCCTTTCTTCATGAGGAATTCCTTCAGTGTATCATAACACACCCGAGGGGCCTGCTTGAGGCCATAGAGGGCCTTGTTGAGTCTGAAGACTTTGTCAGGATGCTTAGGATCTTCAAAACCAGGGGGTGGAGCAACATATACTTCTTCCTCAAGCTTACCATTGAGGAATGCACTTTTCACATCCATTTGATATAAGATGATATCACTACAAAAAATACACTTCCATGATGATACGTGTTTGTCACCTGTAGGTCATGTTTTTTGTCATGCATGTACATCCATGGCAATTTTATGCAGAGTCAAGATAGTCATACTTGTGTTGTCGTAGAAGTGTTCCATGACATTACCAAAATTATCATCACGGAAGTTTCCACCCATGACGATAAATCACGCGCCATAGAAGTGCTTTTGTCAAGGGTAACCGACACATGGCATCCACCATAACGGGTCATTGTTAAGCTATCGTGTTCCGGTTTAGATCGATAACCCATTAACAGCCTGGACCAATGGGGATTTTCCACGTGTAAAATTCTGAATGGCCAGAGGAACCACGTGTCGGCTCACCGTTGGGATAGATGTCATCCACTCATTGGACCAAAGGCGCCTATGATACTTCGACACGTGGCAAGGCCCAACAACGGCCCATTTAGGTTAAAAAGGTTGGCCCAGTCAAAATTAGCGGGCCAACCTATTAAAGTCCTGCTTGCAGATGACCCATTCACAGTTAAGGCCCATACGAATAGTGTCAAATCGGCCCATCAACGACCCGTCCTAAACTTGTCACCATCAAGGCCCATGGTCACTTCTGGCCCATTAACAGTCCGCTAAGTATTTGGGCCGAATTACGGCCTGGTGTGTTTCCGGCCTGTTAAAGGTCTTTCTTCATTTGGGCCCGTTTATAGGTCATTGAAACTTTTGGCCCATACACGACCATGAAGTATTTAGGTCATATTTGGCCATGCCTGACATTTGGCCTATTAGAGGCCCACTGTAGATTTGGGCAACTTTCAGCCTATTGTGATTTTTGGCCTGTTAACGTCGGACAAGATCCATGGGCCATATGTGGCCCAACGTCACATCGAGCCTATTAATGGACCATATAAAACTGACACTAATCAAGCCCGACCGAACTTCCGGCCTATTAAAGGCTCGTGTAGAAGGTCGGCGCATTTACGGCCCGTCTGAATTTGGGCCTGTGAACGATCCGCATTGTAAATGGGCCAGTGGGTTATTTGGCACAATCAGGGCCCAATCTCACTTTCGGCCTATTAAAGGCCCATGTTTTTCATGGGCTCGAGATATTTACACATGTTAACGGCCGATTGTTACTAAGGGCCCAAATTATGTTTAGGCCTGTTAAAGGCTCACTATGGGCACATGCCTATCAAAAAATATGAAAGCTTATGCTGATTTAGGCCTAGATATTTTTAGTGGGCTACATGCAAATTATGGCCCATAATCGCTTTTGGCCCAATTGGAATGGGCCCGACGAATGTTGGCACGTTGGGATCCTACGAAGCTTTCGGCTGAATACATTACTAAGATAAACCTACACTATACAAAAATAGCGTCGTAATTTCTGTAGCCTTTGGCAACACCATAAATGTTGTATCACAACAAAATAAATTCCAACCATACAACAAAAGGCCTGTTGGCATAAAGTTTACAGTCCTTGCAGATAAAAAGCACCATCATATGTATAGAAGCACAAATCATTTGACCTGAGTGCTAATGTTTCAGGTTGTAGAATCTGATGGAGCAACATGATCTTCCCCTTTTCCCCGCCATTGCTCTTGAACAATGAAGCACATGTCTGACATTATGGTTTCAAAACCATTCATATCTTGACGACATTTGTCGACCACTATTCTTATTTCTGAAACGACATCCATTAGAGATTGGACTTGTGTCTGGAGCACAGATATATCACTCTGTCTAGCTGGAAGATTTTGTTCAGTAGGTGATTTGGACGAGGTTACCTTAACAACCAACCCAGAATTACACAGGCAAGTGCTTTTTGCACTGTTACTGAAGAGATACTGACGCACTGTAGCAAGACGTGACATTGTGCTTGTGGTAGCCTCATCACCTTCAGGTGGTTGTGTCTATTGAATCATTTGTTCCAGAGCTTGCTGAAAGTTTAAACTTGTAGATTAGTGTACCAGATAAGTTACTAATGAGACAAAAACAAACAAAGTAGGTTTCATGTTTATACATAACTTATTTTGGTGAACTACTGTAATACATTAGCACGTATTGTAGTGCCAACTACATAATAAAATCACTTCGGAACATATGTCCATGTAGCATGCCTATTGTATTGTCTATTTCCTCACATTCGTTGACATGTAAGGATAAAGAGACATGGTTTAAAGTAGGATGAACATAGTATGAAATCATTCATATCATGGAAAAACAGATATAAAACAAACAAGCTATTGTATCATTTTGTGGGCACACGTGAACATCACAACTAGATTATAGATCAAGACCAAAAGAATATCCTTCATCTCTTTTAAACCATGTAAGAGGAAATGATACATTAATACAACTGTGTATAAAAGTGAACATAGTAACTGACATTGGCTGCAAACCAAGCAATTAAATGAACACGTCACAATAACAAGCAGTTCAAAGGCAGGAAGAGTAAGGACTTACAACAGCTGCTTGAACTGGTGTGCTCATGCCCTTCATCTTGCTGGTGTGGCAATCCTTGAAGATTTCCACTACATTTGGTTCAGGTTTTTTTTGGACCGCACGGGCTTTCCTCTGTATTTGGAACAAGTCAATATAGATACGATAATATGGCATAGAAAAAAGAAGGAACTAGCAGCTATTTACAAGAGCCTCGCAGTGTGCAATATAGTTACGAGATCCTATTGTCTGTTGGAATTTCACTTTAGAACGGTTGGTCTTGTTCTTGAAACAGTTAGCCTAGAAGAAGATACACTTGTAAGGCACATACATAAATACAAGTACAATATGTGATATGATGAAATACATATACCCTACCCGATACTTTGGATCAGACTAGTGTTTAACAAGGGCTATCCAGTCTTCATCTGTAATATATTCCACTGGAGATGTTTGGGCGATTTCATTGTTAGCCTTGCCTTCAAAGTGAGCTTTTCTAAGGTGGTACCAATACTATCGCAGAGCAGACTGAAAAACATGAGTGCATCCTTGTTTAGTTGCACCATCTTTCGGATCCAACTTGAACCTCATCTATTGAAAAAAGAATGTGAGTCTATTAGGAGGAAGCTAGAAAGTATGGGACACAGCAAGACAATATTACAAATTGCGATGAATAACATTACTTACGGATAAATGGTCAAGGAAGGTGTTTGGGCATTGTCCTTCTCATTCTTGTACTGGATCCACCACTACACCACAACACTAGTGCACCGACATATAATATGCCGAGAGAACGCACTTAAGAGGGCAAATAGACTGCCGGGACGAAGATTCTCCCGGCAGATAGAACTGCCACAACAATGGCTGCCGGGGATTACTTGTGCCGGCAGATAAACAATCCCTGGCAGTTCTTCTGCCCCGACCATTATATCTGCCGGCAGTTTATGTTCTCCCGGCAGATTCATCCTAGCATATGCACTACAGTTTGCTGGCAATTCCGCTGCCTGCACAAGCACGTTTACCTGGCAGGTAATATGCCATGACGTGCTTTCTCGGAAGCAATATAAATTGTTCTGGGCAAGATATCCCTCATTTAATATCCAATCATTATGTTCGAACAGACATGACAGATCACAAAACATATACATACAGCTCAATCAGATTACATGTAAGGCCTCATTCAATAACATAAAACAGATAAAAAATATACGTTTCTAATGACATTGTGCCTCAGAAGGCAAAGTACATATGTTTAAGCTAAAGAAATCGTGCCACACAACCAAAATAAGCATACAATGGCTTGTGTGCTGAAACAACCAACCAAAGGTAGTATAAAACTTGCCGATGTCTCAAGGTTCAACAAATAAGGTATATTACATATACATTGTCACTCCAGCAACTTGTAGATCTTCCAAACCTCCAGCAACTTGTACATCTTCCAAACCACCATCAGCTTGTGTATCTTTGAGAAATCTGCAACAAATCAGAAACTCAAAAATGGTGCTATCATTTCAGATTTTAAATCAACGTATTATAGATTTCGACGTGCTGAAGTTTAACTCGTCGGCACAAAACTCTTCCAAATGTGCAACACTTCATCATCACAACAAGCAATGATTATCACGTACATAATTTGATTGAGCAGAAATTATTTGCGCTTCAAATACAAAAATCTTTCATGGGCAAATATGGCAAAACAATAATCTGTAATATTGTTACTTGCTTCACTAAAGCGTACTCTCCAAGTGCACCGAAAGGAACAGATTGCACTAATTGAGAACCTAGAATAAAATAAAGAATGCACAAACATAATTGAGAACCGGAGGATTGCACAGCAAAAAAGTTAAGGTAAAAGTTAACCCCTCTATAAACTTAGTACATCCTAAATGATATGCAGAGGTGACAAATCAAACAAACAAATAAGCACATCAAAAAGAAATATATAAATAATATCATATAGCAATAGCCAAGCGAAAGATGCATAAGTATTACCCCTCGAGACTAGCATGTGATCGCATTGTTGCTTTTGCCAGACTTATTCACTTCCAGCTGCATACATAGAAGCAGATTATTAAGGTGTAGAAATAAATTGGGAGCAGGTACAGAAGCTAGAAAAAAACTTCTTGTTACTCAAAGAAGTTGCAGTTGAAACACGGTTTATCCAATCTACACTCTAATGAGCTCCGCAGCCACCACGATGGGCCATCAGGGTTGGTTAGGGCTTGGTAGCTACATCCAATGTGAGAACACAGAGGTGGTGCTGCATAGCATGGAGAAAGAGGGAGGGGAGTTGGAGGGGAGGCCTGCAAGAAGCCATGCCGAGAAGGCCTAAGTGAAAATATCGGCAAGGCAGACTCACATTGTCCATCCTCATCTCTGTCAGCACTATCTAGTTTGAAATGGAGCATTATCTAGTTTGAAATGTGGCATTATCTAGCGTATCTACTACTCCTAAGTTAGTACTACTCTTGCATCATCTAGAAGTGGCGGAGCCAGAATTTTTTTGAAGCCTGGGCAAGCTTGTGCCTAAGTGTGGAAATCAAAATCTGGTGTTTGGATACAGCTCATATAAAAATAGGCCCAAACTTCTGAACCACCAATCAACATTAATAATGAAGCGCAAATATAAACATAGTAATCATACAAATGTAACTTTAAAGTGAACTTGTATATAGTATACTAGTTTCATAGTCCAGAGAACCATCTCATGCATAGAACCAAACTTGCCACAACAAAAGTATAACTATCCAAATTAACATCGAAAACGTTCTAGAATACACTACAAGATAAAAGAATGGATTTATACTCCTCACAAATTAAGTGTTGTGATTTGTGAGTATATTCGAAATGGAGAGCTTTCAAGAATAGATCTTATCAAATGTGACAGACAAATAGTGTGCTAAAGAAAATCTCCTCATCGATTCAAATTTTAAAGTTAACATTCAACTACATAGAACAAATCCCTGAACCAAATACTAGTAAGATAATGAAGTCATGAACATCCCCATGGATCATTCCCACACTCTAACCTCGAAGTAAGCCCAGGTCTATTAATCCCGGATGAACATACCAGTTTGCAATTTTACCTAATTTCACAGGTGGGGATGAGTAGTCGAGGATGAAAGTTGTTCCTGCCTTCCTAGGGCTGGATCCCTCCGCCACCGGCCACGCGCCCAGATCTATTTCGTCACCTGCCAACACAATTTGCCCAGGAAACGCCCCTCAAAAAATAAATCTGCCCCGGAAACAGTGGCACGGAGGTGGATGTGCCCAGTTTGTCGGACGGCATCTCACACTATCTAGCATTATCCAATTTGAAATGGAGCATTATCTAGCATATCTCAACCATATTATCAGGCATTAGAATCCCGCATATCTGAATGTTGTTTCAGAGATGTTGATTTCAGTACATACAACCCTTGATAAACATTATTTCGGAAATTTTGATTTCAGTTGAACTACATCATTTACTCCAAGCAAATATTTAAGCAACAATACAAGTACTCCTACAGTACACCCAGCATGTTCAAATAACAACAACAACAACAAGTCAACAATTAACAGTAGCTGAAGGAGTCAAGTTATTCCGAGCATGTACAGACAACAACGAGAGAAATATCAGGGGCAGGGGAGTAGCTGAATTATTAGCAGCTCCTGAAGTTACTGTCCTCACGGTCAACTATATGTTCACGGACAACATGTCCCCAGCATGTTCAGCCCAGCAGCTCGCTAGTGCTCATGGTCAGGCGCAAGAGGTTTACCTGCAGACACAGACATCTCCACAATTCGCTGTTGACGCAGCAGAGGACCATGGCGGCGCGCATGGAGGAGATGCCGCAGCCTGAATGGGGACCCGCAGCTGCCGGGCGTCCATGATGCCGCGCACGACCTCGAGTGCCTCAAAGACGAGCCCACCACCACGACGCCTGCCTCCTCGCCCCCTGCTGCTGCTGCTGCACATCTCAGGCCCGACCTGGGGGTAGGCGCTCCTCCTTACAGGTCGAGGGCGATGGGGAGCCCTCGTGTTCGTCGCTGTCGCCATCAAGCAGGAGAAGGCCGCCGCGTGCCCACGCTCCTACCGCTCCAGCTACACGGCGACATCGTCCCGCTTCAGATCCAGCAGCTTCAGAATCATCCGGCTGCACAGCTCCTTTCGCTGCTCCTTGCCGCCGCCACACCTCCTCTTCACCAAAAAGCCACCTTTAACTCCACCGAGAGGCGATGTGGGGCGAAAGAAAGAGGCGCCGCCGGCGAGAAGATAAGGGATGCGGTGACGCATGTGAGGAGGCGGCGGCGACATGGGTGAGAGGGGACGGACGATCCGCTGCTTGGGGGTGAGAACATAGTCAGATGGAGGAGGCTGGGTGCGGTGGTTGGGGGCGGGGGCGGCGGCGGCGGCGGCGGCAAGGGCACATCGCGTTTGGGGGCGGCGGCGACGAGGGCACACATCGGACTAGATTTGGGGGCGATTTGGAGGAGAGTTCGGGAGATTTGGGCCGAGTCTTGCGCCAATCTTCGTTCGGTGCGTAAATTTTCATCTCTGGCGGGCTTTTGCTCGGTAGCGCGCGCTTTGGCCCAATTTATTTCGGTCTCGCGTCATGGGCCATGGTTACTTGTCCCGGCAGTAAATGGGCCATGTTTACTTGTCCCGGCAGATAATGCGCCCTTCAACGTGGACAATTGCCGGCAGTTTCTATGCCCTTATTCGCCAAGTCCTACTGGCAGTTTTTCTGCCCTGAAGTGCTTCTACCGGCAGTAACAAGTTTCCCGGCTGATCATTTGCCCTTATTCATATACTTCTCCCGGCAGTTAATTGCCCCCAACTAAGTGTTGTGGTGTAGTGCCACGTTGGGAGGATAAGTGCATGACACCTAACGGTAACGACTGCCTTTGATACTAACTTGGCTGACTCTGTAGCATCACGTGGCCTTTTTAAACCTGCCTTAAAATGGATCTCCATTCTTCCTCCTTTAGATTTTGTTAATCTATCAAGCATTATCACATATGTCTGTTTCCGCTTGCACCGTGGTGTTAGTTCAACAACGAATATGAAAAGTGTTAGTGCACATCAAACTATGAGATTACATATAAAGGAGCATGCAACTGCAACTTGACTTGGTCAGGTACCATCTTGGTGTTGATGCTCATGAGGTTCATTTGATCTTGCCAAGTCCTGTTGTGTCAGCAGTGCTTCGGAAGTAGTGTTAGGTGTGAAGGCAGCTTGGGAACTGGCCAGTTCCGGAGCAAAAGAACGAGTAACTCATTGAGATGCCGCTACAGTTGAAGCGGATGCTGCAGGTGGTGGAGCAGGTGATACTGTGTTTGTAGATTTAGCCGGTGGACTTGGACCTTCTACTGCACTATAAGTACCAGCAGAATCTAGAGGGCAGATCCTTTTTTGTTTCACCCAACGAGTAACACCATTCCCTACTATATTCTTTTCCTTGCTCTTTTTTGACTTTGCCATGTCAAGTCGTACCCACAACACAAAAGAATAAAATCGCTCTTTAGAACTCATTGATGCATGATACAGACAAGCAATACTTTGATGTAAGAAAATCATATGAGGATGGAATATGTAAGAAAAATAGGACGGCATGACATATTCACAGCTAAGATGTGTAAACTAAGCAGAAAGATTTTCAAGAAAATAGAAGTAATGCAAGCTAGACACCATATGAAAGATGCAACCAGTATCACTCTGCCAAGTTAAAAGTGTCTTGTCATAGTGGCATTTCAAAAAATTAAAAGTAGTACAACATAGAAATCAATGCAAGATGCAAACACTATCAAACTGCCATGTTAAATGCATCCAATCATGAGTGACTGATGCGGAATACACAATAGCAGTACTTTGATGTATGAACATGGTATGATAGATAGATGTAGTGTATTCTAGACACAGAAAGGCATGTCATATGCACATGTATAACGTATAAACTTAGCATGTGCAATTTAATCAAAATAGAAGAAATACAGGCTAGCCAACATATGCAACATGAAACCAATTATCACACTGTCAACTTAGAGCAAGCACCTGCGATGGTGGAGTACGGGGGATGAACTCATTATGTAGACTTGGGACTTCAACTGCATTAGCAGTAGTAGTGGCAAATCTAGAGAGTCTCTGTTTGCGTCGGTCCAGAGGATCACCAACTTCCCCTAACTTACTCGTTTCCTTCCTCTTTTCTGATATTGCCTTATGAAGTCAAAACCACAAGAAGATGAATAAAATTAGCTCTGCATAACCGGTTGCTGCATGATACAGACGAACACTACTTTGATATAAGGCAAGCGCATGATAGGAGGATGGAATATATACAAAAAAACAGAACATTGCATGTTCACACGTACGATAGGAGGATGGAATATGTATGAAAACAGTAAGCAGAAGACATTTCAACAAAATTAGAAGAAATGAAAGCTAGGCACCATATGAGCATGCAACCAATATCACTATCAGGTAAAAAGTGTCTCGTCGTAAGTGCCATTTCAAGAAATTTTAAGCAGTACAAGCTAGAAGACAATGCAAGATGCAACCTACATCACGCTCCCAAGTTAAATGTGTCTTATGTGTAAGTGATCATTGCAAGTATAAGTTGTAAGCTACGCAGATGCAATTCAACAAAAATAGAAGCAATACAAACTAGACATCATAAGGAACACGCAACCACATATAACAGTTCCAAGTTAGAGCAAGCACCTATGATGGTAGAGTAGGGGAGATGTGCTCATCATCTACACAGCTATGTTGACTGTCCAGCCTTGTGTTGTCTTGCAAATCTTGTTGGGAGGATGGCGGAGTAGAATCTGTAGAGACCCTCTGTTTGAGTTGCTTCGAAGGACCACCATCATCCTCCGCCTTACTAATTTCCTTCAGTTGTTTTGATTTTGCATTGTGAAGTCAAACCAATAAGAAAAAGGAATACAATTCGCTCTTCAGAACTCATTCATGCATGATACTGACAAACACTTCGGATGAAAGGCAAACACATAATACGAGGATGGAATATGTACGAAAAACAGGACGACATGACATATTCACACCTATGATCTGGTAACCAAGCAGAAGGCATTTCAACAAATTAGAAGCACTACAAGCTGGACACCATATGAAAGATGCAACCAATATCACTCTGCCAAGTTCAAACTGTCATGCGTTTCAACAAATTAGAAGCAGCATGCTAGAAATCATATGCAAGACGCAACCAATATCACAGTGGCGACTTACATGTGCCTTATCATAAGTGACTGATGCGGGATATGCAAGAACAGTAGTCTGATGTAAGAACATGGTGTGATCAGATATAGTATGTTCTAGAAACAGGAACATGTGTCATATTCATAGGCATTATGTGTAAAGTAAGCAGATGTAATTCAACAAAGTTAGAAGCAATACAAGCTAGACATCATACGCAACATGCAACCACATATAATAGTGCCAAGTTAGAGAAAACACCTATGATGGTGGAGTTGGGAAGATGTGCTCATCATCTACACAGCTACGTTGACTGTCTAGCCTTGCTTTGTCTTGTGAATCTTGTTTGGAGGATGGCGGATTAGAATCTATAGAGACCCTCCGTTTCAGTTGCTCGGAAAGACCACCATCATCCAATGCCTTACCAATTTCCTTCCGCTTTATTGATTTTCCATTGTGAGGTCAATCCGACAAGAAAAAGGAATAAAATTCGCTCTTCAGAACTCATTCATGCATGATACTGACGAACACTACTCTGATGAAAGGCAAAGTCATGATACGAGGATGGAATATGTACAAAAAACTAGACGGATTGACATATTCACACACCTATGATGTGGTAACTAAGCAGAAGGCACTTCAACAAATTAGAAGCACTACAAGCTAGAGACCATATGGAAGGTGCAACCAATATCACTCTGCCGAGTTAAAACTGTCTCATCATAGGTGGCGTTCATCAAACTAGAAGCACTACATGGTAGAAATCATATTCAGGACTCAAACCAATATCACACTGCCAACTTAAAGGCGTCCCATCATAAGTGACTGATGCGGGATACACAAGAAGTGTAGTTTCATGTAAGAACATGGTCTGACAGACAGATATAGTATGTACCAAAAACAGGAAAGCGTGTCATATTCACACGTATCATGTGTAAGCTAAGTAGGTGTAGTTTACACTAATTAGAAGCAATACAAGCTAGACACCATATGCAACATGCAACCAGATATCACACTGCCAAGTTAGAGTAAGCACCTTGGATGGTGGAGTAGGGGAGCAGAGACTTGGAACTTGCAATGCACTAGCAGTACGAGGATAATCCATACAGATGCTCCATTTACATTGCTGTAGAGGACCACCATTGTAACACCCTCGATGCGACTATAGCTCCCACGTGTCGAGGCACGACTTAGAGACATAATCGCATTGAAGGCATATGTCGCAAGTTAGGCAATCTTCACAACATCCCATGTAATATAATTAATAAAGGGGAGATAACATAGTTGGCTTACACTCGCCACGTCAATCAAGTACATAAATAACATTACATCATCCAAACACTCATGGCCCGACTACGGCGCCAAAATAAAAGATAACCCAACATGTGACACGGTCCCGATCACCCCCAACTGGGCACCACTACTGATCATAAGGAAAGGAAACATAGTAACGTTGAGAGTCCTTGTCGAACTCCCACTTGAGCTCAAGCGCGTCTCCTGGAGCGGAATCATCAGGCCCTGCATCTGGTATAATAGTAATCTGTGAGCCATAGGGACTCAGCAATCTCGCACCCTCGCGATCAAGACTATTTAAGCTTATAGGTAAGGTAAGGTAAATATGTGGAGCTGCAGCAAGCGACTAGCAAAGTATGGTGGCTAACTTATTCGCAAAAGAGAGCGAGAAGAGGAGGCAAAGCATGAGCGAGAAACTAGAGGACAACCTGCGCAAGCATTACTCCAACACCGTGTCCGCTTCCCGGACTCCGCCGAGAAGAGGCCATCACGGTAACACACTCAGTTGATTCATTTTAGTTAAGTTAAGGTTCAAGTTATCTACAACCGGATGTTAACAAATTCCCATCTGCCCATAACCGCGGGCACGGCTTTCGAAAGTTCAAATCCCTGTAGGGGAGTCCCAACTTAGCCCATGACAAGCTCTCACGGTCAACGAAGGAATAGACCTCCTCCCAAGACGTTCCGATCAGACTCGGTATCTCGGTTCTTCAAGACACTTCGACAGGTTAAAACAAGACCAGCAACACCGCCCGAATGTGCCGACAAATCCCGATAGGAGCTGCACATATCTCGTTCTCAGGGCACACTTAGATTGTCTTAGGTACGGGTAGGCCAGCCCAGAGTTGCCCCTGGTGGCCACCGGCAGCTGACAGGTGGACCAACACTCAGAGGAGCACTGGCCCGGGAGGGTTTAAAATAAGATGACCCTCGGGCTCCGAAAACCCAAGGGAAAAAGAGGCTAGGTGGACAATGGTAAAACCAAGGTTGGGCATTGCTGGAAAAGCTTTAATCAAGGCGAACTATCAAGGGGTTCCCATTATAACCCAACCGCGTAAGGAACGCAAAATCTGGGAACATAACACCGATATGACGGAAACTAGGGCAGCAAGAGTGGAACAAAACACTAGGTGAGAGGCCGAGCCTTCCACCCTTTACCAAGTATATAGATGCATTAAGATAACATGGCAATATAATGATATCCCAACAAGTAAATCAATGTTCCAACAAGGAATGGCCTCCAATCTTCACCTGCAACTAGCAACGCTATAAGAGGGGCTGAGTAAAGCGGTAACATAGCCAATCAACGGTTTGCTAGGACATGGAGGGTTAGAGGTTTGACATGGCAATTTGGGAGGCTTGAAAGCAAGTGGTAGGCATCGTAGCATTGGCATAGCAAAAGAGCGAGCAAACTAGCAAAGCCAAGATAGTAGTGATTTCGAGGGTATGATCATCTTGCCTGCAAAGTTGTCAGAGTTGACTGGATCCTCGAAAGCAAACTCAACGGGATCCTCGTTAGCGAACTCGTCTCCTGGCTCTACCCAAACAAGACAAACAAGCAACAAGGACACGATCAACCACGTGCAAGGATCAAACAAGATAATGCAAAGATGATATGCTATGCGGGATGCGATGCGGGATGCATATGCAAGATGTGACAAGGAATGCATGAACCTGGCCTCAACTTGGAAATCCAAGTGTGCCACTGGAAAGATGAGATGAAATCACTTGAAAACGATATAAAGAACGTCGGAATCGGAGTTACGGTTTGGAAATGGCAAGCAATTCAAGTATGGCACCGGTCTGCGATTTACAGCAAGTAGCCTTCTAAATGCAATGAGATGAACATGCTACAGCACCCAAACATGACAAAAAAATACATGACATGGATGCATTCATGATGCTTAACAAAAGTCTAGCACTGAGCTATGGCCAATTCATTCATTAACAGGTTCAAACAAGCATGGCAAAAATGCATATGACAAACAAATTTCAGACTTAGTGAAATTAACACTTGTCTGGAATTTCAGATCAGGTAGCACTCTTCGGAGCAACAAAACTACATGCTACAGGACCTGAACATGGCAACGTAAAGCATGGCATGGAGCTACTCAAAGAGCTTAACAGAAGTCCCTTAGTGACCTTGAGCCAAAAGGGATGAGAAAATACAATTGCAAGCATGTCAACATAGCAAAAACATAATCAGTTTTTAGGCTTAGTGAAAACTGGCACATGCTGAAACATAACTCAAGTAGGCATGTTTACGAGCTCGATGCACTCACTACGGAGCAAGTCATGATAATCTAAGCTTACACCCATCAAGAATACACAAAATTCAAGCTAGACATGGCAAGAACAATAACATAGCATGCACGGATCAACTACAACATCATCGGCAAAATTGCAAACAAGTTGACAATCTGCCCAGATTCACGAAGTAGCAAAAGTAGAGCTCGATTGACTCAAGCTAGGTTGCTCCATAATTGCAAACAAAGACATGGATGGATAGAGCACTACAAGATTAACAAAACATCCTTACTGATCATCCTCAAAAGAGGCACGGATCACTAGGAAACAACATGAACATATGGCCATATGAAATAAACAGATCAAGGACTTAGTGGAATTGCTAAGTCCCTGAAAACAGAATTACCAAGTGCACCACTTTGCAAGCTTGTGCTAGTCACCACACACATCACAAAAATACATGGGTTGCACCTCTGGAAAGATGACAAAACCCTTAACAAAACATATGTAGAACTCATGGGCATATCATGCACACAATAATCATGGCAAAAATGACAAAAAGCTAAATGGAGTAGCAGATCTGACAATTATCTCAAGTAGCCCTCTTCTAACAGCATTTCGGGCATCAAGATGAACTCAAATGAAAATGATGCAATGGAATGAAATGATTTACTCTCTGAGATGAACATTTTGATATGCTATATGCATGAATCGAAGCTACGGATGCAAAGTTACGGCAAGATGAACACAGGCACTTGAAACTGGAAAAATCGGGGACTTAGAAGAATTTCGACCTCCGGATCTAGGGTTTGACCCGGGCACGCAAAACGAGGCGGCGGCGCTGCTCGCCGGAGACAACGAAGACGACGGCGGCCGGGGCCTTGGCGTGGACGAGGAGATGGCCGAGGTGGTAGCCGGCGCGGGCTCCGGGCGCGGCGGGGCGGCGCGGCCGGTGGCGGCGTCGGGAGGCGCGGGCGAGCTCGGCCTAGGGTGGCGCGGCGAGCTCACGCCGGCGAGGTGGCGACGCTGGCGTGCGGCGGAGCGGCGCCGGGCGCGGATCGGCGCTGGGGCGAGGAGGCAGGCGGCGGCGGCGCGTGGGCCGGGGAGGGCCCCGCGCGGGCCTGGCCGGCGGCCGGTGGCGGCGGCGGCTTGCCACGTGGCAGGCGCCGGTTGGAGGCGGCGGATCCGGACGCGTTCGGCTCCATCCGGACGTGTCCGGCGGCGGCGGAGATCCGAAAATTTAGGGTTAGGACGGGGGAGGATCCGGATTTTTGGGGAGAGGCCTTTAAATAGGCATAGAGGGAGCTAGGAGAGTCCAAATGAGGTGCGGTTTTCGGCCACGCGATCGTGATCGAACGCTCTAGATGATGGAGAGGGTTTAGGTGGGTTTTGTGCCAAATTGGAAGGGTGTTGGGCTGCAACACACACAAGGCCTTTTCGGTCCCTCGGTTAACCGTTGGAGTATCAAACGAAGTCCAAATGATACGAAACTTGACAGGCGGTCTACCGGTAGTAAACTAAGGCCGCTTGGCAAGTCTCGGTCCAATCTGGAAATGTTTAATCCCCACACACGAAAGAAAGGTAGAAATGGCCACCGAAGGAGAACGAAGCGCCGGAATGCAAAACGGACAACGGGGAAAATGCTCGAATGCATGAGATGAACACGTATGCAAATGTAATGCACATGATGACATGATATGAGATGCATGACAACGACAACAACACACGGAGACAAAAACCCGAACCCGAGAAAATAAAATAACTTAACGCCGGAAACGACAAGAGTTGGAGTACAAATTAGGAAAATTACATCCGGGGTGTTACAACACTCCACCACTACGAAAGGATCTCATCCCGAGATCTAGGACTGAAAGAACGCCGGGTACTCAAAACGGAGGTGATCCTCGCGTTCCCAGGTAGCTTCACGGTCGGAATGGTGTGACCACTTGACTTTGAGAAATTTGATTGACTTGTTGCGAGTCTCGCGTTCAGTCTCTTCAAGAATAGCAACTGGGTGCTCACGATAAGAAAGATCTTCTTGGAGCTCAATGTCCTCGAAGTTGACGGTGCGGTCAGGAGTCTTGGAGCACTTTCAAAGCTGAGAGACATGGAACACGTCATGAACATTTGCAAAGTTTGAAGGAAGCTCGAGTTGATAGGCGAGGTCGCCTCTCTTGCTGACAATCTTGAAAGGTCCCACGTATCTGGGGGCAAGCTTCCCTTTGATACCGAAGCGATGAGTACCTTTCATAGGAGAGACACGGAGGTAAACATGATCTCCGATCTCGAAAGCCAAATCACGGTGCTTACTATCATAGTAGCTCTTCTGGCGGGATTGGGCGGCTTTGAGGTTATCTCGAATGACTTTGCACATTTCCTCTGCCTCTGTGATTAAGTCATTACCCAAAAGCTGATGTTCACCGGTTTCAGACCAGTTGAGAGGGGTACGCCACTTCCTGCCATACAGAATTTCAAATGGGGCCTTGCCCGAACTTGCTTGAAAACTATTATTGTAGGAGAATTCAACATAAGGAAGACAATCCTCCCACTTCATGTCGAAGGAGATCACACAAGCCCTGAGCATATCTTCAAGAATCTGGTTGACACGCTCGACTTGACCGCTAGTTTGAGGATGGAAAGCTGTGCTGAAGCGGATGTTGGTGTCCATGGCCTTCTGAAAAGAATCCCAAAACTTTGAGGTAAAGATTCTGCCACGGTCTGAAGAGATCACTTGTGGAATACCGTGCAGAGAGACAATTCGAGAGGTATAGAGTTCCGCCAATTGAGCTGCAGTGATCGACTCTTTGATAGGCAGAAAGTGAGCCACTTTAGTGAGTTTGTCGATGACAACGAATATAGTATCATTGCCACGCTTGGACTTTGGAAACCCAGTCACGAAGTCCATCTCAATGTGGTCAAACTTCCATTCTGGAATGGCAAGAGGTTGGAGGAGACCAGCTGGCCTTTGGTGTTCTGCCTTCACTCTTCTGCAGACATCACATTCATTCACGAATTGAGCAATCTCGCGCTTCATTCGAGTCCACCAATAAGTTTGCTTGAGGTCCTGATACATCTTCGTACTCCCAGGGTGGATGGAGAGGAGAGAATTGTGAGCCTCGTTCATGATCACTTTACGGAGGTTACCTTTGGGCACAACAATACGATCCTCGAAGAAGAGAGTGTCCTTGTCATCAAGGCGGTAGCACTTATACTTGGGTTGACTCTTGGCAATCCCAATCTTCACCTTTTTCACCATAGCATCCAGAAGCTGGGCTTGGCGAATCTGGTCTTCCAAGGTAGGAGAGACTTGAAGGTTGGCGAGGAAACCTTGAGGAACAACTTGCAGATTAAGTTTGCGGAAAGCTTCACAAAGCTCGGGTTGATAAGGCTTAAGAATCAGACTGTTGCAATAAGCTTTCCTGCTCAATGCGTCAACATCACATTGGCCTTGCCTGGAGTATACTCAATACTCGGATTATACTCTTGAATCATTTCGACCCATCGAGTTTGCCTGAGGTTGAGATTAGGCTGAGTGAAGATGTACTTGAGACTCTTGTGATCAGTGAAAATGTCCACTTTTCTTCCCAATAAGAGATGTCTCCAAGTCAAAAGAGCATGCACAACTGCCGCCAACTCGAGATCATGAGTGGGGTAGTTCTTCTCATTAGGCTTCAACTGGCGAGAGGTATAAGCAACAACTTTCTTCTCTTGCATCAAAACTGCACCAAGACCTTGGAGAGAGGCATCACAAAAGACCTCGTATGGCTTGGAATCATCAGGCGGAGTCAGAACTGGGGCAGTGATCAATTTCTCTTTCAAAGTGTTGAAAGCAATGTCACACTCCGGAGACCAAACGTACTTGACGTGCTTCTGGAGAAGATTAGAGAGAGGCTTAGCGATCTTAGAAAAGTTTTCAACGAATCTTGGCAATAGCTTGCGAGACCGAGGAAGCTACGGAGTTGCTTCACGTTCTAAGGAGGTTCCCAATTCACAATTGCAGACACCTTCTCAGGATTCACCGCAATGCCCTTGGCAGAGATGATATGACCAAGATAAAGAACCTCATCGAGCCAAAATTCACACTTGAAGAACTTGGCGTAGAACTGATGTTCCCTGAGCTTATCGAGTACCAAACGCAAGTGTTTGGCATGATCTTCCTTGTTCTTGGAGAAAAACAGAATGTCGTCGAGATAGACCAAAACGAAGTCATTGGTGTAGGCGTTGAAGATGAAGTTCATCATGCGAGAGAAAGTCGGAGGAGCGTTGACGAGGCCAAAAGACATGACAGTGTATTCATATGAACCATAGCTTGTCCTGAAAGCCGTCTTGGGAATATCTTGCTCCCGGATTCGAATCTGATGATAACCCATACGGAGATCAAGCTTGGAGAATACTTGGGCACCTTTGAGTTGTTTGAACAGCTCGTTGATGTTGGGAAGTGGGTATTTGTTCTTGATGGTCTTCTTGTTCAATGGACGGTAATCAACACAAAGTCGGTCCGTTCCATCCTTCTTCTTCACAAAAAGAACACCACAACCCCACGGAGAAGAACTAGGCCGGATGAGACCCATTTTCTCTTGAATATCGAGTTGCTTCTTCAGTTCCTTCAACTCTTCAGGTCCGAGCTTGTAAGGACGTTTGCACACAGGTTCCGTGTCGGGCTCAAGATCAATGACGAATTCAACTGGCCGGTGCGGAGGCATTCCTGGAAGCTCTTCTGGAAAGATGTCTTGATATCCGCAAACGACTAGAATCTATGAGATAGCATCCAGTTCACCCTTCTCATTGAGAGAAAACAGATGGATGGTATCATCACGAGCGGCAAAGACAATTACATCCTCAGACGAATGAGTCAATTGAATCTGCCTGGCAGCACAATCAAGATGTGCCTTGTGCTTAGAAAGCCAATCCATTCCGAGAATAAGATCAATATCCGAGTCACCAAGAACATTTGGAGAGGACAAGAACTTATAGTCACCCAAAGTGATTGTAACATCCGGAACGCATACTCGAGATGTCATTTGACGGGCCGGAGAGACAATAGCCAACGGTTTCGACAACACTTGAGTAACAAAATCATGCTTAGATGCAAAAGGTCTTGAGATGAAACAATGCGATGCACCAGTGTCAAAAAGAACTCTTGTGGGAATATCATTAACTGGAAGGTTACCCATGATGACATCTGATGAATCCTCTGCCTGAGCTGCATTCACCATATTGACCTTGGCATGCTTGGGGTTATGCTTGACCACGTCTGTACTTGCCGATCTCACAAGAGGAGGAGGAGGAAGGCGCCTCTGGTTGAAACACTTGTTGGCATAGTGACCCTTCTGTTGGCACTTGTTGCACGTGACCTCTGAAAGCGGACGGTGATACGAAGCACTCGATCTTGGAGCTTGAGACGAAGTCTTGTTCTCAAAGCCAGGGTTGGGTGGGTGGGAAGAACCACTGCCACCTTTGCTCTTCTGCTGATACGGCTGACGGAACGGAGGAGGAAGCCAATACTTCTGCTGCTTAGCCACTTGAGTAGAGGAAGAAGGAGTAACATCTCTGACTCGCTTCTTGGAAGCATCACACCTCAACTGAGCAGCCTCTTGCTTCAATGCCATGTTGTAGAACTCGTCGTATCTCAAGGGCTCAAAGAGAACAAGAGCTAGCTGAATTTCTTCTCTGAGACCACCCCTGAACTGGTATATCATGCTCTTCTCATCAGGTACGTCCTGCTTGGCAAAGCGGGCGAGCTTCTGAAACAACTTGTTGTAGTCATAGACATACAAAGAGCCTTGCTTCAGGTTGCGGAATTCCTCACGCTTGCTTTCAATCACGCTCTGAGGAATATGATGAGCTCGGAAATCTCGACGGAATTCATCCCAAGTGATAACACGTCCACCTCTGGAGTCCTTGTACTGCTGGAACCATTCTGCAGCTTGATCTTTGAGTTGGAAGGAAGCGAACTTAACGAAATCCTCAGGCCTGATGTTACTGCACTCGAAATGCTTGCACAGATCCACAAGCCAATCGTCAGCATCGGTTGCCTCAACACAATTGCTGAAAGTCTTTGGCCCGTTAGCAAGGAACTGGTTGAGTGAAGCAAAGTGATTCTGATTGTTGCCTTGGTTCCCTTGGTTGCCTTGATTGCGCTCTTGAAGAATTTGCATGATCAACTGTGTGTTTGCATTGGTTGCGGCCATCACAGCTTGCCATGCCTCCGGAGGAGGGGGAGGTGGCGGCGGATCAGGATTCAGAGTCGTGCGCGTTGGAGGAGCCATCCTGAAGAGGTTGACATCCATTAGCACATTGATAGACAAATATTGAAGCTGAATCCAACGGAATGAAAATTGCAACATATAGTCTTCACATCCGAACAAAGTGAACGAATGCATTCCTCTTGAAATGGTCACATATCCATAAATTGAGAAGCCACTTAGAATTAAGGTAGAGAAATAAATCAACAAGGTACGGATCAAGAACGAATAATCGGTAAGAAATCCCAATCTCAAACCAATATCCGTGGAAGAAGAAACTAGAGCTACAAGAATTCCCACCTATGAAACTCCCAAACCTTTCCGGTTATGCAATCAGGTGTTGGGGATACAGGGGAAGCATAATATCTCACCCAATTCTAGCAAATCCTACATCCAGCTGTATCCATCCTTCAACACATAACCAAGAAAACTTCAGAAACCATCTACCTCAACCTTCGAAAAGCATCCGTTATACAAGTTATGGCGATACTCCCGAACTCCCGCCCCAGTACTGGGTGGCGTCGAGGTTATCTCACCAACGAATTGCATAAAAGAGATTTTCGATGTCGGCGTACTAAACTCAGGTATTCCAGAACTGCAACGATAAAATTATGATGACAACACCTCAGAGCTCAACTCCCCGGGACACTTCCACAAAACCCCTGACAGGAGGCACCAAGACAATGTTCTCATCATAAAACCATCGGAACGATTCCAAGATACCCGCGGCCGGGGAGGGCCCCGCGCGGGCCTGGCGGGCCGGCGGCCGGTGGCGGCGGTGGCTTGCCACGTGGCAGGAGCCGGTTGGCGGCGGCGGATCCGGACACGTCCGGCTCCATCCGGACGTGTCCGGCGGCGGTGGAGATCCGAAAATTTAGGGTTAGGACGGGGGAGGATCCGGATTTTTGGGGAGAGGCCTTTAAATAGGCATAGAGGGAGCTAGGAGAGTCCAAATGAGGTGCAGTTTTCGGCCACGCGATCGTGATCGAACGCTCTAGATGATGGAGAGGGTTTAGGTGGGTTTTGGGCCAAATTGGAAGGGTGTTGGGCTGCAACATACACGAGGCCTTTTCGGTCCCTCGGTTAACCGTTGGAGTATCAAACGAAGTCCAAATGATACGAAACTTGACAGGCGGTCTACCGGTAGTAAACCAAGGCCGCTTGGCAAGTCTCGATCCAATCCGGAAATGTTTAATCCCCACACATGAAAGAAAGGTAGAAATGGCCACCGGAGGAGAACGAAGCACCGGAATGCAAAACGGACAACGGGGAAAATGCTCGAATGCATGAGATGAACACGTATGCAAATGCAATGCACATGATGACATGATATGAGATGCATGACAACGACAACAACACACGGAGACAAAAACCCGAACCCGAGAAAATAAAATAACTTAACGCCGGAAACGGCAAGAGTTGGAGTACAAATTGGGAAAATTACATCCGGGGTGTTACAACCATCATCGCCTTCCTTCCTCTTTTCCTTCCTCTTTTTTGATTTTGCCTTGTCAAGTCAAACCCACAAGAAAAAGGAATAAAATTTGCTCTTCAGAACTCATTGATGCATGATACCGACGAACACTACTTTCATGTAAGGCAGTCGCATGATAGGAGGATGGAATATGTATGAAAAACAGGACAACATGACATATTTACATGTATGATGTATAAAGTGTAAACTAAGCACAAGGTGTTTGAACTAGTTGGAAGCAATGCAAGCTAGAAACCATATGAAAGATGAAACCAATATCACTCTGCCAAATTAAAAGGGTGGCATCATAAATGTATTTGACCAAATTAGGAGCAATACATGGCAACAGGCTAGAAATAATATGCAATATGCAATGAATAAAGGTGTCTCATCGTAAGTGATTGATGCAGGATACAGAAGAGAGGTAGTTTCATGTAAGAACATGGTTAACAGATAGATGTAGTATGTACCAAAAATAGGAAGGCATGTAATATTCACATGTATAATGTGTAAACTAAGCAGATGAAATTTACCCTAATTAGAAGCATTACAAGCTAGACACTGTATGCAACATGCAACCACATATCACACTATGAAGTTAGAGCAAGCACCTACGATGGTGGTGTAGGGGAAATGCGGTCTTCAAATACAGAACTACATTCAATACCTTCATTTAGACTTGCTATTTCTTGAGAATCATGTGGCGAGGATGAAACTGTACTCTTTATAAGAGTGGCGCATCTCATACTAACCCACAGGCGTGACTGTCTCATCATAAGCGATAGATGCAAGATACACAAGAACAATAGTTTGATGTAAGAACATGGTATGATAGGCAGATATAGTATGTACCAAAAACAGGAAGGCGTGTCATATTCGCATGTATAATTTGTAAGCTAAGGAGATGCAATTTAACAAATTAGGAGCAATACAAGCTAGGCACCATATGCAACATGCAACCAGATATCACATTGCCATGTTAGAGCAAGCACCTAGGGTTGTGGAGTAGGGGAGATGAGATTTGGAACTTGCACTGCAGTAGGAGTAGCAGGAGAATCTGCAGAGATCATCTGTTCGATTGCTCTAGAGGACCACCATCATTCTATGCCTTTGTCCTTTTAGATTTTCCTTGTCAAGCAAACACACAAGAAAAAGGAATGAAATTTGCACTTCCAAATTCGTTGATGCATGATACTGACGAACACAACTTTTATGTATGGTAACCACATTATAGGAGGATGGAATATGTATGGAAAACGCGAAGCAGAAGGTATTTCAACAAATTGGAAGCAATGCAATCTAGACACCAAATGAAAGATCCAACCAAAATCACTCTACCGAGTTAGATGCGTCTCATTATAAGTGGCACTTCAACAAATTAGTGGAAATACATGTTTGAAATGATATGCAAGATGCAACCAATATTATACTGTCAACTTGAAGGTGTCTCGTCAGAAGTGATTGATGAGGGATACAAAAAAAAGTAGTTTGATGTAAGAACATGGTTAATAGAAAGACATAGTATGTACCAAAAACAGGAAGGCATGTCATATTCACAGGTATAATGTGTCAACTGAGCAGATGCAATTTACCCTAATTAGAAGCATTACAAGGTAGACACCATATGCAACATGCAACCACATATCACACTTCCAAGTAAGAGCAAGCACATGTGATGGTGGTGTAGGGGAATTGCGGTCATCAACTAGAGAGCTACATTGACTATCTACATTTAGCCTTGCTGTTTCTTGAGAATCATGTGGGGAGGATGACACTGCACTCTTTAAATGAGTAGTGCGTCTCACAGTAACCCACTGGGGTGACTGTCTCATCATAAGTAATTGACGAGGGATACACAAAAGAGCATTAGTTTGATGTATGAACATGGTTAATAGACATATGTAGTATGTATCAAAAACAGGAAGGCATGTCATTATCAAAGGTATCATGTGTAAAGTAAGAAAATACAATTTAGCCAAATTGGAAGCAATACAAGATAGACACCATATGCAACATGCAACCACATTTGACAGCACGAAGTTAAAGCAAGCACCTGGGATGGTTGTGTGTGGCAATTGAGATCATGAACTACAGAGCTATGTTTACTGTCTCCATCTGCTGACACTACACCCGTTAGAGCGCTGAAACGCGTAGTGCTTATCATCAAATTACACTGGAGCGACTTCTGTCTTTTCTATTGTGTATTCATCAACACTGCATCAGAGTCTGAAATCCCCATGCATAAAAAAACAATAGTGTGAGTATGGGTGAAGTGTGTGCACTGGTAGTATAGTGTAAAAGTAGCAGATAACAGGTCGGTGAGAAATAAATGACGGGAGACATATGATAGCTCTACAACATGCATGGCACACGAAACTACTAGATTCTTGGATTTTGAAATATCAGCACAAGGATGGCTGGGTGTAACGACCAAACCTTGAAGGATTTGAGTCTCTGTGCTTACCGTGCTAGTCCTTGGATCAAACTCACTAGCACACACAGTATAGATGAATGCCAGAATAGCAAATGCATCATTTATTACAACGTATGATCCAGAATGTATAAAATATAACAATCTACATAGCACTTGGTAGGTTTATTCAATCAAACAACGGAAAGTAGCAGAAAATAACAATGAGTCCTCTTGCTACCTCTTGAGCATGTGTTGGTTTTCCCTTGAAGAGGAAAGGGTGATGCAGCAAAGTAGCGTAAGTATTTCCCTCAGTTTTTGAGAACCAAGGTATGAATCTAGTAGGAGACTACACGCAAGTCGCCTAGTACCTGCACAAACAAATAAGAACCTTGCAACCAACGCGATAAAGGGGTTGTCAATCCCTTCGCGGCCACTTGCAAAAGTGAGATCTGATAAAGATAATAAGATAAATATTTTTGGTATTTTTGTATAGATTGCAAAATAAATAGTAAACTGGAATCGTAGACCGGAAACTTATATGATGTAAAGTAGATCCGGGGGCCATAGGTTTCACTAGTGGCTTCTCTCAAGATAGCATATATTTCGGTGGGTGAACAAATTACTGCCGAACAATTGATAGAAAAGCGCATAGGTATGAGAATATCTAGGCATGATCATAAACATAGGCATCATGTCTGTGTCAAGTAGACCGAAACGACTCTGCATCTACTACTATTACTCCACACATCGACCGCAATCCAGCATGCATCTAGAGTATTAAGTTCATAAGAACAGAGTAATGCATTAGTGATACGTCTCCAACGTATCTATAATTTTTGATTGCTCCATGCTATATTATCTACTGTTTTGGGCAATATTGGACTTTATTTTCCACTTTTATATTATTTTCGGGACTAACCTATTAACCGGAGGCCCAACCTAGATTTGTTGTTTTATGCCTATTTCAGTGTTTCGAAGAAAAGGAATATCAAACGGAGTCGAAACAGAACGAAATCAACTGGAGAAGTTATTTTTGGAAGGAAACCTACCGGATAGACTTGGACCCTACGTCAGAAGATAAAGGAGGAGCTCACGAGGGTAGGGGGCGCACCCCCTGCCTCGTGGCCCCCCCTTCGGTCCACCGACGTACCCCTTTCGCCTATATCTCTCCATATACCCTAAAAACATTCGGGAGCACAATAGATCGGGAGTTCCGCTGCCAGAAGCCTCCGTAGCCACCGAAAACCAATCTAGACCCGTTCCGGCACCCTGCCGGAGGGGGCAATCCCTCTCCGGTGGCTATCTATGTCATCCCGGTGCTCTCCATGATGATGAGGGAGTAGTTCTCCCTCGGGGCTGAGGGTATGTACCAGTAGCTATGTGTTTGATCTCTCTCTCTCTCTCTCGTGTTCTTGAGATGATACGATCTTGATGTAGCGCGAGCTTTGCTATTATATTTGGACCCTATGATGTTTCTTCCCCCCTCTACTCTCTTGTAATGGATTGAGTTTCCCCTGTTATATTATCGGATTGAGTCTTTAAAGATTTGAGAACACTTGATGTATGTCTTGCCGTGGATATCTGTGGTGACAATAGGATATCACGTGATTCACTTGATGTATGTTTTGGTGATCAACTTGCGGGTTCCGCCCATGAACCTATGCATAGGGGTTGGCACACGTTTTCGTCGTGATTCTCCGGTAGAACTTTGGGGCACTCTTTGAGGTCCTTTGTGTCGGTTGAATAGATGAATCTGAGATTGTGTGATGCATATCGTATAATCATACCCACGGATACTTGAGGTGACATTGGAGTATCTAGGTGACATTAGGGTTTTGGTTGATGTGTGTCTTAAGGTGTTATTCTAGTACGAACTCTAGGGCTTTTGTGACACTTATAGGAATAGCCCAACAGATTGATTGGAAAGAATAACTTTGAGGTGGTTTCGTACCCTACCATAATCTCTTCGTTCGTTCTCCGCTATTAGTGACTTTGGAGTGACTCTTTGTTGCATGTTGAGGGATAGTTATGTGATCCAATTATGTTAGTATTGTTGAGGGAACTTACACTAGCGAAAGTATGAACCCTAGGCCTTGTTTCAACGCATTGCAATGCTATTTACGCTCACTTTTATCATTAGTTACCTTGCTGATTTTATAATTTCAGATTACAAATACCTTTATCTACCATCCATATTGCACTTGTATCACCATCTCTTCGCCGAACTGGTGCACCTATACAATTTACCATTGTATTGGGTGTGTTGGGGACACAAGAGACTCTTTGTTATTTGGTTGCAGGGTTGCTTGAGAGAGACCATCTTCATCCTACGCCTCCTACGGATTGATAAACCTTAGGTCATCCACTTGAGGGAAATTTGCTACTGTCCTACAAACCTCTGCACTTGGAGGCCCAACAACGTCTACAAGAAGAAGGTTGTGTAGTAGACATCAATTAGGCAAGATGACATGATGTACAGGGATAAACTCAAGCAATATGATATAAACCCCATCTTTTTATCCTCGATCGCAACAATACAATACGTGTCGGTTCCCTTTCTGTTAATGGGATCGAGCACCGCAAGATTGAACCCAAAGCTAAGCACTTCTCCCATTGCAAGAAAGATCAATCTAGCAGGCCAAACCAAACTGATAATTCGAAGAGACTTGCAAAGATATCAAATCAGGCATATAAGAATTCAGAGAAGAGTCAAATATTGTTCATAGATAAAAATTGATCATAAACCCAAAATTCATCGGATCTCGGCAAACACACCGCAAAAAGTATTACATCGAATAGATCTCCAAGAACATCAAGGAGAACTTTGGATTGAAGATCAAAGAGAGAGAAGAAGCCATCTAGCTAATAACTATGGACCCGAAGGTCTATGGTAAACTACTCACACGTCATCGGAGAGGCTATGGTGTTGATGTAGAAGCCCTCCGTGATCGAATCCCCCTCCGGCAGATCGCCGACAAAGGTCCCCAGATGGGATCTCATGGGTACAGAAGGTTGCGGCGCTGGAAAAGTGGTTTCGTGGCTCCCCTGGATGTTTACAGGGTATAAGAGTATATATAGGTGAAAGGAGTAGCTCAGTGGAGCTACGAGGGGCCCACGAGGGTGGGGGGCGCGCCGCCCTACCTCGTGGCCGCCTTGTTGCTTTCTTGACCTCCACTCCAAGTCTCCTGGATTGCATTTGTTCCAAAAAAGATCCTCGCGAAGGTTTCATTCCATTTGGATTCCATTTGATATTCCTTTTTTGCGAAACACTGAAATAGGCAAAAAACAACAATTTGCACTGGGCCTTCGGTTAATAGGTTAGTCCCAAAAATAATATAAAAGTGCATAATAAAGCCCATTAAACATCCAAAACAGATAATATAATGGCATGGAATAATAAACAATTATAGATACGTTGGAGACGTATCAACCATCCCCAAGCTTAATTGCTGCTCGTCCTCGAGTAGGTAAATGATAAAAACAGAATTTTTGATGTGGAATGCTACCTAACATAATTTTCAATGTAATTCTCTTTATTGTGGCATGAATGTTTAGATCCAAAAGATTCTAGACAGAAGTGTAATATTGAAATAAAAATAATAATACTTCAAGCATGCTAACCAAGCAATTATGTCTTATCAAAATAACATAGCCAAAGAAAGCTTATCCCTACAAAATCATATACTTTGGCCATGCTTCATTTTCGTCCCACAAAATGCTCTCATCATGCACAATCCCGATGACAAGCCAAGCAATTGTTTCGTACTTAGACTTTTCAAACTCTTTGAACTTTCACGCAATATATGAGCGCGAGCCATGGACATAGCACAATGGGTGGAATAGAATATGATGATGGAGGTTGTGTGAGAAGACAAAAAGGAAGAAAGTGTCACATTGACGCGGCTAATCAACGGGCTATGGAGATGCCCATCAATTGATGTCAATGCAAGGAGTAGGGATTGCCATGCAACGGATGCACTAAAGCTATAAATATATGAAAACTCAACAAAATAAACTAAGTGGGAGTGCATCCAACTTGCTTGTTCATGAAGACCTAGGGCATTTTGAGGAAGCCCATCATTGGAATATACAAGCCAAGTTCTATAATGAAAAATTCCCACTAGTAAATGAAAGTGACAAAATAGGAGACTCTCTATCATGAAGATCATGGTGCTACTTTGAAGCACAAGTGTGGAAAAGGATAGTAACATTGCCCCTTCTCTCTTTTTCTCTCATATTTTTTTGTTTGGGCCTTTTTTCGCTCTTTTTATGGCCTCTTTTCTTTTCTTTTTTTTCGTTTGGAGTCTCATACCGACTTGTGGGGGAATCATAGTCTCCATCATCATTTTCTCACATGGGACAATGCTCTAATAATGATGATCATCACACTTTTATTTACTTACAACTCAAGAATTACAACTCGATACTTAGAACAAAATATGACTCTATGTGAATGCCTCCGGTGGTGTACCGGGATATGTGATGAATCAAGAGTGACCTGTATGAAAGAATTATGAAGGTGGCTTTGCCACAAATACGATGTCAACTACATGATCATGCAAAGCCATATGACAATGATGGAGCGTGTCATAATAAATGGAACGGTGGAAGGTTGCATGGCAATATATCTCAGAATGGCTATGGAAATGTTTAGGATCGAAAGTATGTCTAGAGGGGGGTGATTAGACTACTTGACCAAATAAAAATCTAGCCTTTCCCAATTTTAAGTCTTGGCGGATTTTAGCAACTTAGCACAATTCAAGTAATCAACCTACACATGCAATTCTAAGAGTATAGCAGCGGAATGTAAAACAATTGCATATGAAGGTAAAGGGAGGAGTTTGGAGGGATCAAACGCAATGTGGACACGGAGATTTTTGGCGTGGTTCCGATAGGTGCTGCTATCGTACATCCACGTTGATGGAGACTTCAACCCACGAAGGGTAACGGTTGCGCGAGTCCACGGAGGGCTCCACCCATGAAGGGTCCACGAAGAAGCAACCTTGTGTATCCCACCATGGCCATCGCCCACGTAGTACTTGCCTCACTAGGGTAGATCTTCACGAAGTAGGCGATCTCCTTGCCCGTACAAACTCCTTGGTTAAACTCCACAATCTTCCCAAGTGACACCTAACCAATCTAGGAGACACCACTCTCCAAAAGGTAACAGATGGTGTGTTGATGATGAACTCCTTGCTCTTGAGCTTCAAATGATAGTCTCCCCAACACTCAACTCTCTCTCATAGGATTGGATTTGGTAGAAAGATGATTTGAGTGGAAAGCAACTTGGGGAAGGCTAGAGATCAAGATTTATGTGGTTGGAATGGAATATCTTGAGCTCAACACAAGTGTAGGTGGTTCTCTCTCAGAAAATCTATGTTGGAAGTGTAGGCATGTTCCGATGGCTCTCTCCATGAATGAAGAGTGGGTGGAGTGGTATATATAGCCTCCACACAAAATCTAACCGTTACACTCAAATCTCCAAACTTGGTGGGACCGAATTATAAAACTCGGTCAGACCGATTTGGTTCATAATGTGACCGTTAGGCATTTCGGTAGGACCAACATGATCAACTCGGTGGGACCGATTCCATTAGGGTTAGGGCATAACGTAATCTCAGTGAGACCGATTACACAAACTTGGTGGGACCGATTTTGGTAATAGACAAACAGAGAGTTGGTCAGGCAAACTCGGTGGGACTGATTCGCTCATCTCGGTTAGACCGAAATGTTACGAAGGGGAAACAGAGAGTTTGCATTACATTCCGTGTGGGACCGATCGCCCATCTTGGTTGGACTGAAACATTACGAAGGGAAACAGAGAGGTTGCAATCTCATCTTGGTGAGGCCGGGTGACTAGGGTTTGTGGCAGTGGCTATGTCAAGTGAACTCGGTGCGCGCCGGATAGATGATTTCGGTGGGGCCGAGTTTGACTTTTGGTTTGGGACATATGTGAATATGAGAAAGTAGTTGAGGGTTTTTGGAGCATATCACTAAGCATTTTGAGCAAGTAACTCATTAAGCAGCACCTCACCCCCTTTTAATAGTATTGGCTTTTCCTATGGACTCAATGTGATCTTGGATCACTAAAAGTAAAATGTAGAGTCTTGTGCTTTGAGCTTGAGCCAATCTTTTGTCCTTAGCATTTTGAGGGGTCCACTTTCTAATCCATGCCATGCCAATCATTGAGCTTTCCTAAAATATTTATCTTGAAATCGAATTAGCTCAATGAGCTATACCAAAACCACCCAGGGATAGTTGCACTTTGAATCTCCCCCCTTTTGGTAATTGATGACAACATATAGATCAAAGCTTCGACAAATGATCATAAGATTGAAAAACATCGTCGCTTTGAGAAGTATGTGATAAGCAAGAGCTCCCCCTAAATTTGTGCATTATTTAAGATTTGCTTTTGAATGCAAATGCACAATCGATTAGGATCATGGGTTACTCTTCCATGTCACATACATCTTGGTGGAGCGCTCAAAATGATAGAAATTAAAAGCATGCACTCATCAACAAGCAAGTGAATGATCATATATAAGATATAAAAGATAGTATCTTCCAAACAAGCATTAAGGTAGCAAATGATCAACCACATGATCAAATAAGTATCTCACATAAGGACACAAAGTTCAACCAAAGACAAAGAAGCAAAACAATCTCTCAAAGCCTATGATCTATACATATTTTTCCCCTTTGGCAACAATTTACCAAAAAGTTCAAATATGCATAGTGCCATGCGTCTCTCAGGCTTGGTCTTCGGGAGGTGGTGTATAGAGAACTCCAAGGACGAAGGCATTTGTCGATGTAGTTGGAGCTGGTGGAGTGGGTGCTAGAGGTGGCACTGGCGCTGTAGCTCCTGGTGCTGACAAAGTAGTTCTAGTATCTGAAATTGGCACTGCAGCAGACCTCGGACCTCGTGGCACACGCTGAAAAGCATCAGTAGTTGCCTTGCCTCTCCTCTCTTCTGCTTCCTCCCGAAGCTGCTCAACTACAGTCTATATCTCAGTTACCTTGAGGTCAAGATCATAGAATTTTGTCTCAACAATCCTCTCCAGGCTCTCCTGATTCTGAGTCAGGGTTTCCAAGCCCTTCTCTATCCTTAGTGTAGCTTGAATCAGATAGCCCAATTGATCTTGTTTTGACTTGAGGAACACCTGAGATGCTTCTTCTACACTTGGCATCCTTGCAGCTTTCTCAGCCTTAGCTTTGGCTCTCTTCTCTTGTGCTTGAGCTGATGATGGTTCCTCCTCATTCATCACTACTGTGTTGTCTTCAAATTCAGGATATAAGGGTAGATGCTCCTTTTCCAGCAAATAAGTTCATGTGCCCGTCATAGAATTGACGAGCTCCTAAATATGTGGAGCATACCCACAACTTCTCTTTTGGTCAGCAGCAGTCCTCTTGATTGTCTCTACAATCAGACTCATAACCTTGAACTTCTGAGGGACATCAAAGATTTGCAGCATGTTGATGGAGTGTCCTCTGATCATCTTGTGATCTCCTGACTTGGTTAGCAATGTGTGCCTTAAGATCCAGTTGATGGTAGGCAGACCAGACAACAACAAATGTATAGATCCAAGCTTGTGTGTCTCCAAAGCTTTATCTGGGATCTCTTTGTACATGTTTGCCATGGAGTTGTGGTCTTTCTTATTCTTGGCATACACATCCAAGTCATCCTCATGTTCCTCTGGGGCATTGATTAGCTTGTCCCATTCCTCAACAGTGGATTGGTACCTAGTACCTTCAGACATCCAAACTATCCTCCCATCTGGATAGAAATGAGCAGTGGAGTAAAACTGCATGATCAACTCATCATTCCATTTTTGAGCTTTTGTCCAACAAACTCATCTACTCCACATGCTTTGAAGCTGTCATAAACTCCTGGGAAGTGATCTTCATTCTCCTGGATGTATTCCCAATCAAGCCATGTCATGTCACAGATAATGGGCTTCTTGTCGAGCAAAATAGTTTCATAGAAGTCTTGTTGTTCCTTTGTATGAAACATGTAGTCAACTGCAGTCCTCCTCCTAACAGCATAGGGATCAGACTCTCTCCACAATCTCAGTCCTGCATCTTTCCTGATGTACATGTCCTCAGCGACTGGATGAGCATCATTATGGTCTGGGATCTTGGGTTTCAACTTTCTCAACACATAGGATTCATCATCCTCTTCTTCAGCTTCAGGCACTGGGGCCTTGTTCTTCTTTGTTGCAGGAATACTTTTAGTGTTTCTCTTGGGTGCAGAAGGCTTCTGAGTAGCAGCCTTGGGAGCAGATTTGGGCTTTGATGGAGTAGCCCTTGATTAGATAGCATCTCCGATGAGCTTCTGAGACTTGGGAGCTGGAGTAGCATCCTCTTCCTTTTCATATTCTTCTGGATCTCTCATAATAGAGGATCTACCAAGCACTCTGGCAGTGGTCTTCTTGACCCTCTCCTTTCTCTTCTTTCCTTCTCCAACAACCTCTCCAGTTGGCTTGGAGGTTTCATTAGTTGATGCTCTAACCTTTAAGGTTGGCACCCTCTTGGCAGGGGCCTTCTTGTGCAAGCCAGGCTTAGTTGTAGCAGCTGACCCATACTCTTTCTTCAGCACCTTCTTCTTGGAGTTGACTTCCTCCTCAACAGCCACATAGTCCTCATCTTCAGAATCTGATGTTTTCTTCTTCCTTGACTTGGTGGCTGCTATGGGAAAATTACTTGGTGTGCTCCTACTGCCCCCATCATAACTGCTTGAGGTACTAGTGCCCTCACTCAATTGCACTTGTTCTTCAGACCTGTTCTGACTGTCACTTTGATCAGACATCTCTGCAGACTTACTGACAGCAGACCCTGTGAATAGATATAGATGAGGTAGGGTGGATGAGCATCACAAAGTGCAGAGTTTTTTTGCAAAACAGATGACTTAAAAACTTAGTTTTAGTTCTTCACAAAAAAGCATTTTGGAGCTACCGATTTGTAAACTCGGTGATACCGAAGCAGCTTTTGGAACCTAAACTAGTGAACTCGGTCATACCGAGTCCCAGTTCGGTGGCACCGAGACTGCTAGGGTTTCACAAAGAATCGAACTCGGTCACACCGATTTGCAGTTTTCGGTCATATCGAAAGTGCAAGTGCAATGGCCTAAGCCAAATCGGTGAGACTGATTTCTACAATTCGGTCAGTCCGAGATGAGTTTGTGATGACCCACAAGTATAGGGGATCTATCATAGTCCTTTCGATAAGTAAGAGTGTCGAACCCAATGAGGAGTAGAAGGAAATGATAAGCGGTTTCCAGCAAGGTATTCTCTGCAAGTATTGAAATAAGTGGTAACAGATAGTTTTGTGATAAGATAATTTGTAACGAGCAACAAGTAACAAAAGTAAATAAGGTGCAGCAAGGTGGCCCAATCCTTTTTGCAGCAAAGGACAAGCCTGGACAAACTCTTGTATGATGTAAAGCGCTCCCGAGGACACATGGGAATATCGTCAAGCTAGTTTTCATCACGTTCATATGATTCGTGTTCGGTACTTTGATAATTTGGTATGTGGGTGGACCGGTGCTTGGGTGCTGCCCTTACTTGGACAAGCATACCACTTATGATTAACCTCTACTGCAAGCATCCGCAACTACAACAAAAGTATTAAGGTAAACCTAACCATAGCATGAAACATATGGATCCAAATCAGCCCCTTACGAAGCAACACATAAACTAGGGTTTAAGCTTCTATCACTCTAGCAACCCATCATCTACGTATTACTTCCCAATGCATTCCTCGAGGCAAATAATGGCGAAGTGTCATGTAGTCGACGTTCACATAACACCACTAGAGGAGAGACAACATACATCTCATCAAAATATCGAACGAATACCAAATTCACATGACTACTAATAGCAAGACTTCTCCCATGTCCTCAGGAACAAAAGTAACTACTCACAAAGCATAAACATGTTCATAATCAGAGGGGTATTAATATGCATATAGGATTTGAACATATGATCTTCCACCAATTGAACCAACTAGCATCAACTACAAGGAGTAATTAACACTACTAGCAACCTACTAGCACCAATCCCGGACTTGGAGACAAGAATTGGATACAAGAGATGAACTAGGGTTTTGAGATGAGATGGTGCTGATGAAGATGTTGATGGAGATTGCCCTCTCCCGATGAGAGGAGCGTTGGTGATGACGATGGCGATGATTTCCCCCTCCGGGAGGGAAGTTTCCCCGGCAGAACAGCTCCGCCAGAGCCCTAGATTGGTTCCTCCAAGGTTCCGCCTCGTGGTGGCGGAGTTTCGTCCGAGAAGATGGCTTATGATTTTTTCCCATCAAAAGACTCCATATAGCAGAAGATGGACACCGGAGGGCCACCAGGGGCCCACGAGGTAGGGGGCGCGCCCAGTAGGGTAGGGCGCCCCCCCACCCTCATGGACAAGGTGTGCCCCCCTGGTGAAGTTCTTGCTCTCAGTATTTTTTATATATTTGGAAAACATCTTCTGTGAAGTTTCATGACTTTTGGAGCTGTGCAGAATAGGTCTCTAATATTTGCTCCTTTTCCAGCCCAGAATCCCAGCTGTCGGCATTCTCCCTCTTTATGTAAACCTTGTAAAATAAGAGAGAATATGGATAAGTATTGTGACATAATGTGTAATAACAACCCATAATGCAATAAATATCGATATAAAAGCATGATGCAAAATGGACGTATCAACTCCCCCAAGCCTAGACCTCGCTTGTCCTCAAGCGAAAAGCCGAAATCGAAAAATATGTCCACGTGTTTAGAGATAGAGGTGTCGATAAAAATAAAATACGGACATGAGGGCATCATGATCATTCTTAGAACATCAACTTATATAATTCTTGTCATATAATCTCTAATGCTAGAGTAATAATTCAATCACAATATCAAGTACGAATCGTAAACTTCATTGGAAACTAACAAACTATAATCTCAGTCATTGAAGCAATTACAATTTATCATAACATAGGAAAGAGTCAATGTATAAGAGCTTTTCAGCAAGTCCACATACTCAATGATCATATAGTCTTTCACAACTGCTGACACTCACACAATACTTATGAGTATGGAGTTTTAATTGGACACAGAGAAAGATACACTACAGGAATCCAGTACTTTGCCATCTGCCATGGCGGACGGCAAAGGCAGGGACGGCTGACGCCAAAGCACTTTGCCGTCCGCGGCGGACGGCAAACAGTGACGGCAAAGATAGGGTCGGCAAACAGGTCCTTTGTCGTCGGCTTTTTATGGCGGACGGCAAAGAGCCCTTTGCCTACAGCGGCTGACGGCAAAGAGGGGGGACGGCAAAATGTTGCACGTTCGCCAGCGTCACTCTGTTAGGCGGCTAACGGCGGCCTTTGCCGTCCGCCAGCGGACGGCAAATTTGAGCGCCTCTTTGCCGTCCGCCAGACGACGTCAGCTATACGTCAGCGCCTGCTCTTTTTTGCCGTCCGCCCAGCGGACGGCAAAGGCAAAGTCTTTGCCATCAGCTTGGCTTTGCCGTCCGCCAAGGTAGGCAAATTGGCTAAATGGTCCATCCCCAGGAAGCACAGGTGGGCGCCACGTGCCCCCTTTGCCGTCTGCCACCAACGGCAAAGGGGTCTTTGCCGTCTGCTGCAGACGGCAAAGAGCCTGCACTGCCTCTTTTTTATTCTGTTTTTCTTATATCCAACAATTATCACAACAAACATTTCTCAGCACATATATATCCATCACATAAATATCCAGCACATATATATCCAACATAATAAATATCCAGCACATATATATCCATCCATACATACATAGTAGGTTGCACATAGTTCCATCGATCCATACATATTACAATATGCAAAGTTTCATCATAGCAAGCGAGCAGAATACAAGAAGTGCATCAAAGGAAAAAACAGGAAAAAGCAAGCAATCCATCATAGGAAGCTGGCTTCCGTGAAGTGATTGAAACCTGCAAAATGAAAAATAAGAAAGTTAGAAAAAGAAGACTAGAAGAAGAATTAGACTAGAAGAAAAAGAATAGAAGAAGAATACTAGAAGAAGAAGTATATGCCATATATTAGCTAACTTAGGTGAAATGTATTGTTTATGAGCTAACCTAGGTGAAATGGGTAGTTTATGAGCTAATCTAGGTGAAATAGGTTGTTTATGAGCTAACCTAGGTGAAATGGGTCATTTATGAGCTAACCTAGGTCAAATGGGTTGTTTATGAGGTAACCTAGGTGAAATGGGTCGTTTATGAGCTAACCTGGGTGAAATTGATCATTTTGGAGCTAACTTAGTTGAAATGGGTCTTTTATGAGCTAACTAAGGTGAAATGCCACGTTTTTGAGCTAATAAGGTAAAATGGATCGTTTTTGAGCTAACTTAGGTGAAATGGGTCATTTTGGAGCTAACCTAGGTGAAATGGGTCATTTTGGAGCTAACCTAGGTGAAATGGGTCATTTTAAAGCTAACGTAGGTAAAATGGATCATTTAGGAGCTAATCTTCGTAAAATGGGTCATTTTAGAGCTAACTTGGATAAATTGGATCACTTGTAAGCTAACTAAGGTAAAATGAGTCATTTTAGAGCTAACTTAGGTAGAATGGATGGTTTATGAGGTTAGTAAGCTTATTAAGTCATTTTGGAGGAAAAGAAGCTAACTCTAGGTCATTATGGTAAGCATATTGGAGGAAATAAAGCTAAGTCTAGGTCTTTATGCATTTGTTAAGCAAAACACTAGAGAAACTTACCGTGATCACGGAGATGTAGGAGCGGGCTGGCTCGCGCCGGTAGCTGGAGAAGGAGCGGGCTGGCTCGCGCCGGTAGCTAGAGAAGGATCGTGCGATGCGTTTCTGGAGTTAAGCTGCACCAAAGATCATTTCCAATGTCTCGTTAGCATTATGACACTCAAATGTTAAGACTAGCAAGTAATTTCCATTCAAATTAAACTCACCGTGCTCCCAGGAGCAATCACTGGCATTGGCGGAGCGGTCTGACCGGACTTCTCGCACACAGACTACACATTTGGTTTTCACAACAGAGTCATACTAGTTAGTAATGAGACTCAAATGTTAAGACTAGCAAGTAATCTGCAGAAGAAACTTACCACAAGGAGCTCGTACATGGCCCTTGCCTGCATGTCATTCCGTGCCCTCTCCTCCTCCAACATCTTTGTCGTCCTCTCCTCCAACTCCCGCTGCCTCTCCGCCGCCTCCGCCAGAAGTTTCTCCGTTCTATCTCTCCCACTCTGTATAGCAGCCTGCAACACCACTCACATGACCATTTGTAATCATTGATGGAAGCGCACACAATGTAATGGAGAAAGATAGCTGAGTACGTATAACTAACCTTGAAGGCGAGTTGGACTGGCCGTTCATGAGGCCTTATCTCAGGAGCGGAGCTCGACTGGCGCGCCTTGATCTTCGGGAGAGTGCTAGGACAACGGATAAGTCCATCTCCCATGGCTATGGAGCCATGGGACCTCCCGCCACCAGATATCATCAGCAGCTCTGTATCAATGGGACCCTGGCTCGGGTTAAAGTCCTCCCTTTCCTCGCCTTCCTCTGATCTCTATATTGCACGAGCTTGTCGTGGGCGGAGATGTTGGTGAAGTTCTTTGGATCATCGAGGTCAGACGCAGAGAATGCCTTGACTTTCTTGTAAGGGCCAGTGTGGGCCATGGCATACAGGTCGTACACCTCTAGCACCTTATCCGCCTTATTGTAGCGTGCCTGAAAGAGAGAAACAAAGTAAATTAGTAATTAAAGGGCTAAAGCTAGCATGATGAATGAATTGGATGAATCATGAAGCAAACCACATACCTAGTTCCGCCCGTACTGAAATAAGTTGGAGCTGCCTTGGTGGTGTGGCACACCTTCCATTTGGGCACGTTTGTCCTTGGCCTCTTTGTGGGTGGCCAGCTATTCTTTTGAGCACCACGCATTGACCAACACCTCCCAACAATCCATCCGATCCGCACACCATCTCGGAGGGGCCTAAGTTAGCAAATAGAAACTTGAGCGCTACAGCTATGAATTACTAAATGAAGGAAGTAAGTACAAGGCCTTAAGCATTACCTTCATGTACTTCTCCTTACTCAAGAACTTATCGTGTCACTCCTGCTTGGGCTTCTTGATACCACGCCCGGCGTAGTAGTCTCGAACAGCCTGCACCCGAACCTCATGCCGTAAGTTCTGAAGTAGGCGCTTGCACTCCTTGTGGATAACATGATCCGCCTCCTCCTCGTATCCCTCCTCACACCTGTAGAATGTCTGCAATCAAATGAGACAATATTGATTAGTACAATTAATAACTAGCTAGTTGAAGATTTTTAATTGTGTAAAGGAGCAATTACCCAGAACTTTATGATCACGACGTCTGTCCTCGTCTTGCACAAGACACCGTCGATAATCTCACCCGGCGGGGCCGGGGCAGCCAAGTAGTGCTCCCAAGTCAATCCAACCTCTGGAAGCCGACCCTCACCAGGCAACGTGACAAACCCCGGGAAGTTTTGCCGAATCAGAACTCCAAGGATGGAGTTGGGCCGGCGGACACTTTCATGGTGGTCCCAACCCCTGCAGCATGACAAGGCCAACACATCAGTTATTTGAAGAAACGTGAATGCAGAAGGTACAAAAAGATTAAATGCACTTACCTCTCCCCATCAGGGAAAATCAACCACCTCTGCTCACGGGTCGTCGGCACGGACGGGAGCTGTGTAGCACCACGCTGGTAGACGTTGCCCCCCTCCTCCCCCTCCTCATCAGTCGGCTCCCCGCCATCATCAGCATGGCCACTTGGCTCCCCGTCATCATCAGCGTGGCCACTCGGCTCCTCAGGCTGACCCGACCAGGTACCCCATCCAGACGTGTGCTCCTCCGGGGTCTCGTGGGCCCAAGTCTCGTGGGTCGAGGGCCCGTCGACCCGAGGCTTGTGGGCCGAAGACCCGTGGACCGGAGGCTCGTGGACCGGAGTCCGTGCAGCCTCCTCCTCAGACGAGTCCACCCTAGTAGTCACGTGCTCGGGTGAAACAGCTGGGGGCGGCAGCGAGGAAGGCGCCGTAAGAGTCACCCTACCTCCTCTCCCGCGACCACGTGCTCCACCTCCTCTCTTCTTCTTACCTCGTCCCTTGCTGGGCACCGCGGTCGACGAAGAAGGGCCCGGCGGTGTCGCCATACTGTCCAGCAACGCTCGGCGGAGAGGTGCGTGTGGAATGGAAGACCTCGCACCACACGCCGATGAAGAAGGGGCCTCGGCGCGCTCCCGACCAGCGCCCACCATCTTTCAACACCTGCCATGACAAAGAATAAACAAAATTAGTACAACATAAAAAAGTACCGACATGAATAATAATATGTATATCACTTAAGTGTATCATCATCAAGTACAACATAAAAAAATTGAATACCTGAGACTACTAATAATCTTGATCAGTATCATCAATAAATGCATAATCTGTCTGGCCGTCTGCATCTAGTTCAAGTCCGCATCATCAAGTATCATCATCAAGTATCATCAATCTGCATCAAGTTCGGTTCTTTTGCCTGTTTTGTGCCATGTCATCTATCTGGCCGTCTCTTCGACCATGAAAAGACGTTGAAGTCTTGGTACGATTGGCATATACCAAAGAACACTAACGGGGATTTTGGTCTGTGTCTTCTCACCCATACCGTTGGCTACCACAATATACCTGGAAGACTTGCAAATGGGACAATAGTTCAGGTCCACATAGTCAAGCGTAAATAAGGCACATCCTTTCTCACAGGCATGTATCTTGTCATAGGGCATCTTCAGTGCATGGAGGATTCTGTCCGACTGATATAGGTTTGCAGGCATTACATGGCCTTTGGGTAGAAAGCGTCCAAATACTGTCATAATTGCGTCATAGCATTCTCTGCCCAAGTTGAACTGAGCCTTCAGAGCCATTACTTGTGAGATGGCATCCAACTGACAAAGCTCAGTGTGCTCGTGGAGCGGACGTTTTGAAGACTCCAACATTTCATTGAAGGCCTTTGCAGATTCCTCCATCTCCTCATCCGAATCCCGAGCATCATCATAGTCTTGCACCATGTTTTCCATCCCGGTACCATGCTCGTCGGTGCGACGACGATCCACCTCAGCTCGGTCACGTTGCGCAGACTCACCATGAAATGTCCACACCGTATAATCGGGCGTAAAACCACTCTTCTGTAGGTGTTTGCCCATTTCAGCCTCTGTCTTCTTTTCCCAATTGCCGCACCGGAAACAAGGGTACCAGGTTTTCTTTTGGACATTTGCAAATGCGGCTTGCACAAACCCCTTGGTTTTTGTGAACCATTCAGTGCTCCATTTGTTCTGACCAGTGTGACCGGTATACATCCACGCACGGTCACTCATCTTGACTTGCAGAGCTACTGGACACACAACAATTATATATGTAATTCACCATGTATATATTCATCAGTTGATCTACTTTGTCAATTTTATTACGTCCATGCAACCTACACTCTAATAGGTAATGATAGGTCCTAATCCCACCCGTGTATGTGTAGATTGGGTTCATTTTCGCATGCTATGCTCCGGATCCGACGCAAAATTTCAGCAGCACCTCCCCGCTGTTCTCCTGATACACGTCTCTGCAATAAACAGAGAGGATGTGTACCCGGAGAACAACAGGGGAGGCACTGACGAAATTTATGTGCCGGATCCAGAGCAAAGCATATGGGAAAACAAACTCAATCTACACATACTTGGGCTGTCCATGGATACATTGGACAATTCGAAAGAATCAAGGTTATAAATATGCAAATGCATGCATATTTATAACTATGACACTTTCGAACGGGAGACACATGTTGGTTACGCATACTGATGATTCAAGACACATATATAGCTAGCTATCAAGTTTCATCGGAATAGATCAAATAATTAATGGGGGAGGAGGACTTGTCATTTGTGCTCACCCATGAATGAAGGGGCAGAGCTCGTCAAACGCACGGCGAGGTCGTCGAACACCAAACCTCGCAGCGATGAAACAACTGCACATTTAAAACTACACGATCAACACAATTATATATGATGTTTTTCATAACAAAATCGAAAAATATATGACCTAACTAATAATTCACAAATATATGACCCCGTCGGCCTCTGGAAGGCCAAAGAACACCTTTTCGGGAGGTGTCGGGGGTCGGGGTGTCCTGTCGGTGTCGGGGTGCCGTGTCGGGGTCGGGTGCTGTTTCGGGGTCGGGGGGTCAGGGTGTCGTGTCGATGTCGGGGTAGTGCC
>NC_041382.1:490320701-490321303 GCF_002162155.2 Triticum dicoccoides
GCGGCGGGGGCGGCGGGGGCGACGGGGGCAACGGGGCGGCGGCGGGGTGGTGGGGTGTAACACCCCGCATGTAATTTTCCTAATTTGTACTCCAACTCTTGCCGTTTCCGGCGTTAAGTTATTTTATTTTCTCGGGTTCGGGTCTTTGTCTCCGTGTGTTGTTATTGTTGTCATGCATCTCATATCATGTCATCTTGTGCATCGCATTTGCATACGTGTTCATCTCATGCATTCGAGCTTTTTCCCCGTTGTCCGTTTTGCATTCCGGCGCTTCGTTTTCCTCCGGTGGTCATTTCTAACTTTCTTTCGTGTGTGGGGATTAAACATTTCCGGATTGGACCGAGACTTGCCAAGCGGCCTTGGTTTACTACCAGTAGACCGCCTGTCAAGTTCCGTACCATCTGGACTTCGTTTGATACTCCAACGGTTAACCGAGGGACCGAAAAGGCCTCGTGTGTGTTGCAGCCCAACACCCTTCCAATTTGGCCCAAAACCCACCAAAAACCTCTCCATCATCTAGAGCGTTCAATCACGATCGCGTGGCCGAAAACCGCACCTCATTTGGACACTCCTAGCTCCCTCTACCTCTATTTAAAGATCCC
>NC_041382.1:490321738-490331293 GCF_002162155.2 Triticum dicoccoides
CGACCCCGCCGCCGCCACGTGGCATCACGCCATTCGCCCGCACGCCGTGTCCACATCCCCGCCGGCCCGCTCGGCCCGGCCAGGGCCCCCGGAGCCCGTTCGGCTCGCCCCCGCCGCCTAGGAGCCCCGCGCCGCCACCTCCCTCGAAGCCGGCCGCCTCCTGCCCTCCAGCGCCGCCGCACCATCGCCGCCCCGCTGCCGCAGTTCGCCGGCGACCGCGGCCACCATCGCCGCCCCGGGCCCGCGCCCCTCGCCGCCCCTCGGGTCCCGCGCCCGGTCGCGCCTCCCCGGCCTCCCTCTTCGGCGAGTACCTCGTCGCCGGATCCCCTCTCCGGCGAGATCCGCCACCGTCTCGGCTTTCGTGCACCGTTGACTTTTATCTCGAGGTGGTTTTTTTCCTCTAAGTCCTCGAAATCCCAGTTTCAAGTTCCTATGTTCATCGTGCCGTAACTTTGCATCCGTATCTCCGTTTTGGGCATATAGCACATCAACATGTTCATCTCAGAGAGTACATCATTTCATTCCATTGCATCATTTTCATTTGAGTTCATCTTGATGCCCGAAATGCTGTTAGAAGAGTGCTACTTGAGTTATTTGTCAGATCTGCTACTCCATTTAGCTTTTTGTCATTTTTGCCATGATTATTGTGGGCATGTTATGACCATGAGTCATACATATGTTTTGTTAAGGGTTTTGTCATCTTTCTAGAGGTGCAACCCATGTATTTTTGTGATGTGTGTGGTGACTAGCACAAGCTTACCAAGTGAGGCACCTGGTAATTCTGATTTCAGGGACTTAGCAATTCCACTAAGTCCTTGAGCTGTTTATCTCATATGGCCATATGTTCATGTTGTTTCCTAGTGATCCGTGCCTCTTTTGAGGATGATCAGTAAGGATGTTTTGTTAATATTGTAGTGCTCTATCCATCCATGCCTTTGTTTGCATTTATGGAGCACCCTAGCTTGAGTCAATCGAGCTCTACTTTTGCTACTTTGTGAACCTGGGCAGATTGTCAACTTGCTCCTCAGTGAGTGCATCGAGCTCGTAAACAGGCCTACTTGAGATATGTTTCAGCATGTGCCAGTTTTCACTAAGTCTGAAAACTGATTATGTTTTTGCTATGTTGACATGCTTGCAATTGTATTTTCTGATCCCTTTTGGCTCAAGGTCACTAAGGGACTTTTGTTAAGCTCTTTGAGTAGCTCCATTCCATGCTTTATGTTGCCATGTTCAGGTCCTGTAGCATGTAGTTTTGTTGCTCCGAAGAGTGCTACCTGATCTGAAATTCCAGACAAGTGTTAATTTCACTAAGTCTGAAATCTGTTTGTCATATGCATTTTTGCCATGCTTGTTTGAACCTGTTAATGGATGAATTGGCCGTAGCTCAGTGCTAGACTTTTGTTAAGCATCATGAATGCATCCCTGCCATGTATTTTTTTGTCATGTTTGGGTGCTGTAGCATGTTCATCTCATTGCATTTAGAAGGCTACTTGATGTAAATCGCAGACCGGTGCCATACTTGAATTGCTTGCCATTTCCAAACCGTAACTCCGATTCCGACGTTCTTTATATTGTTTTCAAGCGATTTCATCTAATATTTCCAGTGACACACTTGGATTTCCAAGTTGAGGCCAGGTTCATGCATTCCTTGTCACATCTTGCATATGCATCCCGCATCGCATCCCGCATAGCATATCATCTTTGCATCATCTTGTTTGATCCTTGCACGTGGTTGATCGTGTCCTTGTTGCTTTTTTGTCTTGTTTGGGTAGAGCCGGGAGACGAGTTCGCTAACGAGGAGCCCGTTGAGTTTGCTTTCGAGGATCCATTCAACTCTGACAACTTTGCAGGCAAGATGATCATACCCTCGAAATCACTACTATCTTGGCTTTGCTAGTTTGCTCGCTCTTTTGCTATGCCAATGATATGATGCCTACCAATTGCTTTCAAGCCTCCCAAATTGCCATGTCAAACCTCTAACCCTCCATGTCCTAGCAAACCGTTGATTGGCTATGTTACCGCTTTGCTCAGCCCCTCTTATAGCGTTGCTAGTTGCAGGTGAAGATTGGAGGCCGTTCCTTGTTGGAACATTTATTTACTTGTTGGGATATCATTATATTGCCATGTTATCTTAATGCATCTATATACTTGGTAAAGGGTGGAAGGCTCGGCCTCTCGCCTAGTGTTTTGTTCCACTCTTGCTGCCCTAGTTTCCGTCATATCGGTGTTATGTTCCCGGATTTTGTGTTCCTTACGCGGTTGGGTTATAATGGGAACCCCTTGATAGTTCGCCTTGATTAAAGCTTTTCCAGCAATGCCCAACCTTGGTTTTACCATTTGCCACCTAGCCTCTTTTTCCCTTGGGTTTCCGGAGCCCGAGGGTCATCTTATTTTAAGCCCCCCCGGGCCAGTGCTCCTCTGAGTGTTGGTCCACCTGTCAGCTGCCGGTGGCCACCAGGGGAAACTATGGGCTGGCCTACCCGTACCTAAGACAATCTGAGTGTGCCCTGAGAACGAGATATGTGCAGCTCCTATCGGGATTTGTCGGCACATTCGGGCGGTGTTGCTGGTCTTGTTTTAACCTATCGAAGTGTCTTGAAGAACCGAGATACCGAGTCTGATCGGAACGTCTTGGGAGGAGGTCTATTCCTTCGTTGACCGTGAGAGCTTGTCATGGGCTAAGTTGGGACACCCCTGCAGGGATTTGAACTTTCGAAAGCCGTGCCCGCAGTTATGGGCAGATGGGAATTTGTTAATGTCCGGTTGTAGATAACTTGAACCTTAACTTAACTAAAATGAATCAACTGAGTGTGTTACCGTGATGGCCTCTTCTCGGCAGAGTCCGGGAAGCGGACACGGTGTTGGAGTAATGCTTGCGCAGGTTGTCCTCTAGTTTCTCGCTCGCGCTTTGCCTCCTCTTCTCGCTCTCTTTTGCGAATAAGTTAGCCACTATACTTTGCTAGTCGCTTGCTACAGCTCCACCTATATTTACCTTGCCTTACCTATAAGCTTAAATAGTCTTGATCGCGAGGGTGCGAGATTGCTGAGTCCCTATGGCTCACAGATTACTATTACACCAGATGCAGGGCCTGATGATTCCGCTCTAGGAGACGCGCTTGAGCTCAAGTGGGAGTTTGACGAGGACTCTCACCGTTACTACGTTTCCTTTCCTGATGATCAGTAGTGGTGCCCAGTTGGGGTTGATCGGGACCGTGTCGCTTGTTGGGTTATCTTTTATTTTGGCGCCGTAGTCGGGCCATGAGTGTTTGGATGATGTAATGTTATTTATGTACTTGATTGACGTGGCGAGTGTAAGCCAACTATGTTATCTCCCCTTTTATTATATTATTACATGGGATGTTGTGAAGATTGCCTAACTTGCGACATATGCCTTCAATGCGATTATGTCTCTAAGTCGTGCCTCGACACGTGGGAGCTATAGTCGCATCGAGGGTGTTACAAGTTGGTATCAGAGCCTTCCCCGACCTTAGGAGCCCCTTTGCTTGATCGTTTTTAGCGGCCGAGTTGTGTCTAGAAAAAAATGTTTTGAGTCATTTAGGAATTATATATCGGAGAGTTTAGGAATTCTTTTTACTTCCCAGTCTCCTCATCGCTCTGGTAAGGCATCCTGGCGTAGAGTTTTGACTCTTCTCTTCTCAAATTTCACTAATTTTTTTTAGGATCACGCGGGTATCTTGGAATCGTTTCGATGATTTTATGAAGAGAACATTGTCTTGGTGCCTCCTGTCAGGGGTTTTGTGGAAGTGTCCCGGGGAGTTGAGCTCTGAGGTGTTGTCGTCATAATTTTATCGTTGCAGTTCTGGAATACCTGAGTTTAGTACGCCGACATCGAAAATCTCTTTTATGCAGTTCGTTGGTGAGATAACCTCGACGCCACCCAGTACTGGGGCGGGAGTTCGGGAGTATCGCCATAACTTGTATAACGGATGCTTTTCGAAGGTTGAGGTAGATGGTTTCCGAAGTTTTTCTTGGTTATGTGTTGAAGGATGGATACAGCTGGATGTAGGATTTGCTAGTTTGGGTGAGATATTATGCTTCCCCTGTATCCCCAACACCTGATTGCATAACCGGAAAGGTTCGGGAGTTTCATAGGTGGGAATTCTAGTAGCTCTAGTTCTTCTTCCACGAATATTGGTTTGAGATTGGGATTTCTTACCGATTATTCGTTCTTGATCCATACCTTGTTGATTTATTTCTCTACCTTAATTCTAAGTGGCTTCTCAATTTATGGATACATGACCATTTCAAAGGAATGCATTCGTTCATTTTGTTTGGATGTGAAGACGATATGTTGCAATTTTCATTCCGTTGGATTCAGCTTCAATATTTGTCTATCAATGTGCTAATGGATGTCAACCTATTCAGGATGGCTCCTCCAATGCGCACGACTCTGAATCCTGATCTGCCACCACCTCCCCCTCCTCCGGAGGCATGGCAAGCTGTGATGGACGCAACCAATGCAAACACATAGTTGATCATGCAAATTCTTCAAGAGCGCAATCAAGGCAACCAAGGGAACAATCAGGATCACTTTGCTACACTCAACCAGTTCCTTGCTAACGGGCCAAAGACTTTCAGCAATTGTATTGAGGCAACCGGCTGACGATTGGCTTGTGGATCTGTGCAAGCATTTCGAGTGCAGTAACGTCAGGCCTGAGGACTTTGTCAAGTTCGCTTCCTTCCAACTCAAAGATCAAGCTGCAGAATGGTTCCATCAGTACAAGGATTCCAGAGGTGGACGTGTTATCACCTGGGATGAATTCCGTCGAGATTTCCGAGCTCATCATATTCCTCGGAGCGTGGTTGAAAGCAAGCGTGAGGAATTCCGCAACCTAAAGCAAGGCTCTTTGTCTGTATATGACTACAACAAGTTGTTCCAGAAGCTCGCCCACTTTGCCAAGCAGGACGTTCCTGATGAGAAGAGCATGATATACCAGTTCAGGGGTGGTCTCAGAGAAGAAATTCAGCTAGCTCTTGTTCTCTTTGAGCCCTTGAGATACGATGAGTTCTACAACATGGCACTGAAGCAAGAGGCCTCTCAATTGAGGTGTGATGCTTCCAAGAAGCGAGTCAGAGATGTTACTCCTTCTTCCTCTACTCAAGTGGCCAAGCAGCAGAAGTATTGGCTTCGTCCTCCTCCGTTCCATCAGCCGTATCAGCAGAAGAGCAAAGGTGGCAGTGGATCTTCCCACCCACCCAACCCTGGCTTTCAGAACAAGACTTTGTCTCAAGCTCCAAGATCGAGTGCTCCGTATCACCGTTCGCTTTCAGAGGTCACGTGCAACAAGTGCCAACAGAAGGGTCACTATGCCAACAAATGTTTCAACCAGAGGCGTCTTCCTCCTCCTCCTCCTCCTGTCAGATCGACAAGTATAGCTGTGGTCAAGCATAACCCTAAGCACGCCAAGGTCAACTTGATGAATGCAGCTCAGGCAGAGGATTCATCAGATGTCATCATGGGTAACCTTCCAGTTAACGATATTCCTGCAAAAGTTCTTTTTGACACGGGTGCATCGCATTGTTTCATCTCGAGATTGTTTTCATCTAAGCATGGTTTGGCTTTGAAAATTTTGCCTAGTCCATTAGCAGTTGTCTCTCCCGGTAGGCGCATGCATGCTAACTCCATTGCTCCGGATGTTACTATCACTTTGGGTGACTACAAGTTTCTATCTTCTCCTATGGTTCTTGGTGACTCGGATATTGATCTTGTTCTCGGAATGGATTGGCTTTCTAAGCACAAGGCTCAGCTTGATTGTACAGCCAGGCAGATTCAATTGACTCATTCGTCTGAGGATGTAATTGTGTTTGCCGCTCGTGATGATACCATCCGCCTGTTTTCTCTCAATGAGAAGGGTGAACTGGATGCTATCTCGCAAATTCCAGTCGTTTGCGAATATCAAGACGTCTTTCCAGAAGAGCTCCCAGGAATGCCTCCGCATCGGCCAGTTGAATTCGTTATTGATCTTGAGCCCGACATGGAACCTGTGTGCAAACGTCCTTACAAGATTGGACCTGAAGAGTTGAAGGAGCTGAAGAAGCAACTCGATATTCAAGAGAGAATGGGTCTCATCCGTCCTAGTTCTTCTCCGTGGGGTTGTGGTGTTCCTTTTGTGAAGAAGAAGGATGGAACGGACTGACTTTGTGTTGATTACCGTCCATTGAACAAGAAGACAATCAAGAACAAATACCCACTTCCCAACATCAATGAGCTGTTCGAACAACTCAAAGGTGCCCAAGTATTCTCCAAGCTTGATCTCCGTATGGGTTATCATCAGATTCGAATCCATGAGCAAGATATTCCCAAGACGGCTTTCAGGACAAGCTATGGTTCATATGAATACACTGTCATGTCTTTTGGCCTCGTCAACGCTCCTCCGACGTTCTCTCGCATGATGAACTTCATCTTCAACGCCTACACCAATGACTTCGTTTTGGTCCATCTCGACGACATTCTGGTTTTCTCGAAGAACAAGGAAGATCATGCCAAGCACTTGCGTTTGGTACTCGATAAGCTCAGGGAACATCAGTTCTACACCAAGTTCTCCAAGTGCGAATTTTGGCTCGATGAGGTTCTTTATCTTGGTCATATCATCTCTGCCAAGGGCATTGCCGTGAATCCTGAGAAGGTTTCTGCAATTGTGAATTGGGAACCTCCTCAGAACGTGAAGCAACTCTGTAGCTTCCTCGGTCTCGCAAGCTATTGCCGAAGATTCGTTGAAAACTTTTCTAAGATCGTGAAGCCTCTCTCAAATCTTCTCCAGAAGCACGTCAAGTACGTTTGGTCTCCGGAGTGTGACATTGCTTTCAACACTTTGAAAGATAAATTGATCACTGCTCCAGTTCTGACTCCGCCCGATGAATCCAAGCCGTACGAGGTCTTTTGTGATGCCTCTCTCCAAGGTCTTGGCGCAGTTTTGATGCAAGAGAAGAAAGTTGTTGCTTACACCTCTCGCCAGTTGAAGCCTAATGAGAAGAACTACCCCACTCATGATCTCGAATTGGCGGCAGTTGTGCATGCTCTTTTGACTTGGAGACATCTTCTATTGGGAAGAAAAGTGGACATTTTCACTGATCACAAGAGTCTCAAGTACATCTTCACTCAGCCTAATCTCAACCTCAGGCAAACTCGATGGGTCGAAATGATTCAAGGGTATAATCCGAGTATCGAGTATACTCCAGGCAAGGCCAATGTGAAGCTGACACATTGAGCAGAAAGGCTTACTGCAACAGTCTGATTCTCAAGCTTTATCAACCCGAGCTTTGTGAAGCTTTCCGCAAACTTAATCTGCAAATTGTTCCTCAAGGTTTCCTCGCCAACCTTCAAGTCTCTCCTACCTTGGAAGACCAGATTCGCCAAGCCCGACTTCTTGATGCTATGGTGAAAAAGTTGAAGATTGGGATTGCCAAGAGTCAACCCAAGTACAAGTGCTACCGCCTTGATGACAGGGACACTCTCTTCTTTGAGGATCGTATTGTTGTACCCAAAGGTGACCTCCGTAAAGTGATCATGAACGAGGCTCACAATTCTCTCCTCTCCATCGACCCTGGAAGCACGAAGATGTATCAGGACCTCAAGCAAGCTTATTAGTGGACTCGAATGAAGCGCGAGATTGCTCAATTCGTGAATGAGTGTGATGTCTGCAGAAGAGTGAAGGCAGAACACCAAAGGCCAGCTGGTCTCCTCCAACCTCTTGCCATTCCAGAATGGAAGTTTGACCACATTGAAATGGACTTCGTGACTGGGTTTCCAAAGTCCAAGCGCGGCAATGATGTTATATTCGTTGTCATCGACAAACTCACTAAAGTGGCTCACTTTCTGCCTATCAAAGAGTCGATCACTGCAGCTCAATTGGCGGAACTCTATACCTCTTGGATTGTCTCTCTGCACGGTATTCCACAAGTGATCTCTTCAGACCGTGGCAGCATCTTTACATCCAAGTTTTTGGATTCTTTTCAGAAGGCCATGGGCACCAACATCCGCTTCAGCACAGCTTTCCATCCTCAAACTAGCGGTCAAGTCGAGCGTGTCAACCAAATTCTTGAAGATATGCTCAGGGCTTGTGTGATCTCCTTCGGCATGAAGTGGGAGGATTGTCTTCCTTATGTTGAATTCTCCTACAACAACAGTTTTCAAGCAAGTTTGGGCAAGGCCCCATTTGAAATTCTGTATGGCAGGAAGTGCCGTACCCCTCTCAACTGGTCTGAAACCGGTGAACGTCAGCTTTTGGGTAATGACTTAATCACATAGGCAGAGGAAATGTGCAAAGTCATTCGTGATAACCTCAAAGCAGCCCAATCCCGCCAGAAGAGCTACTATGATAGTAAGCACCATGATTTGGCTTTCGAGATCGGAGATCATGTTTACCTCCGCGTCTCTCCTATGAAAGGTACTCGTCGCTTCGGTATCAAAGGGAAGCTTGCCCCCAGATACGTGGGACCTTTCAAGATTGTCAGCAAGAGAGGCGACCTCGCCTATCAACTCGAGCTTCCTTCAAACTTTGCAAATATTCATGACGTGTTCCATGTCTCTCAGCTTCGAAAGTGCTTCAAGACTCCTGACCGCACCGTCAACTTTGAGGACATGGAGCTCCAAGAAGACCTCTCTTATCGTGAGCACCCAGTTGCTATTCTTGAAGAGACTGAACGCAAGACTCGCAATAAGTCAATCAAATTCCTCGAAGTCAAGTGGTCACACCATTCCGACCGTGAAGCTACCTGGGAATGCGAGGATCACCTCCGTTCTGAGTACCCGGCGTTCTTTTAGTCCTAGATCTCGGGACAAGATCCTTTCGTAGTGGTGGAGTGTTGTAACACCCCGGATGTAATTTTCCTAATTTGTACTCCAACTCTTGCCGTTTCTGGCGTTAAGTTATTTTATTTTCTCGGGTTCGGGTCTTTGTCTTCGTGTGTTGTTATAGTTGTCATGCATCTCATATCATGTCATCCTGTGCATCGCATTTGCATACGTGTTCATCTCATGCATTCGAGCTTTTTCCCCGTTGTCCGTTTTGCATTCCGGCGCTTCGTTTTCCTCCGGTGGTCATTTCTAGCTTTCTTTCGTGTGTGGGGACTAAACATTTCCGGATTGAACCGAGACTTGCCAAGCGGCCTTGGTTTACTACCGGTAGACCGCCTGTCAAGTTTCGTACCATTTGGACTTCGTTTGATACTCCAACGGTTAACCGAGGTACCGAAAAGGCCTCGTGTGTGTTGCAGCCCAACACCCTTCCAATTTGGCCCAAAACCCACCAAAAACCTCTCCATCATCTAGAGCGTTCGATCACGATTGCGTGGCTGAAAACCGCACCTCATTTGGACACTCCTAGCTCCCTCTACCTCTATTTAAAGATCCCCCGAAAATCTCCTTCTCCTTCCCCCCCGAAAACCCTAGATCTCATCATCGCGCGCCGCCGGACAAAAATCCCACCGACGGACACGTCCGGGCCGACCCCGCCGCCGCCACGTGGTATCACGCCATTCGCCCGCGCGCCGTGTCCACATCCCCGCCGGCCCGCTCGGCCCGGCCGGGGCCCC
>NC_041382.1:490331704-490335075 GCF_002162155.2 Triticum dicoccoides
ACGCGGCCACCATCGCCGCCCCGGGCCCGCGCCCCTCGCCGCCCCTCGGGTCCCGCGCCCGGTCGCGCCTCCCCGGCCTCCCTCTCCGGCGAGTACCTCGTCGCCGGATCCCCTCTCTGGCGAGAAGCTCCGGCGAGATCCGCCACCGCCTCGGCTTCCGTGCACCGTTGACTTTTATCTCGAGGTGGTTTTTTTCCTCTAAGTCCTCGAAATCCCAGTTTCAAGTGCCTATGTTCATCGTGTCGTAACTTTGCATCCGTAGCTCCGTTTTGGGCATATAGCATATCAAAATGTTCACCTCAGAGAGTACATCATTTCATTCCACTGTATCATTTTCATTTGAGTTCATCTTGATGCCTGAAATGCTGTTAGAAGAGTGCTACTTGAGTTATTTGTCAGATCTGCTACTCCATTTAGCTTTTTGTCATTTTTGCCATGATTATTGTGTGCATGTTATGACCATGAGTCCTACATATGTTTTGTTAAGGGTTTTGTCATCTTTCCAGAGGTGCAACCCATGTATTTTTGTGATGTGTGTGGTGACTAGCACAAGCTTACCAAGTGAGGCACTTGGTAATTTTGATTTCAGGGACTTAGCAATTGCACCAAGTCCTTGAGCTGTTTATCTCATATCGCCATATGTTCATGTTGTTTCCTAGTGATCCGTGCCTCTTTTGAGGATGATCAGTAAGGATGTTTTGTTAATATTGTAGTGCTCTATCCATCCATGCCTTTGTTTGCATTTATGGAGCACCCTAGCTTGAGTCAATCGAGCTCTACTTTTGCTACTTTGTGAACCTGGGCAGATTGTCAACTTGTTTGCAATTTTGCCGATGATGTTGTCTTTGATCCGTGCATGCTATGCTATTGTTCTTGCCATGTCTAGCTTGCATTTTGTGTATTCTAGATGGATGTATGCTTAGTTGGTCATGACTTGCTCCTTAGTGAGTGCATCGAGCTCGTAAACATGCCTACTTGAGTTATGTTTCAGCATGTGCCAGTTTTCACTAAGTCTGAAAACTGATTATGTTTTTGCTATGTTGACATGCTTGCAATTGTATTTTCTGATCCCTTTTGGCTCAAGGTCACCAAGGGACTTTTGTTAAGCTCTTTGAGTAGCTCCATTCCATGCTTTACTTTGCCATGTTCAGGTCCTGTAGCATGTAGTTTTGTTGCTCCGAAGAGTGCTACCTGATCTGAAATTCCAGACAAGTGTTAATTTCACTAAGTCTGAAATCTGTTTGTCATATGCATTTTTGCCATGCTTGTTTGAACCTGTTAATGGATGAATTGGCCGTAGCTCAGTGCTAGACTTTTGTTAAGCATCATGAATGCATCCCTGCCATGTATTTTTTTGTCATGTTTGGGTGCTGTAGCATGTTCATCTCATTGCATTTAGAAGGCTACTTGCTATAAATCGCAGACCGGTGCCATACTTGAATTACTTGCCGTTTCCAAACCGTAACTCCGATGCTGACGTTCTTTATATCGTTTTCAAGCGATTTAATCTCATCTTTCCAGTGGCACACTTGGATTTCCAAGTTGAGGCCAGGTTCATGCATTCCTTGTCACATCTTGCATATGCATCCTGCATCGTATCCCGCATAGCATATCATCTTTGCATCATCTTGTTTGATCCTTGCACGTGGTTGATCGTGTCCTTGTTGCTTGTTTGTCTTGTTTGGGTAGAGCCGGGAGACGAGTTCGCTAACAAGGAGCCCGTTTCGAGGATCCAGTCAACTCTGACAACTTTGCAGGCAAGATGATCATACCCTCGAAATCACTAGTATCTTGGCTTTGCTAGTTTGCTCGCTCTTTTGCTATGCCAATGCTACGATGCCTACCACTTGCTTTCAAGCCTCCCAAATTGCCATGTCAAACCTCTAACCCTCCATGTCCTAGCAAACCGTTGATTGGATATGTTACCGCTTTGCTCAGCCCCTCTTATAGCGTTGCTAGTTGCAGGTGAAGATTGGAGGGCGTTCCTTGTTGGAACATTTATTTACTTGTTGGGATATCATTATATTGCCATGTTATCGTAATGCATCTATATACTTGGTAAAGGGTGGAAGGCTCGGCCTCTCGCCTAGTGTTTTGTTCCACTCTTGCCGCCCTAGTTTCCGTCATATCGGTGTTATGTTCCCGGATTTTGCGTTCCTTACACGGTTGGGTTATAATGGGAACCCCTTGATAGTTCGCCTTGATTAAAGCTTTTCCAGCAATGCCCAACCTTGGTTTTACCATTTGCCACCTAGCCTCTTTTTCCCTTGGGTTTCCGGAGCCCGAGGGTCATCTTATTTTAAACCCCCCCGGGCCAGTGCTCCTCTGAGTGTTGTTCCACCTGTCAGCTGCCGGTGGCCACCAGGGGCAACTCTGGGCTGGCCTACCCGTACCTAAGACAATCTGAGTGTGCCCTGAGAACGAGATATGTGCAGCTCCTATCGGGATCTGTCGGCACATTCGGGCGGTGTTGCTGGTCTTGTTTTAACCTGTCGAAGTGTCTTGAAGAACCGAGATACCGAGTCTGATCAGAACGTCTTGGGAGGAGGTCTATTCCTTCATTGACCGTGAGAGCTTGTCATGGGCTAAGTTGGGACTCCCCTGCAGGGATTTGAACTTTCGAAAGCCGTGCCCGCGGTTATGGGCAGATGGGAATTTGTTAATGTCCAGTTGTAGATAACTTGAACCTTAACTTAACTAAAATGAATCAACTGAGTGTGTTACCGTGATGGCCTCTTCTCGGCGGAGTCCGGGAAGCGGACACGGTGTTGGAGTAATGCTTGCGCAGGTTGTCCTCTAGTTTCTCGCTCGCGCTTTGCCTCCTCTTCTCACTCTCTTTTGCGAATAAGTTAGCCACCATACTTTGCTAGTCGCTTGCTGCAGCTCCACCTATATTTACCTTGCCTTACCTATAAGCTTAAATAGTCTTGATCGCGAGGGTGCGAGATTGCTGAGTCCCTATGGCTCACAGATTACTATTACACCAGATGCAGGGCCTGATGATTCCGCTCCAGGAGATGCGCTTGAGCTCAAGTGGGAGTTCGACGAGGACTCTCAACGTTACTACGTTTCCTTTCTTGATGATCAGTAGTGGTGCCCAGTTGGGGTTGATCGGGACCGTGTCGCTTGTTGGGTTATCTTTTATTTTGGCGCCGTAGTCGGGCCATGAGTGTTTGGATGATGTAATGTTATTTATGTACTTGATTGATGTGGCGAGTGTAAGCCAACTATGTTATCTCCCCTTTTATTATATTATTACATGGGATGTTGTGAAGATTGCCTAACTTGCGACATATGCCTTCAATGCGATTATGTCTCTAAGTCGTGCCTCGACACATGGGAGCTATAGTCGCATCGAGGGTGTTACATGG
>NC_041382.1:490335445-490346517 GCF_002162155.2 Triticum dicoccoides
AGGGGGGGGCGTTAGGTTTTTTTTAGCAGCTCGTCAGTGGGGCCCCTCCCTCTTTGCCGTCCGCTAGCCGACGGCAAAGAATCTTTGCCGTCTGCTAGCCGACGGCAAAGAACTGGCTGATGGCAAATTAGGTCTTTGCCATCAGCCAGTTCTTTGCCGTCTGCTTTTTGGTAGCTGGTGGCAAAGAGCTTCTTTGTCGTCTGCTAGCTGACGGCAAAGAGCTGGCAGATGGCAAAGTAGCTGATTCCAGTAGTGATAGGGGCTTATAGTTTTGCCTCCCAATGTTTTACCTCAAGGGTAATGTCAACAGTAATAGTTCATGAAAACTCACATCCAATTAGCCATATATACCAGGATCTTTCCAACATATTGTGCTTGCCAAAGGATAAAGTGTAAAAAGGAAGGGTGAAAATCACCATGACTCTTATGCAATGTAGGAGATAAAAGTAAAAGATAGGCCCTTCGCAGAGGGAAGCAGAGGTTGTCATGCGCTTTTATGGTTGGATGCACAAAATCTTAATGCGAAAGAATGTCACTTTATATTGCCACTTGTGATATGGACCTTTATTATGCAGTCTGTCGCTTTTATTACTTCCATATCACACGATCGTATAAAGCTTATTTCCTCCACACCAATCAATCATACATATTTAGAGAGAAATTTTTATTGCTTGCATCGATGACAACTTACTTGAAGGATCTTACTCAATCCATAGGTAGATATGGTGGACTCTTATGGCAAGACTGGTTTAAGGGTATTTGGAAGCACAAGTAGTATCTCTACTTGGTGCAATGAATTTGGCTAGCATGAGGGGGAAAGGCAAGCTCATCATGTTGGAATATCCAAGACAATATAATTTATCTTAGATGTAAGAAAACATAACCCATTACGTTGTCTTCCTTGTTCAATGTCAACTCTTTAGCATGTCATATTTTAATGAGTGCTCACAATCATAAAAGATGTCCAAGATAGTATATTTATATGTGAAGACTTCTCTTTCTTTATTACTTCCTATTAATTGCAACGATGACTAAAACTGTGTTTGTCAACCCTCAACAACTTTTATTCATCATACTCTTTCAATGTGAGCTCATTACTCTCCATAAGACTCACATGATCTCTTTGTTTCTTTTTATTTCTTTCTCTTTTCTTTTATTCACTTGGGATCATGGCAAAATAATCAAGCCCTTAACTCAACACTAATCTTTATTATATAGCTCACGGACTCGATTACATATAAGTATAATAAAGCAAAACTCACAACTAGATCGCACTAAGAACTTTTATTCTACTAGATCAAGATGTTACCAAAAGGATCGAACTAAGAAAAACGGTAAAGATAAAAGTGATGGTCATACGGTACCGGGGCACTCCCCCAAGTTTGGCAGTTGCCAAGTGGAGTGCCCATACCATGTGATTATGTCTCTCTTTTCAGGGATGGTGATGTGATGTTCTTGGCGATGATGCCCCTCAAGATACGATTCTCCTCCTCAAGCTTGTTGACTTGCTGCTTGAGGTCCATTATTTTCTTTCGGAGTTTTCCTGTAACAGCCAAAGCTCCCTGCACCCAAGGGTGCTGCATAGCTGCGGGAGAACCAGTGACACTCTTTTTCATATTCTCATAAGAAAGAAATCTAACATTCGAAGGGATAACCGAGTTTGGAATAGCTGAGCTCTGCAGTTCTCCCATTGTGAATCCAGCTTGGAGGCGGGAAGTGACTTCTTAATCCTCTTCCATGGCATCTATCCTCTTCAAATCAGCCTCCATCTCTTCCTCCATTGCTGGCCCAAAGGGGTCAACATGATTGTTTGTCGTTGATCTCGGTGCCGTATGAGACACCTGGCTCTCCCCGACTGACTCTTGCGAAGACATCCTGCTCTAATCTGCAGCAGCAACAGCTCGAATCACAAACATGAGATAATTGTGTGATACGGGAGTCAAAACCTCCAGGATATTATATAATGAATTTTTACCGACCAAAATACGTGTCGTGTACGAAAACGGAGTCCGGAGAGCACACGAGGTGCCCATGAGGTAGGGGGCACGCCCAGTAGGGTAGGGCGCGCCCTCCACCCTCGTGGAGCCCTCGTGTCCTTCCCGGACCGCTGCTTATTTTTCTATTTTTCTAAATATTGCAAAACGGAGAAATATTGCCTTAAAAACTGTTTTGGAGTCGGTTTACTTACCGTACCACATACCTATTCCTTTTCGGAGTCTGAAACATTCCAGAAAGTGTCCCTTATGTATTCCTCCGGGGTTACGGTTTCAATAGCATTGGTTTCAACATTTATGGGATTACCTGAGATATAGTGTTTGATTCTTTGGTCGTTCACCACCTTCAGATTTGTGCCTTCAAAGTTGTTGATTTTGATGGCACCGGAACAGTAGACCTCCTCGATAACGTAAGGACCTTCCCATTTAGAGAGAAGTTTTCCTGCAAAAAAATCTTAAATGAGAGTTGTATAGCAATACATAATCACCTACATTAAACTCATGCTTTCATATCCTTTTTTCATGCCATCTTTTAACTTTTTCTTTAAACAACTTGACATTTTCGTAGGCTTGGGTTCTCCATTCATCAAGTGAGCTAATATCAAATAACCTCTTCTCACCGGCAAGTTTAAAATCATAATTAAGTTCTTTAATAGCCCAATAAGCCTTGTGTTCTAGTTCGAGAGGTAAGTGACATGCTTTTCCATAGACCATTTTATACGGAGACATACCCATAGGATTTTTATATGCAGTTCTATAGGCCCATAATGCATCATCTAGTTTCTTGGACCAATTCTTTCTAGACCTATTAACTTGACCACTAGACCGAGGGTGATAAGGAGATGCAATTCTATGATTAACATCATATTTAGCAAACATTTTACGGAAAGCACCATGAATAAAATGTGAACCACCATCAGTCATTAAATATCCAGGGACTCCAAATCTTGGAAAAATAACTTCTTTAAGCATTTTAATAGAAGTGTTATGATCAACACTATGATAACCCACAAGTATAGGGGATCGCAACAGTTTTCGATAAGTAAGAGTGTCGAACCCAACAAGGAGCTAAAGGTAGAACAAATATCCCCTCAAGTTTTATCGACCACCGATACAACTCTACGCACACTTGACGTTTGCTTTACCTAGAACAAGTATGAAACTAGAAGTACTTTGTAGGTGTTGTTGGATAGGTTTGCAAGATAATAAATAGCAAGTAAATAAAAATTAGGGGCTGTTTAGATAAAGACACAACTAAGTTAGGTCTAGTAGAGAGTTTGTTGTTACGAGAAAGTTATTTGTTACTAGGCAATCGATAACTAGACCGGTAATCATTATTACAATTTTATTTGAGGGAGAGGCATAAGCTAACATACTTTCTCTACTTGGATCATATGCACTTATGATTGGAACTCTAGCAAGCAACCGCAACTACTAAAGATTCATTAAGGTAAAACCCAACCATAACATTAAAGCATCAAGTCCTCTTTATCCCATACACAAACAACCTACTTACTCGGGTCTGTGCTTCTATTCACTCACGCCACCCACCATAAGCAAATCATAAACATATTGCAACACCCTACAACGGGGATCCCTCATGCTTGCACAACACGGAGAGCACCATAGGACATCACCAATAATAAAACATGCAACTCAAACCAATCTTGATCACCAAATAGCCATTAGGAAAAAACAGATCTACTCAAACATCATAGGATAACCATACATCATAGGGAAATAATATATAGCGTTGAGCACCATGTTTAGGTAGATATTACAGCGGGTAAGAGAGAGATTACACCGCTGCAAAGAGGGGGGAAGAGTTGGTGATGATGGTGGTGAAGTTGTTGGTGAAGATTGCGGTGATGATGATGCCCCCCGGTGGCACTCCGGCGCCACCGGAAGCAAGGGGGAGAGGGCCCTCCTTCTTCTTCTTCTTCCTTAACCTCCTCCCTAGATGGGAGAAGGGTTTCCCCTCTGGTCCTTGGCCTCCATGCCGTGGGAGGGGCGAGAGCCCCTCCGAGTTTGGATCTATCTCTCTCTGTTTCTGCGTTCTCTCCTGGCTCTGTTTCACCGTTTCATGTATATATGGAGATCCGTAACTCCGATTGGCCTGAAACCTTCGCCGTGATTTTTCTCTCCGAAAATTAGCTTTCTTGCGGCAAAATAAGAGCGCCAACCGCCTTACGGGTGGCTCACGAGGGTAGGGGGCGCGCCCAGGGGGGCAGGCGCCCCCCTGCCTCGTGACCACCTCGGGCACCGTCTCACGTGGATTTTTCTTCCGGAATTTTCCAGATATTCCAAAAAGTATCTCCGTCCGTTTTTATCCCGTTTGGACTCCGTTTGATATGGATATTCTGCGAAACCAAAAACATGCAACAGACAGGAACTGGCACTGGGCACTGGATCAATATGTTAGTCCCAAAAATAGTATAAAAAGTTGCCAAAAGTATATGAAAGTTGAATAATATTGGCATGGAACAATCAAAAATTATAGATACGACGGAGACGTATCAGCATCCCCAAGCTTAATTCCTGCTCGTCCTCAAGTAGGTAAATGATAAAAAAGATAATTTTTGATGTGGAATTCTACCTAGCATAATCTTGATCACATATCTAATCATGGCATGAATATTAAGACACGAGTGATTTAAAGCAATAGTCTATCATTTGACATAAAAACAATAATACTTCAAGCCTACTAATAAAGCAATCATGTCTTTTCAAAATAACATGGCCAAAGAAAGTTATCCCTACAAAATCATATAGTCTGGCTATGCTCCATCTTCACCACACAATATATTCACCTCATGCACAACCCCGATGACAAGCCAAGCAATTGTTTCATACTTTTGACGTTCTCAAACCTTTTCAAATTTCACGCAATACATGAGCGTGAGCCATGGACATAGCACTATAGGTAGAATAGAATATGACGGTGGAGAAGACAAAAAGGAGAAGATAGTCTAAAATCAACTAGGCGTATCAAGGGGCTATGGAAATGCCCATCAATAGATATCAATGTGAGTGAGTAGGGATTTCCATGCAACGGATGCACTAGAGCTATAAGTGTATGAAAGCTCTAACTGAAACTAAGTGGGTGTGCATCCAACTTGCTTGCTCATGAAGACCTCGGGCATTTGAGGAAGTCCATCATCGGAATATACAAGCCAAGTTCTATAATAAAAATTCCCACTAGTATATGAAAGTGATAACTCAAGATACTCTCTATATGAAGAACATGGTGCTACTCTGAAGCACAAGTGTGGTAAAAGGATAGTAACATTGCCCCTTCTCTCTTTTTCTCTCATTTTTTGGGCCTTCTCTTTTTTTGGCCTTTCTCTTTTTTTTTCTTTTTTCATCCGGAGTCTCATCCCGACTTGTGGGGGAATCATAGTCTCCATCATCCTTTCCTCACTGGGACAATGCTCTAATAATGATGATCATCACACTTTTATTTACTTACAACTCAATATTACAACTCGATATCTAGAACAAAGATATGACTCTATATGAATGCCTCCGGCGGTGTACCGGGATGTGCAATGATCTAGCGTAGCAATGACATCAAAAACGGGCAAGCCATGAAAACATCATGCTAGCTATCTTACGATCATGCAAAGCAATATGACAATGGATGCTCAAGTCGTGTATATGATGATGATGGAAGTTGCATGGCAATATATCTCGGAATGGCTATGGAAATGCCATAATAGGTAGGTATGGTGGCTGTTTTGAGGAAGGTATATGGTGGGTTTATGGTACCGGCGAAAGTTGCACGGTACTAGAGAGGCTAGCAATGGTGGAAGGGTGAGAGTGCGTATAATCCATGGACTCAACATTAGTCATAAAGAACTCACATACTTATTGCAAAAGTCTATTAGTCATCGAAACAAAGTACTACGCACATGCTCCTAGGGGGATAGATTGGTAGGAAAAGACCATCACTCGTCCCCGACCGCCACTCATAAGGAAGACACTCAATAAATAAATCATGCTCCGACTTCGTTACATAACGGTTCACCATACGTGCATGCTATGGGAATCACAAACCTCAAAACAAGTATTTCTACTAATCCACAACTACCACTAGCATGACTCTAATATCACCATCTTTATATCGCAAAACTATTGCAAGGAATCAAACATATCATATTCAGTGATCTACAAGCTTTATGTAGGATTTTATGACAAACCATGTGAATGATCAATTCCTGTCATCTCTCTAAATAGATATAACTGAAGCAAGAGAGTTTAATTCTTTCTACAAAAGATATGCCCACACTCTAACAAATATAAGTGAAGCAAAAGAGCATTCTATAAATGGCAGTTTTCTATGTAAAAAGAAACAGGCAATCCAAACTTCAAATGATATAAGTGAAGCACATGAAGCATTCTATAAAGCCATACTCAAAAGATATAAGTGAAGTGCATAGAGCATTCTATAAATCAATCAAGGACTATCTCATACCATCATGGTGCATAAAATAAAGATGAAAACTAAATGTAAAAGACGCTCCAAGATTGCACATATCGCATGAACGAAATGAATCTGAAAACATACCGATATTTGTTGAAGAAAGAGGGGATACCTTCCCAGCATCCCCAAGCTTAGACGCTTGAGTCTCCTTGAATATTTACTTGGGGTGCCTCGGGCATCCCTAAGCTTGAGCTCTTGCCTCTCTTCCTTCTTCTCACATCGAGACCTTCTCGATCATCGAACACTTCATCCACACAAAACTTTAACAGAAAACTCGATAAGATCCGTTAGTATAATAAAGAAAATCACTACTCTAAGTACTATTGCAAACCAATTCATATTTTTTTTGTGCATTGTGTCTAATGTAATATAGCTTTTTCATGGTTTAATCCACTGATATAAATTGATAGTTTCATCAAAACAAGCAAACTATGCATCAAAAACAGAATCTGTCTAAAATAGAACAGTCTGTAATAATCTGAACATTAACCATACTTCTGATACTTGAAACATTCTACCAAAATTAGGAAAAATAAAAATTTGTATAGTAAGACAGTGAAAAAATAATCAGAACCATTTGACATTCCAGCAAAAAATGTAAAATCGCGCACTAAGCCAAAGCTTCTGTCCTGCACCATACAAACCATCAAGCAAATGTAAACATCCTAAAGGCAAAACTTGGCACATTATTTTTATAATACAATGGAATTGTACAAGGGCATAATTATTTTTGTTGAAAGGTTTCTGTAATTAAGATTCACAAAGTTCCCATGGGCATGAACAAAGTTCAAGGACGTCTCCCACTTTCACAATGCTCGTCTCTCTCACTTTCACTTTTCTTTTAGAAAAAGTTTTGGGTTCCCCTCTTTATTTTTGTTGTTTTTAAATTATATGAAAGCACTCAACAGAAATAAATGACTCTCTAAAACTTTCGGGTTGTCTCCCTGGCAGCGCTTTCTTTAAAGCCATTAAGCTAGGCATATAGTGCTCAAGTAGTGAATCCACCCGGATCCCAAGGTATATCAAAGCCAATTTGAATCAACAATGATTTGTAATTTAGTAGTGAGCACAAAGTAACATATATCAAGCAATGACGAAGTCTAACTCTCTTCCTATGCATCGGCATGTCATAAAAGAACAATTCATGCACACATAGTAAAGGCCAATGCATAGTATAAACAGTTTCTTGCAATTTTTTCGTGTTGGAAACATAGAGAGGTGGAGATATAGTTCCTCTCTCATAATAATTGCAAGTAGGAGCAGCAAGCACATGCATATTATATCTATCAAAAACATCATGTGTAGTAGTGAAACGCAACCCATGAATATAATCCTTAATAAGGGAAAACTTCCCCGATATAGCATAGTCGGGAGAATTCAAAAAGATAATTGGACTATCATGCGTGGGTGCAATAGCAACAATTTCATGTTTAACATAAGGAACTATATCAAGTTCATCTCCATAAGCATAATTCGTATTGGCATCTTGGCCACAAGCATCATCAAAAAGGGATATTTCAAAAGAATCTAAGGGATCATAACAGTCATCATAGCAATCATCCTTCGGTAAGCACGAAGGGGAATTAAACAATGTATGAGTTGAAGAGTTACTCTCATTAGAAGGTGGGCACGGCTGATCAATCCGCTCTTCCTCCTTTTGTTCTTCGCTCTCTTCCTCATCTTTTTCATCCAATGAGCTCACAGTTTCATCAATTTCTTCTTCCATAGACTCCTGCAAAATATTAGTCTCTTCTTGGACAGCGGAGACTTTCTCAATAAGTGCATTAATTTCGAAATTGTATTCATAATTCTCATAGCAATATTTGAGGATAGCTAAATTTTCAAATCTATAAACAGCATCATCAAAATCTTCAAACTCTTTACACACAGATTCAATTTCATAAGAACCCATAAAAACAACAAATTCTTCTATTTGTTCCACATCATAGTAATCATATATACCATTAGCATAAGAAGCTAAGGTTTTATTATCATTGAATTTGCATGAAAGGGGAAGGTGTGGAGCCTTCATCCTAGAGCAACAAGTTGTGACGTCCCGATTCAATCGTACACTAATCATACACGCAACATGTACGATCAAGATCAGGGACTCACGGGAAGATATCACAACACAACTCTAACAATAAAATAAGTCATACAAGCATCATATTACAAACCAGGGGCCTCGAGGGCTCGAATACAAGAGCTCGATCATAGACGAGTCAGCGGAAGCAACAATATTTGAGTACAGACATAAGTTAAACAAGTTTGCCTTAAGAAGGCTAGCACAAACTGGGATACAGATTGAAAAAGACGCAGGCCTCCTGCCTGGGATCCTCCTAAACTACTCCTGGTCGTCGTCAGCGGGCTGCACGTAGTAGTAGGCACCTCTCGAGTAGTAGTAGTAGTCGTCGACGGTGGTGTCTGGCTCCTGAGCTCCAACGTCTGTTCGCAGCAATCGGGTATAGAAAGGGGGAAAAGAGGGAGGAAAGCAACCGTGAGTACTCATCCAAAGTACTCGCAAGCAAGGAGCTACACTACATATGTATGCATTGGTATCAATTGGAATAAGGGTATCATATGTGGACTGAACTGCAGAATGCCGGAATAAGAGGGGGTTAGCTAGTCCTATCGAAGACTACACTTCTGGTAACCTCCATCTTGCAGCAGGAGAAGAGAGTAGAAGGTAAGTTCACCAAGTAGCATCGCAAAGCATAATCCTAACCGATGATCCTCTCCTCGCCGCCCTGTTAGAGAGCGACCACCGGGTTGTATCTGGCACTTGGAAGGGTGTGTTTTATTAAGTATCCAGTTCTAATTGTCATAAGGTCAAGGTACAACTCCAAGTCGTCCTGTTACCGAAGATCACGACTATTCGAATAGATTAACTTCCCTGCAGGGGTGCACCACATTTCCCAACACGCCCGATCCCCTTTGTCCAGACACACCTTCCTGGGTCATGCCCGGTCTCGGAAGATCAACACGTCGCAGCCCTACCTAGGCACAACAGAGAGGTCAGCACGCCGGTCTAAATCCTATGGCGCAGGGGTCTGGGCCCATCGCCCTTTGCACACCTGCACGTTGCGTACGCGGCCGGTGAGCAGACCTAGCCTCCCTTATACAAGAGCAGGCGTTCCAGTCCAACCCGGCGCGCGCCGCTGAGTCGCTGACGTCACGAAGGCTTCGGCTGATACCACGACGTCGAATGCCCATAACTGTCCCCGCGTAGTTGGTTAGTGCGTATAGGCCAGTAGCCAGACTTAGATCAAATACCAAGATCTCATTAAGCGTGTTATCTTGAAGTAACCGCGAACGACGACCAGGGCCAGGCCCACCTCTCTCCTAGGTGGTCTCAACCTGCCCTATCGCTCCGCCACAAAGTAACAGTCGGGGGCCGTCAGGAACCCAGGCCCACCTCTACCGGGATGGAGCCACCTGTCCTTTCAGCCCCCTCATCAGAATCACTTGCGGGTACTCAACGAGCTGACCTGACTTTAGTCACCACCTGTGTCATGTATATAAAGTATACAGTATATACCCGTGATCACCTCCCGAAGTGATCACGGCCCAGTAGTATAGCATGGCAGACGGACAAGAGTGTAGGGCCACTGATGGAACACTAACATCCTATACTAAACATTAGGATAGCAGGTACAGGTATCAACAATTGTAGCAACAATGACAGGCTATGCATTAGAATAGGATTAACGGAAAGCAGTAACATGCTACACTACTCTAATGCAAGCAGTAGAGAGAAGAATAGGCGATATCTGGTGATCAAAGAGGGGGCTTGCCTGGTTGCTCTGGCAAGAAGGAGGGGTCATCTCCGATGTAGTCGAACACACGGACATCGGCAGCGGTCTCTGAGTCTACCGAAAAGGAGTAACAAAGGGGGAACACAATAAATAACAAAGCAATCAAATGTAACACAAAGCAAGATGCGGCAATACATTGTGCTAGGGGTGACCTAATGTAGGGATAAGCGATACCGGCGAAGGGGGGAAACATATGGGAAAGTATTCCCGGTGTTTCGCGTTTTCGGGCAGATGAAACGGAGGGGGAAAGTTGCGTGTTCGCTATGCTAGGGATGCGTGGCGGACGAACGGGCTGCACATCCGGATTTTCGTCTCGTCGTTCTGAGCAACTTTCATGTACAAAGTTTTTCCATCCGAGTTACGGTTTATTTTATATGAATTTTCAAATTATTTTCTGAAATAAATTTAAATTCGAAATTAAGTAGAAAATTCTATGTGCACACACTGTTGGCTAGCCACAGTGGATGACAGATGGGTCTAGAGGACCCATTTGACCCAACAGATGAATAGTACAGGGGGGTCCCACATGTAAGTGTCCTAATGACTTATGAAATGATTTTCCTTTAATCTAAAATAAGGGGGACCCACATGTCATTGGTTGTACACTTTAACAGAGGGATTTGGTGAGCTGTTTATCTAAGGGGCCCACTAGTTAGTATGTAATTAGCAGGGGGTAGCCTAATCAGAGGGGGGGGGTTGTCCCTAAGCTAAACAGGGGCCGGCTGGGCACACACGGGCGCCGGAGTGTGCCGGTGGCCTTGGCCACAACCAGCAGCGGCG
>NC_041382.1:490347053-490354829 GCF_002162155.2 Triticum dicoccoides
AAGCAGCGGCCGAGTGCAGCCGCCGCGGCAAGCAGCACGCGAGCAGGGGAGAACGGGGGTAGGGCGCGGGGCAACTACGACGCGGTCGGCGGCAGGCCGGAGCAGGCGTGGTCCGGCGGTAACGAGCGAGGCGAGCGCGGGGCAGCCGCGGTGCTGCAGCGAGCGCGGCTGCGGGCACGCGGACGCACGCTTGGGCGCAGTCAGAGGCGAGGCGGCCAGAGGCCTGTACGCGACGGCGGTCAACAGGAGGAGCTCGATGAATCGGTGCCTAAGGGGCATGGGGAGGAGGAAGAGGGGGTCGGGGAGGACCGGATGCTCACATTGGTGCTCATAGTGGTCTCGGGGAAGCCGGGGAAGCACGAGGTCGAGCGGATCAACGAAATTGGCGACGACGACCGTGGTGACGAAGACAGGTCGATGGCGAGGCTCGGAACTCTGCAGTACAACTCCTTCTACTCAGGTGTCGAGGACGCTGGTGCCCACCTCCTTGTCTTCTCGTTGCGGCTCGTGGTGGACGTCGACCACGACAGTGATGGCGGCGCGACGACGGTTGCGCCCCGGCATGGACGAAATTAAGAGGGAGAGAGACGAGAGAGGGGAAAACGGTGGGCTAGGGTTTCGCAGGGGGGGAGGGAGCAACCTTGTAGGGCGCCAAGGGGAGTGGATGGCCGCCCCGTGGCCATAGGCGCCGTGTACGGCCGCCCTCTGTCCACGAGCTCCCGATGAACAGAGGAAGGGGAACGACCTGGCGGTGGGCTGGGCCTGTCCAGTGGCCAAGGCCCAGGGGAATTAGTGGGGAGGGGTTTTGTTTTCTTTTGCTGATCGGGGTTTTCCTTTTCTTTTGTCTAACTCCTTTTTTTGCCTATGTTTGCATTTTCTTTTTGTACCAAAAGAGTTTTGTTTTGAGCGAAACGTGGCACATAATTCTAACACGATATATTGAGATGGAACAAAAAGTATTGGGTCAAAAGGAGTTGTCTAACCATTTTTAGAAATTGAAAAGGTCAATTTCAAAAGATGCTGGACCACTAAATAATTTCCAGGGGCACCTTCGGAATCCAAAAGAGGTTTGTTCCAACATGACAAATATCCATCGATTATTTGCCACACTTTGAACATTTTAGCTTTCATGTTTGAAAACTTTTATTTTGGACTTTAAGTTAAATTTGAATTTGGACCAGGTTCGAACTAACGAGAGTTTAACAACAGTAATCATGATGACGTTGCATCATTAGCAGGGAATTACTGTAGCTTAATTATCAGGGCGTCACAATTCTCCTCCACTACAAGAAATCTCGTCCCGAGATTTAAGGTGCGGAATAAGGGGGAAAGACTTGGGAAGGACGGAGTTCAACACAAGATAGGTACCTGGGGGCTATCTCGGTGAACGTGGCATAGAGGCATCTCTCGAGTTGAAATTCAAGCAAGTCATCGAGAGCAAGGTAAGGAGGTGCAATAAGGAGCTTCAACTGGGTAGGCAACCGTTCGTTACCTGAAACGAAGGGTGAAATGGGTTCATAGTAATGGGAATAAGTATTGCATCTGATACCAGAACATATCACAAGGAAGGTGGCTCGTGAATTGCATACGAAGCCAAGCGTGAGGAACAATTTTGGAAGACAGGGATGTACAGGAGAGTCAGGTTTCGATCCTGTGGAACTGTGGATTATGAGCCCACCATGTGGGTTGAAAGCGGGAAGGGTCCTATCATTTGCATGGTCATGACAGCAAGGCAGGTCAGAGGACAACCTGTCAGTTATGTTGGCAACAACGTTGGTACCAAGGGCGAGGGACGAAGAGAACCATTTTCTTGCTCGTTGAATGAGGCAGACCAATCGGCAAGGTTCGCGTCCATCGGTGGTTACCGGAATTTCATCAACAAAAGTAACAGGGTCCTTTTGACAGAATTGTACACCGAGGTGTTTACAAAAGCAGGAGAATATTACTGCTTAGATCATATAGATCACATGAAAGGTTAAACCAATCAATGGAAAGGAAACGATGATTGTCCGGTTTAAGAGAGCAATGGAAAGGAAAATGTGTTTAAACACATATTTCAAGGGTATATCCTTCCCAAGGACAGGCAGAGCATGATATTTGTGACAAGACATAATGTAGAAAATCCTTTAGGTGAGTGGAGAGAATTTTCAAGACATTACCCATACAACGGTGTTTGGATAATTGAGCAAGAAACATTCAGCATTGGGCTTCAAATGTTCTTGTTGAAAATCGGAGTACCACAGACATGCTTCTTGATAGCATTGACACGGTCTTCAAGCAAAGGTCAGACTTCGGATATACGAAGGATCCATCAAGAACAACTTGTAAAATAAGTCTTACAATTTCCTCATGGAAGAATGGATATCCTTGCTACAAAGGAAATTATAACAGTAGGTCCTCCGGTCAGGTGTGCTAGGCATGACATCACCTTACCGAGTCATATAAAGACCAATGTTATAACCCTTGGCAATATGTTCCAACCATCATATCTAACCGAGATTCAGATCTGATTGGGGTCATGATACCTCAGACATCAGGATGCCTGAGAAGAAAAGGTGCAACACAATTTGACGAGATGCCATTGTGAGATTCTCGGAAATGATCTAGGGAAGCGAGTTCTGAAACCAGAGTTCATCATTAAACCAAGGAGAGGATGAGGGGGTGGCTGATGAACTAAACGACAATTCATCAAGATTTCCAAAAGATGGATTTCCACAATCATGTGAACAAGGAGATAACATTTGTCAAATCAAATGGTATAATGATGTATGCTCGAGGAAAACACACACACAATTAAACATTGGTTGAAAGGTGCACCCATAATATGGGCTTGGGTAGCATGATAAATGTTTAGAATGGTGTTTCAATAACCAATACACAAAGAATGAAACTATCATTCATTAACTTACAAGCAATAGGGTTGCTAGAAGTTTAGAATTTTACACCTCACAGTTCAATCGTCGGTATTCCGATTGGAAACAACATGGGGACCAAGAGATGAATGGAGATGGCGGTAAGTATTACTATATCAAGAATTTCTTAAGAGGTGGTCAAATTCTATCAACATTCTTGACATAAAAAATGGTAATACTCCAAGGTAAAGGAGAACAAATGCTGGATAGCAAGGATCTCAAGGTATACACAAAACACGAACAAGTTTGTGTTGGAAAGAAGGCAAGGAAGTAGTCGATGACAATACAAATTACCAAGGGACAAGGATGGTATTTCTCATCATGAATACAATTGATATCCTGGAAGGAGTCAAAATGTTGATGATGATCACGACAATTTGTTGTCGAGAGGATCCATGAAGAAGTAATTGAATAGCGACTACATCAAGCAAAAGGACTGATGCAACAAAAGATTATTGGAGCCACGGATATGATACAAACTCGAAATCAAGCTTACTGTTTTTATGGCGAAATTATATGAGGAGGGAGATCGATGTAAGGTTAGCTCATCATCGAAAATTGTGCTCCGGAAAGGAGGACCAGGTAGCACAGTTAAAATTTTAGCACAATAATGATATAGCCGATCGGGCTAGGAATGTCTTGAAGGATTATTAAACTCATAAACAACGAAGATTACTTAGAGTTATCGAACCAGAGTGCGAATCGGTTCACTTACCGGTGTTCTTGAGCAACTAACAACTCAAAACCCATGAAAAATTGAAATCAGTGAAAAATAATAGCTGATGAAGACTCATAAGATGCAACACAGTTCTTAGATATTCTCGAGATACCAGACGGTAATACTTGACGTTAGATCAACGTAGAGGTTGGACTGGTGTAATGACTTGCAAAAGACAAGTGATGTAACTTGTCCAAGAAATGGGATCAAAGAGAAAATATGGTCAGAACCACGATTGCATAGGATCAATTCAAAGATACCAGATGATATTATATCAACGAAATAGTTATTATTACAAGAAGCTTCTATGGTAGGATCTACATCTTGTCCATGGGCATGAACACAAAGTTCAAGGTCGACTCCCACTTCTCCAATGTATGACCTTTCATTCACTTCTCATTTTCGAAGAAGTTGTAGTGTTGAAATTTTATCTGGCAAAATACCAGAAGAGTAGGACTCGTGAAAACCTTCGAGTTCATCGTATTAAGGAAGGCATAGGTTCAAGCCATTGGGGCTTCTTAGAACATATACCACAAACTTCAGGAGTAAATAACACAAGCTCAAAAGTAGAGCATGGTTGACAAAGAAGAGGATACAATTTACCAAAGTCATTATATACCCGTGGAAAGGCTCACAAGGTTATTGAATATAAAGGACGTTGTCGGATAAAATCCAACAAAGGATCTGGTGGTCCATAAGGGATCTGATGCGAGCATCGGTACTCAACCAGAAGAAGAAAGAATGCAAGGAGATCAGATGATAGAAACATCTGACTTAATTCAAAGCTCAATTGCAAAGGAAGTATGAATTCCAAAACAAGGGATCATAAGCAATGCTCTGATTAGGGATGCATACGTTGAATAGACTTAGGGGTACATTCGACGACAACTTGATTGGTCGAGGACCAGCTCATGTTCAAAATGACGTCTGAGCCGGAAGGATGAATCCTATGATCCGATTGAGGATTGTGAGCATTCGCAACATATCGAATCAAGTGACTCGAAATGATAGTGACAGAGGATGTCAACGGAGATTACTAGGGAATTAACCATAATGCAGGCAAGGAATTCAAGAGCAATGGGCTGCTAAGGTTTTCCAGAAAATCGAATGGTATTTCGAGGTCTTTTGTGAAACACATGAACAACTAGGGATGACCAGATACTCGACAAGTGCGAGGAATTATCTGTAGGGGTATTTACGTGGCAAGGAACTGCAAGGCAGTAGGCACAAAGTATACTCGGAATAATAGAGACAATTTCGGGGTATCTTGTAATAACAAGATCAACGGGGAATGATTGTATGAATGGCAAGTGTACGTGGTTATCCATAGGGGTAGCGATGATAGGGAATTGCAAAAGCAACGGGCACCAAGTCTCGAGGGAACATCGGAGAGTAACTTCAAAATCTTCTGGTGCAGCCGGCGATCATCTGCACGGAAGGGGCTCTCCGGGAGAAAGTGGTGACGAGAACCTAGAGTTATAATTTGTAAGATCATTTAACCCGAATAGAAGAGAGAGCAGAATCCCAGAGTATAGACGAGGAATAAAATATCCTAATACCACCCAATGGTGACGTGGGCCCATGGGCCGAACAGCCAAGTTAGTAAAAAATTTCCATCGACTAGACTCAACTTCGGCCAAGGAGTGTGGAAGGGGAATTCCTACAGGCAGTCGGCTCTGATACCAACTTGTGATGCCCCCGATTCAATCGTACACTAATCATACACGCAACATGTACGATCACGATCAGGGACTCACGGGAAGATATCACAACACAACTCTAACAATAAAATAAGTCATACAAGCATCATATTACAAACCAGGGGCCTCGAGGGCTCGAATACAAGAGCTCGATCATAGACGAGTCAGCGGAAGCAACAATATTTGAGTACAGACATAAGTTAAACAAGTTTGCCTTAAGAAGGCTAGCACAAACTGGGATACAGATTGAAAAAGACGCAGGCCTCCTGCCTGGGATCCTCCTAAACTAGTCCTGGTCGTCGTCAGCGGGCTGCACGTAGTAGTAGGCACCTCTCGAGTAGTAGTAGTCGTCGTCGACGGTGGTGTCTGGCTCCTGAGCTCCAACGTCTGTTCGCAGCAATCGGGTATAGAAAGGGGGAAAAGAGGGAGGAAAGCAACCGTGAGTACTCATCCAAAGTACTCGCAAGCAAGGAGCTACACTACATATGTATGCATTGGTATCAATTGGAATAAGGGTATCATATGTGGACTGAACTGCAGAATGCCGGAATAAGAGGGGGTTAGCTAGTCCTATCGAAGACTACACTTCTGGTAACCTCCATCTTGCAGCAGGAGAAGAGAGTAGAAGGTAAGTTCACCAAGTAGCATCGCAAAGCATAATCCTAACCGATGATCCTCTCCTCGCCGCCCTGTTAGAGAGCGACCACCGGGTTGTATCTGGCACTTGGAAGGGTGTGTTTTATTAAGTATCCAGTTCTAATTGTCATAAGGTCAAGGTACAACTTCAAGTCGTCCTGTTACCGAAGATCACGACTATTCGAATAGATTAACTTCCCTGCAGGGGTGCACCACATTTCCCAACACGCCCAATCCCCTTTGTCCAGACACACCTTCCTGGGTCATGCCCGGTCTCGGAAGATCAACACGTCGCAACCCTACCTAGGCACAACAGAGAGGTCAGCACGCCGGTCTAAATCCTATGGCGCAGGGGTCTGGGCCCATCGCCCTTTGCACACCTGCACGTTGCGTACGCGGCCGGTGAGCAGACCTAGCCTCCCTTATACAAGAGCAGGCGTTCCAGTCCAACCCGGCGCGCGCCGCTGAGTCGCTGACGTCACGAAGGCTTCGGCTGATACCACGACGTCGAATGCCCATAACTGTCCCCGCGTAGTTGGTTAGTGCGTATAGGCCAGTAGCCAGACTTAGATCAAATACCAAGATCTCATTAAGCGTGTTATCTTGAAGTAACCGCGAACGACGACCAGGGCCAGGCCCACCTCTCTCCTAGGTGGTCTCAACCTGCCCTATCGCTCCGCCACAAAGTAACAGTCGGGGGCCGTCAGGAACCCAGGCCCACCTCTACCGGGATGGAGCCACCTGTCCTTTCAGCCCCCTCATCAGAATCACTTGCGGGTACTCAACGAGCTGACCCGACTTTAGTCACCACCTGTGTCATGTATATAAAGTATATAGTATATACCCGTGATCACCTCCCGAAGTGATCACGGCCCAGTAGTATAGCATGGCAGACGGACAAGAGTGTAGGGCCACTGATGGAACACTAACATCCTATACTAAACATTAGGATAGCAGATACAGGTATCAACAATTGTAGCAACAATGACAGGCTATGCATTAGAATAGGATTAACGGAAAGCAGTAACATGCTACACTACTCTAATGCAAGCAGTAGAGAGAAGAATAGGCGATATCTGGTGATCAAAGAGGGGGCTTGCCTGGTTGCTCTGGCAAGAAGGAGGGGTCATCTCCGATGTAGTCGAACACACGGACATCGGCAGCGGTCTCTGAGTCTACCGAAAAGGAGTAACAAAGGGGGAACACAATAAATAACAAAGCAATCAAATGTAACACAAAGCAAGATGCGGCAATACGTTGTGCTAGGGGTGACCTAATGTAGGGATAAGCGATACCGGCGAAGGGGGGAAACATATGGGAAAGTATTCCCGGTGTTTCGCTTTTTCGGGCAGATGAAATGGAGGGGAAAAGTTGCGTATTCGCTATGCTAGGGATGCGTGGCGGACGAACGGGCTGCGCATCCGGATTCGTCTCGTCGTTCTGAGCAACTTTCATGTACAAAGTTTTTCCATCCGAGTTACGATTTATTTTATATGAATTTTCAAAGGTTATTGTATTTTCTGAAATAAATTTAAATTCGAAATTAAGTAGAAAATTCTATGTGCACACACTGTTGGCTAGCCACAGTGGATGACAGATGGGTCCAGAGGACCCAGTTGACCCAACAGATGAACAGTACAGGGGGGTCCCACATGTAAGTGTCCTAATGACCTATGAAATGATTTCCCTTTAATCTAAAATAAGGGGGACCCACATGTCATTGGTTGTACACTTTAACAGAGGGATTTGGTGGGCTGTTTTATCTAAGGGGCCCACTAGTTAGTATGTAATTAGCAGGGGTAGCCTAATC
>NC_041382.1:490355394-490369111 GCF_002162155.2 Triticum dicoccoides
GGAGAAGCAGCGGCTTGTGCAGCCGCCGCGGCAAGCAGCACGCGAGCAGGGGAGAGCGGGGGTAGGGCTCGGGGAAACTACGACGCGGTCGGCGGCAGGCCGGAGCAGGCGTGGTCCGGCGGTAAGGAGCGAGGCGAGCGCGGGGCAGCCGCGGTGCTGCAGCGAGCGCGGCTGCGAGCACGCAGACGCACGCTGGGGCGCAGTCAGAGGCGAGGCGGCCAGAGGCCTGTACGCGACGATGGTCAACGGGCGGAGCTCGAAGAATCGGTGCCTAAGGGGCATGGGGAGGAGGAAGAGGGGGTCGGGGAGGACCAGATGCTCACATTGGTGCTCGTAGTGGTCTCGGGGAAGCACGAGGTCGAGCGGATCGACGAAATCGGCGACGACGACCGTGGTGACGAAGACAGGTCGATGGCGAGGCTCGGAACTCCGCGGTACAGCTCCTTCTACTCAGGTGTCGAGGATGCTGGTGCCCACCTCCTGGTCTTCTCGTTGCGACTCATGGTGGACGTCGACCACGACAACGATGGCGGCGCGACGACGGTTGCGCCCGGGCATGGACGAAATTAAGAGGGAGAGAGACGAGCGAGGGGAAAACGGTGGGCTAGGGTTTCGCAGGGGGGGAGGGAGCAACCTTGTAGGGCGCCAAGGGGAGTGGATGGCCGCCCCGTGGCCATAGGCGCCGTGTACGACCGGCCTCTGTCCACGAGCTCCCGATGAACAGAGGAAGGGGAACGACCCGGCGGTGGGCTGGGCCTGTCCAGTGGCCAAGGCCCAGGGGAATTAGTGGGGAGGGGTTTTGTTTTCTTTTGTTGATCGGGGTTTTCCTTTTCTTTTGTCTAACTCCTTTTTTTTTGCCTATGTTTGCATTTTCTTTTTGTACCAAAAGAGTTTTGTTTTGAGCGAAACGTGGCACATAATTCTAACACAATAAATTGAGATGGAACAAAAAGTATTGGGTCAAAAGGAGTTGTCTAACCATTTTTAGAAATTGAAAAGGTCAATTTCAAAAGATGCTGAACCACTAAATCATTTCCAAGGGCACCTTCGGAATCCAAAAGAGGTTTGTTCCAACATGACAAATATCCATCGATTATTTGCCACACTTTGAACATTTTAGCTTTCATGTTTGAAAACTTTTATTTTGGACTTTAAGTAAAATTTGAATTTGGACCAGGTTCGAACTAACGAGAGTTTAACAACCGTAATCATGATGATGTTGCATCATTAGTAGGGGATTACTGTAGCTTAATTATCAGGGCGTCACACAAGTATAATCATAACCCACGCATAATTGCCAAGCATAATACTTCAATATATGAATTTGATCCCATAATAGTTTCCCTTTTTGTGTCAAGCGATAATCCCTAAAGTATTCACGTTGATCCAACGTTACTCCCATTACATAATTAAATTGGGTTTTCTCAGGATTATTAAAGTAGTACATAATATCTTTCACATAACCAGCATCGAGGGTTTTAGGAGGTTCCCCATCTACATGAGCAGCAAGTACACCTATTTTTTTTGGTATTTCGTGTTCCATATCCATAACTAAAGATAGAGAACAACCAAGAACAGCAAATAAAAATTACTTAGTGATAAAGCAAACACGCACACATGAGAATATTCACCCCACGCTATTGCTCCCCGGCAACGGCGCCAGAAAAAGGTCTTGATAACCCACAAGTATAGGGGATCGCAACAGTTTTCGATAAGTAAGAGTGTCGGACCCAACGAGGAGCTAAAGGTAGAACAAATATTCCCTCAAGTTCTATCGACCACCGATACAACTCTATGCACGCTTGACGTTCTGTTTACCTAGAACAAGTATGGAACTAGAAGTACTTTGTAGGTGTTGTTGGATAGGTTTGCAAGATAATAAATAGCAAGTAAATAAAAAGTAGGGGCTGTTTAGATAAAGACACAACTAAGTTAGGTTTAGTAGAGAGTTTGTTGTTACGAGAAAGTTATTTGTCCCTAGGCAATTTATAACTAGACCGGTAATCATTATTTGAGGCATAAGCTAACATACTTTCTCTACTTGGATCATATGCACTTATGATTGGAACTCTAGCAAGCATCCGCAACTACTAAAGATTCATTAAGGTAAAACCCAACCATAGCATTAAAGCATCAAGTCCTCTTTGTCCCATACGCAAACAACCTACTTACTCGGGTCTGTGCTTCTGTTCACTCACGCCACCCACCATAAGCAAATCATAAATATATTGCAACACCCTACAGCGGGGATCCCTCACGCTTGCGCGACACGGAGAGCACCATAGGACAGCACCAATAATAAAACATGCAACTCAAACCAATCTTGATCACCAAATAGCCATTAGGACAACACGGATCTACTCAAACATCATAGGATAGCCATACATCATAGGGAAATAATATATAGCGTTGAGCACCATGTTTAGGTAGAGATTACAACGGGTAAGAGAGAGATTACACCGCTGCATAGAGGGGGAAAGAGTTGGTGATGATGGTGGTGAAGTTGTTGGTGAAGATTGCGGTGATGATGATGGCCCCCGGTGGCACTCCGGCGCCACTGGAAGCAAGGGGGAGAGGCCCCCCCTTCTTCTTCTTCTTCTTCTTCCTTGACCTCCTCCCTAGATAGGAGAAGGGTTTCCCCTCTGGTCCTTGGCCTCCATGGCGTGGGAGGGGCGAGAGCCCCTCCGAGATTGGATCTGTCTCTCTGTCTCTCTCTGTTACTGCTTTCTCTCCTGGCTCTATTTCACCGTTTCGTGTATATATGGAGATCCGTAACTCCGATTGGCCTGAAACCTTCGCCGTGATTTTTTTTTCCAAAAATTAGCTTTCTTGCGGCAAAAGAAGAGCGTCAACCGCCTTACGGGTGGCTCACAAGGGTAGGGGCGCGCCCAGGGGGCCAGGCGCGGCCCCCTGCCTCGTGACCACCTCGGGCATCGTCTCGCGTGGATTTTTCTTCCGGAATTTTCCAAATATTCCAAAAAGTATCTCCGTCCATTTTTATCCCGTTTGGACTCTGTTTGATATGGATATTCTGCAAAACCAAAAACATGCAACAAACAGGAACTGGCACTGAGCACTGGATCAATATGTTAGTCCCAAAAATAGTATAAAAAGTTGCCAAAAGTATATGAAAGTTGAATAATATTGGCATGGAACAATCAAAAATTATAGATACGACGGAGACGTATCACACTACTAGTTGGAATAGCTTCTACCCACTTAGTAACATAATCAACAACAACTAAAATATGTGTATAACCATTAGAGGAAGGGAAATGTCCCATATAGTCAAAGCCCCAGACATCAAATTGTTCAATAACAAGTGAATAATTCATAGGCATTTCTTGACGTCTACTAATATTACCAATTCTTTGACATTCATCACAAGATAAGACAAACTTACGGGCATCCTTGAAGAGAGTAGGCCAATAAAAACCAGATTGCAGTACCTTATGTGCAATTCTATCTCCAGCATGGTGTCCTCCATAAGCTTCGGAGTGACACTTGTGTAGGATCTGTTCCTATTCATGCTCAGGTACACAACGTCTAATAACACCATCTACTCCTTCTTTATAAAGATGTGGGCCATCCCAAAAGTAATGCCTCAAATCACAGAAGAACTTTTTCTTTTGCTGGTATGTGAAACTAGGTGGTATAAACTTAGCAACAATGTAATTAGCATAACCAACATACCATGGAGCAGTATGAGAGGCATTTATGACATTTAGTTGCTCATCAGGAAAGCTATTATCAATAGGTAGTGGGTCATCAAGCACATTTTCTAACATAGACAAGTTGTCTGCAACGGGGTTCTCAGCTCCTTTTCTATCAACAATATGCAAATCAAATTCTTGTACCAAGAGAACCCATCTAATAAGTCTAGGTTTAGCATCTTTCTTTTCCATAAGATATTTAATAGCAACATGATCAGTGTGAATAGTTACTTTAGAATCAACAATATAAGGTCTAAACTTATCACAAGCAAATACAACTGCTAAGAATTCTTTTTCAGTAGTTGCATAATTTCTTTGAGCATTGTCTAGAGTTTTACTAGCATATTGAATAAAATTTAGTTTCTTATCAACTCTTTGCCCTAGAACAGCACCTACAGCATAATCACTAGCATCGCACATAATTTCAAAGGGTAAATTCCAATCAGGTGGCTGAACAATAGGTGCAGAGATCAATGCTTTCTTAAGTATTTCAAATGCTTCCACACAATCATCATCAAAGACAAATGGTATATCTTTTTGTAATAAATTAGTCAGAGGCCGAGAGATTCTTGAGAAGTCCTTAATGAACCTCCTATAAAAACCGGCATGACCAAGGAAACTTCTTATACCTTTGATGTCCTTGGGACATGGCATCTTTTCAATAGCATCAACCTTGGCTTTATCAACTTCGATACCTCTTTGAGAAACTTTATGCCCCAAGACAATACCTTCATTAACCATAAAGTGACACCTTTCCCAATTCAAGACAAGATTAGTTTCTTCACATCTCTGCAAAACTCCATCAAGGTTGCTCAAGCAATCATCAAAAGAAGATCCATACACGGAAAAGTTGTCCATGAAAACTTCACAAATCTTTTCACAAAAGTCAGAGAATATAGCCATCATGCATCTTTGAAAGGTAGTAGGTGCATTACATAAACCAAAAGGCATACGTCTATAAAAAAAAGTACCAAAAGGGCATGTAAAAGTAGTCTTTTGTTGATCTTTAGCTGACACAGGTATTTGAGAGAAACCAGAATAACCATCTAGAAAGCAAAAATGTGTATGTTTGGATAAACTTTCTAGCATTTGATCGATAAAAGGTAAGGGGTAATGATCCTTTTTAGTAGCCTTATTTACTTTGCAGAAATCAATTACCATCCTATAACCTGTAATAATTCTTTAAGGAATCAATTCATCTTTATCATTAGGAACAACAGTAATACCTCCCTTCTTAGGGACACAATGGATAGGGCTTACCCACTGACTATCAACAACAGGATAAATTATACCTGCCTCAAGGAGCTTTAGTATTTCCTTTCTTACCACTTCTTTCATTTTAGGATTCAGCCGACGTTGATGATCACGAGCTGGTTTAGCATCTTCTTCCAAATTAATTTTATGTTGACATAGAGTGAGACTAATTCCCTTAAGATCATCAAGAGTATACCCAATAGCAGCACGGTGCTTCTTCAGAGTTTTCAATAATCTCTCTTCTTCATGTTCTGAAAGGTTAGCACTAATAAGAACAGGATATATCTTTTTCCCTTCAAGATAAGCATATTTAAGAGTATTAGGTAACAGTTTAAGCTCAAACACGGGATCACCCTTGGGTGGAGGAGGATCCCCTAGGATTTCAACAGGTAAATTGTTTTTTAAAATAGGTTCCTATTTAAAGAATACTTCATCTAATTCCCTTCTTTCATTCATAAACATGTCGTTTTCATGGTCTAGCAAATATTGTTCTATAGGATCACTAGGAGGTACGGCAATAGAAACAAGACCAATAATTTCATCCTTACTAGGTAATTCTTCTTCACGGTGTTGTCTACTAAATTTAGAAAAATTAAATTCATGAGTCATATCATCTAAACCGATAGTAACAACATCCCTTTTGCAATCTATGGTAGCATTAACAGTATTTAAGAAGGGTCTACCAAATATAATGGGACAAAAGCTATCTTGTGGGGAACCAAGAACAAGAAAATCAGCAGGATATTTAGTTTTCCCACACAAGACTTCAACATCTCTAACAATTCCCATCGGTGAAATAGTATCTCTATTGGCAAGTTTAATTGTAACATCAATATCTTCTAACTCAACATGTGCAATATCATGCATAATTTCTCTATAAAGGCTAATAGGTATTGCACTAGCACTGGCACCCATATCACATAAGCCATGATAATAATGATCTCCTATTTTAACAGAAATAACAGGCATGCCTACCACGGGTCTAGGTTTATCTTTATCACGGGGTTTGGCAATTCTAGCAATTTCATCACAGAAATAAATAACATGCCCATCAATATTATCAGACAAGAGATCTTCAACAATAGCAATATTAGGTTCAACTTTAACTTGCTCAAGAGGTGTATATGTTTTAATATTGCTTTTACGAACCACAGCTGAAACTTTAGCATGATCCTTTATCCTAACAGGGAAAGGTGGTTTCTCAACATAAGAAGTAGGAACAATAGGATCATTATAAGTGATAATCTTTTCTTCAACTTTAATAGGTGCAGCTACTTTTACTTCTATGGGAGGATGATACTTAAACCACTTCTCCTTGGGGAGATCGACATAGGCAGCAAAAGATTATCTCAGAGTCAAGTCCATATTTAGTGCTAAATTTATGAAAAATATCGGTATCCATAAAAGATTTAACACAATCAAAACTAGGTGTCATACCTGACTCCTTACCATTGTCGAGGTCCCAATCTTCAGAGTTGCATTTAATTCTTTCCAATAAATCCCATTTGAATTCAATAGTCTTCATCATAAAAGAGCTAGCACAAGAAGTATCAAGCATGGTGCGATTGTTACCAGAAAGCCGAGCATAAATTTTTTGAATAATCATTTCTCTTGAGAGATCATGTTGGGGCATGAATATAACATTGATTTAAGCCCCCCGCAAGCTTGAGCGATGCTTTCTCCTTCGCGAGGCCAAAAATTATATATATAATTGCGATCACGATGAACAAGATGCATAGGATAAAACTTCTGATGAAATTCCAATTTCAGTCGTTTGTAATTCCAAGACCCCATATCATCACATAGCCTATACCATGTCGATGCATCTCCCCTCAAAGATAAAGGGAAGACCTTCTTCTTAACAACATCTCCGGGTACACCTACAAGCTTAAATAATCCACAAACTTCATCCACATATATCAGATGTTCATCAGGATGTTTTGTTCCATCTCCTAAAAAAGGATTAGCTAGCAGTTTTTCTATCATACCCGAAGGAACTTCAAAGCAAGCATTTTCATTTTCAGTAGGTTTGGTAGGTTGAGGAGCAACTCTTTGCTCCACTGGTCGGGGTGAAGATACCCCGAACAAGCCCCTCAGAGGATTACTTTCCATGGTAACAAGTGACAGTAAATTTCAGCACACTATATAAATTTTCCCTTACCAAATTCCACCTACCAAAGGCGCTTCACTCCCCGGCAACGGTGCCAGAAAAGAGTCTTGATGACCCACAAGTATAGGGGATCTATCGTAGTCCTTTCGATAAGTAAGAGTGTCGAACCCAACGAGGAGCAGAAGGAAATGATAAGCGGTTTCCAGCAAGGTATTCTCTGCAAGTACAGAAATAAGTGGTAACAGATAGTTTTGTGATAAGATAATTTGTAACGAGCAACAAGTAACAAAAGTAAATAAGGTGCAGCAAGGTGGCCCAATCCTTTTTGTAGCAAAGGACAAGCCTGGACAAACTCTTGTATGATGTACAGCGCTCCCGAGGACACATGGGAATATCGTCAAGCTAGTTTTCATCACGTTCATATGATTCGCGTTCGGTACTTTGATAATTTGGTATGTGGGTGGACCGGTGCTTGGGTGCTGCCCTTACTTGGACAAGCATCCCACTTATGATTAACCTCTATTGCAAGCATCCGCAACTACAACAAAAGTATTAAGGTAAACCTAACCATAGCATGAAACATATGGATCCAAATCAGCCCCTTACGAAGCAACACATAAACTAGGGTTTAAGCTTCTGTCACACTAGCAACCCATCATCTACTTATTACTTCCCAATGCCTTCCTCTAGGCCCAAATAATGGCGAAGTGTCATGTAGTCGACGTTCACATAACACCACTAGAGGAGAGACAACATACATCTCATCAAAATATTGAACGAATACCAAATTCACATGACTACTAATAGCAAGACTTCTCCCACGTCCTCAGGAACAAAAGTAACTACTCACAAAGCATAAACATGTTCATAATCAGAGGGGTATTAATATGCATATAGGATCTGAACATATGATCTTCCACCAATTGAACCAACTAGCATCAACTACAAGGAGTAATTAACACTACTAGCAACCTACTAGCACCAATCCAGGACTAGGAGACAAGAATTGGATACAAGAGATGAACTAGGGTTTTGAGATGAGATGGTGCTGATGAAGATGTTGATGGAGATTGCCCTCTCCCGATGAGAGGGGCGTTGGTGATGACAATGGCGATGATTTCCCCCTCCGGGAGGGAAGTTTCCCCGGCAGAACAGCTCCACCAGAGCCCTAGATTGGTTCCGCCTCGTGGCGGCGGAGTTTCGTCCGAGAAGATGGCTTATGATTTTTTTCCCATCAAAAGACTCCATATAGCAGAAGATGGCCACCAGGGGGCCCACGAGGTAGGGGGGCGCGCCTAATAGGGTAGGGCTCGCCCCACCCTCGTGGGCAAGGTGTGGCCCCCCTGGTGAAGTTCTTGCTGTCAGTATTTTTTATATATTTGGAAAACATCTTCTGTGAAGTTTCAGGACTTTTGGAGCTGTGCAGAATAGGTCTCTAATATTTGCTCCTTTTCCAGCCCAGAATCCCAGCTGCCGGCATTATCCCTCTTTATGTAAACCTTGTAAAATAAGAGAGAATAGGGATAAGTATTGTGACATAATGTGTAATAACAGCCCATAATGCAATAAATATCGATATAAAAGCATGATGCAAAATGGATGTATCAGTTCAGCGCAGACCTAACCCTAAATCTTCAAATCAAATCTAACCTAAAGGATGGTTTCAATGGATAGAGTGTTTCATACATAGTGATGATCATAGCAGAGCAATGTGCTACGAATCAGAGTTAAAACAATATCACAAAGGATCGAACTCGTGCCCTGGTTCAGTAGAGTTCGCTACGGCGGCAACGGAGGGGCAAAATTCCATTGACGGTGATGGAAACCAGTGGCAGGAGGTCGCTGGCAGCAAGAAGACGATCCGGAGACCCAGGCGGCAGAGCAGGATACACGCGGGCTGAGAGGTTTCGAAGAAATTTCCAAAATCTCACCCGTGGGTTTATATATACCAACCCTGTCGGTGTGACCGCATGGAACAAATCGGTGGCACCAAGATGCAGAATCGCAAGCGGTTACTGCAATTCGGTGTGACCGAAAAGTTCAAATCGGTTGCACCGAGATTGAAAACCTAGATCAACTTAGTGATCTCACTGTGACCGAAATGGATGACTCAGTCATACGGAAATACACAAAGAGGTTTTGGAAGTTTAAGTCTATGACGAATCGGGGACTCCAAGTGCTCCTCACACAGAGTGGTTCGAATCTGACTTGATCAAACTTTGTGATGTAGCATGAATAGAGTTTGAGACGAGAAAAGCATAGATAGATAGAGGGAGTTCTTAGGCATTCTTGTCCATCCATTTGGCAAAAGGGAAAAATCCAAACAATCAAAGAAACAAATGGATGTCCTCGAGTGAGTAAAATATGCATCCAACATGCTCACACAATAAAATGACAAATGAAATATGTGACAAAGCATGCACAATCACTCTAGCATCTATCAAGCAATTTGGCAATGACTAGGTCATCTATATATGAGTATATTGACTTAGGAGTCAAATGAGAACATTTGGTCATAGGTCATACTAATCGTTTAAGCACAAGTGGGGTTACCACTTTTACATAAAGCATTGTTGTGCTGACATCATTAGAGTTTCTTTAGCTCAATTGATTAGAGTAAAGCTCCCCTTAGATGTGATATCCCCCCTAAGAGGGATGAACTAACCTTGGGTTTTGTCGATGATGACTTCATGTAGGTGTTGAAGATGTAGATGCTCAATGTTGATGTAGATCATTAGGAGAAATCCTTTGGAGTGAGTTGCACTTTCAATACCTACACGGGTTAGTCCAGAAGGAACAAACAAGGATATCCATAGACATATAGTGATATTCACAAGAGATAATGTCCATGAATGCATTAGGTTACCTTGTCCCTTGTCTTACCAATAAGAGGGTTTGTGACTCCTGGAACTAGTGCAAGATATGAAAGTTGTTTGCACTTGTCCTTGCCAAAATGATACGAGTGAAGTATGTTGGCGGAGTCGCCCTCAAGAATTCTCTAGTTCTTCTTGTTAGGGACCCACACTATCTTGATGGGAACCCTTGGAGTTGTAGTCATACTTGATGAAGTGGAACTTGATGTAGTCCTGGGAACCCACTTGACCAAGGCCTTAGGTGCTTCTTCAAATGCATCAATCTCCTCTTGAAGCTTGTCCTTGCCTTTTAGCTTGTGGTCTTATGGTGGAAGTTCATCTTGAGCTTGTGTTCCTTGGAAAGAAGTAGGACCATACTTCTCTTGTTGAGGAACAAACTTCGTCTTGGGGTATTGTAACGCCCTCGATGCGGCTATATCTCCCACGTGTCGAAGCACGACTTAGAGGCATAACCGCATTGAAAGCCATGTCGCAAGTGAGGTAATCTTCACACAACCCATGTAATACATAAGGGAAAGAGATACATAGTTGGCTTACAATCGCCACTTCACACAATTACAAGAATAAAGCATTACATCATCCAGATACAATCAAGGTCCGACTACGGAACCAAAATAAAGAAGACTACCCCAAATGCTACACAGATCCCCGATCGACCCCAACTGGGCTCCACTACTGATCAACTAGAAACGAAACAACATAAAGGACACGATCTTCATCGAGCTCCTCCTTGAGCTTGGTTGCATCATCTGCACGGTTCAACGGCACCTGCAAACTGGTTTGGAAGTATCTGTGAGTCACGGGGACTCAGCAATTTCACACCCTCGCGATCAAGACTATTTAAGCTTATGGGTAAGGTAAAGGTATGAGGTGGAGCTGCAGCAAGCGACTAGCATATTTGGTGGCTAACAACGCAAATGAGAGCGAGAAGAGAAGGCAAAAGCACGGCCGAGAATCTATGATCAAGAAGTGATCCTAGAACAACCTACGTCAAGCATAACTCCAACACCGTGTTCACTTCCCGGACTCCGCCGGAAAGAGACCATCACGGTAACACACGCGGTTGGTGCATTTTAATTAAGGTCAACTTCAGGTTTTCTACAACTGGACATTAACAAATTCACATCTTCCCATAACCGTGGGCACGGCTTTCGAAAGTTCAAATCCCTGCAGGGGTGTCCCAACTTAGCCCATCACAAGCTCTCACAGTCAACGAAGGATATTCCTTCTAGCGGGAAGACCCGATCAGACTGGGAATCCCGGTTACAAGACATTTCAACAATGGTAAAATAAGACCAGCAAAGCCACCCGAATGTGCCGACAAATCCTGATAGGAGCTGCACATATCTCGTTCTCAGGGCACACCAGATTGTCCAAACTTCCGGTAGGCCAGCCCAGAGTTGCCCCTGGTGGCCACCGGCGGCTGACAAGGTGGACCAACACTCAGAGGAGCACTGGCCCGGGGGGGGGGTTAAAATAAAGATTACCCTCAAGAGCGCGACTCCCAAGGGAAAATAAAAATGCTAGGGGGCGAATGGTAAAACCAAGGTTGGGCCTTGCTGGAGGAGTTTTATTCAAAGCAAACTGTCAAGGGGTTCCCATTATAACCCAACCGCGTAAGGAACGCAAAATCCGGGAACATAACACCGATATGACGGAAACTAGGGCGGCAAGAGTGGAACAAAACACCAGGCATAAGGCCGAGCCTTCCACCCTTTACCAAGTATATAGATGCATTAATTAAATAAGATATATTGTGATATCCCAACAAGTAAACATGTTCCAACAAGGAACAACATCTCCATGTTCCAACAAGGAACAAACTTCAATCTTCACCTGCAACTAACAATGCTATAAGAGGGGCTGAGCAAAGCGGTAACATAGCCAAACAACGGTTTGCTAGGACAAGGTGGGTTAGAGTCTTGGTTCAACAATACGGGAGGCATGATAAGCAAGTGGTAGGTATCGCAACATAGGCATAGCAAAAGAGCGAGCAACTAGCAAGCAAAGATAGAAGTGATTTCGAGGGTATGGTCATCTTGCCTAAAATCCCGCAAGGAAGAAGAACGAGTCCATGAAGAAGACAAATGGACGTAGTCGAACGGGTCCTCACAAACGCAACGTTACCGGAACCAACCCAAAGAAGCAAACACCGGAAAGAAGCGGACAACATAGTAAACAACCAACACATGAACATGGTATGATATGCGGGATGCGGTATGTGATGCATATGCAAGATTTGCAGGGAATGAATGAACCTGGCCTCAACTTGGAAATCCAAGAGTGCCATTAGAAAGGTGAGGTGACTTCGGTTGAAATCGATATAAAGATCACCGGAATCGGATGCACGGTTTGGAAAAGGCAAGCAAAACAAATATGGCACCGGTCTGCGATAAACAGCAAGTAGCCATCTAAATGCATCATGATAAATATGCTACAACACTCAAACATGACAAAAAAAATACATGACAGGGATCCACTCATGATGCTTGACAAAAGATGAACACTGAGCTACAGCTAATTCATCCAATAACAGGTTCAAACAAGCATGGCAAAAGTGCAAACGATAACAGGTTTCAGACTTGGTGAAATTAACACAAGCCTGGAATTTATCATCAGGAAGCACACTTTAGAGCATGAAAACTACATGCTGCAGGAACTTAACATGGCAAGGCAAGGCATGACATGAAGCTACTCAAAGCACTTAACAAAAGTCCCTTAGTGACCATAAGCCAAAAGGGATCAGAAAATACAATTGCAAGCATGTGAACATAGCAAAAACATAAACAGATCTCACACTTAGTGAAAAACTGGAGCATGTAAAACAGCTAACGAGTAGGCATGTTTACGAGCTCGATGCACTCACTACAGAGCATGGCATGACAAACTAAGCATACACCCATCAAGAAGACATGGCATAGAAGCTAGACATGGCAAGAACAACAACATAGCATGCACGGATCAATAGCAACATCCTCGACAAAATCGCTAACAAGTCAACAATCTGCCAGGATTCACGATATAGCAAAAGTAGAGCTCAATTGACTCAAGTTAGGGTGCTTCATAAATGCAAACAAAGACATGGATGGATAGAGCACCACAATGTTAACAAATCATCCTTACTGATCATCCTCAAAAGAGGCACGGATCACTAGGAAACAACATGAACATATGGCATACTGACAAAAACAGAACAAGGACCTAGTGAAAAACTAGGTCCCTGAAATCAGCATTACCGATTACGCTACTTAGCAAGCTTGTGCTAGTCACCACAAATATCACAAAAATACATGGTAAGCACCTCTGTAAAGATGGCATGGCGTATAACAAAACACATGTAGAGCTCAGGGTCATAGCATGCACACAATAATCAAGGCAAAAATGACAAAATGCCATTTGCTGAAACAGATCTGACAAAATACTCACGTAGCCCTCTTCCAACAGCATTTCGAGCATCAAGATGAGCTCAAATAAAAATGATGCAATGAGGTGAAATGATGTACTCGCCGAGACGAACATTTTTATATGCTACACGCATAAAACGGAGCTACGGATGCAGAGTTATGGCATGTCAAAGGTCGCATAAAAATTAGGGTTAGGGAGGCAAAAGTCAACCGAGGGGATCTCTAGATCTGGATGTGGGACTGTAGCAGTTACTGTTGATGTGCGCGGCCCGAGGTTCGTCGGCGCCGGAGTTCGTGGTCGCCGGACTTGGAGGAGAGGAGGCGCCGCGGTGGAGGTGGCCAGAGCGGGGCGACGCCGGCGGC
>NC_041382.1:490369424-490411755 GCF_002162155.2 Triticum dicoccoides
CGGGACGGCGCGAGGTGCGGGACCTCCCGCGGGCGAGCGGCGGCACGGAAACGGGCCGCGGGGGCCGGCCTCGGGCCCCGGCGGGCCTGGCGGTGGGGAGGAGAGAGAGGAGGCATGGGCGACACGCGGCGATCAGTGACTAGTGGCGGTGGTGTGTCCGTCCAGGGCGGACATTGTCCGGCGGCGCGCGATGGAAAAAATTAGGGTTAGGGGTGGATGAGACCCGGATTTTTGGGAAGAAGGCCTTTATATAGAGGTAGAGGGAGCTAGGAGAGTCCAAATGAGGTGCGGTTTTCGGCCACGCGATCGTGATCGAACGACCGAGATGATGGAGAGGTTTTAGGTGGGTTTTGGGCCACTTTGGAAGGGTGTTGGGCTGCAACACTCATGAGGCCTTTTCGGTCCCTCGGTTAACCGTTGGAGTATCAAACGAAGTCCAAATGGCACGAAACTTGACAGGTGGTCTACCGGTAGTGAAACAATGCCGCATGAAAAGTCTCGGTCCAATCCAAGAATGTTTAATGCCTGCACATGAAAAGAGGTAGAAAGGGACACCGGGTGACATAGGAGCGCCGGAATGCAAAACGGACAACGGGGAAAATGCTCGGATGCATGAGACGAACATGTATGCAAATGAAATGCACATGATGACATGATATGAGATGCATGACATGCAAGCAATGACAAGGCAACAATAGCGAATAACTGGATGACACCTGGCACATCAGTCTCGGGGTGTTACAGGTATTGATCTTCTTCCCACTCAACTCCATTGGCATTGAACTTTCGTTCAAAACCAACACCTTGATTCTTCCGGTGTCTTCCTTGCTTGCGTACAATTTACTCAAATTGCTTACTTCCGGCAAGACTCTTGTCAACACCTTTCTCCATGATTCCCTTCAATAAGCTATTTTCTTGCTCAAGTGTAACTTGGCTAAGAAATCATTAGTGGAATCAAGAGAACTACTAGAAGCAACAACATTGGATTTAGCATGATTGTTGTTAATACTAGAGGAAGAATCTTTCTTGTTCTTATTGCTAGATTTAACTTGTGGCATGTAAGTAGACAAGAGTAAACGCTTGGCAATGTAAGAAGAACTTTTCTTGCGAAGATCATCATTGATTGCTTTTAAGAATTCATGCTCTTGCTCAAGGTTGAGCTTTTCAAAGTGTAGCTTCTCATGAGTCTTTAAAAGTTCTAGATGATCTTCCAAGGTAGTTTCATGAGCTAACTTAAGAGTGTTTAGTTCTTTAGTTAGACGCCAAATCTCCTTCTTATCGTCGTCACTCGTTTTATATTGATTATCATGATTAATAGCAAGTTCATCATAGTTTTCATAACTAGAGTTGTCAACAAGTAAATCATCATCTCCTAGCAAATCATCTTCATCACTATTAAAATCAAAATACTCGGGGTGTGTTACCTTTGGACCTTTAGCCATGAAGCATCTTCCAATTCCTTCATTTTGTGAGTCAAATATGTCGTAGGAGTTGGTTGACACAAGTGCTAGACCAGCAACACCTTCATCTTGAGCATATTCGGAGTCAGAGTGATAACTTCTTTCGGAGTGATGGCCGGAGTCGGAGCCGGATACCCATTCACCAACATGAGCATGATGTCTTCATTTTGTGTAGCTCTTTGATGACTTGTCCTTCCTTTCCAAATCCTTGCTTCTCCGTGATGTTCTTCGTTCATAACGGTCATCTCTACTCATTCTCTTTCTTGGTGGTGATTCTTCTCTTATACTTCCTCTTTTGGGAGAATCTTCTCTTCTTTTGTAGGGAGCCGTACACTCATTGGAATAGTGTCCGGGTCTTTCACAATTGTAGCAATTGCGCTCACGACTAGAAGATCTTTTGTCATTGTAGGACCTTGACTTGGAACTTCTTTCCTTGCTTCTACTCTTGTAAAACTTGTTGAAGTTCTTCACCATTAGGCTCAATTCTTCGTTGAAGGTTTATTTCTCACTTGATGATGTGGGAGCATCACATGAGGCTTTGTAAGCACCACTTTAATTGTTGAGAAGCTCTTCCTTATCCTTAAGTGACATCTCATGAACAACAATTCTTAAAATGACTTCCGTTGGCTTGAGATCTTTGTAATTGGGCATCATTTGGATCAATGTGCACACGGTATCATATTTTCCATCCAAGGCTCTCAAGATCTTCTTGATGATGAATCTATCGGTCATCTCTTCACTTCCTAAGCAGGCAATCTCATTTGTGATGAGAGCAAGCCTAGAGTACATTTCAGCGACACCTTCACCATACTTCATTTTGAACTTGTCAAGTTGACTTTGAAGCACATCCAATTTGGATTCCTTGACGGAGTCGGTACCTTCGTGCATATCAATCAAAGTATCCCAAATTTCCTTTGCATTCTCAAGACGGCTGATTTTGTTGAATTTTTCAGGGCACAATCAGGTGAAGTGAATATCACAAGCTTGAGCATTGTATTGCAGCATCTTCAACTCTTCCGTGGTAGCTTCACGGTTCGGTTCTCTCCCATCAAAGAATTCACCTTGCAAGCCAATACAAACAATAGCCCAAACGGCGGGGTTATGTCCGAGAATATGCATTTCATCTTATGCTGCCAACTAGCAAAATTAGTACCATCAAAGTTAGGACCTCTACGGTGGTAATTTCCCTCACTAGTCGCCACACTCTTCTAGGTTGTGAAACCAAGGCTATGATCACCAAGAGCTATGGAAATCAAATCAAATGGAGACCAAAGCTCTGATACCACTTGTAGGATGGAAAGTATGTCTATAGGGGGGTGATTAGACTACTTGACCAAATAAAAATCTAGCCTTTTCCCAATTTTAAGTCTTGGCAGATTTTAGCAACTTAGCACAATTCAAGTAATCAACCTACACATGCAATTCTAAGAGTATAGCAGCAGAATGTAAAACAATTGCATATGAAGGTAAAGGGAAGAGTTTGGAGGGAGCAAACACAATGTGGACACGGAGATTTTTGGCGTTGTTCCGATAGGTGGTGCTATCGTACATCCACATTGATGGAGACTTCAACCCACGAAGGGTAACGGTTGCGCGAGTCCATGGAGGGCTCCACCCACGAAGGGTCAACGAAGAAGCAACCTTGTCTATCCCACCATGGCCATCGCCCACGAAGGACTTGCCTCACTAGGGTAGATCTTCACGAAGTAGGCGATCTCCTTGCCCGTACAAACTCCTTGGTTCAACTCCACAATCTTGACGGAGGCTCCCAAGTGACACCTAACCAATCTAGGAGACACCACTCTCCAAAAGGTAATATATGGTGTGTTGATGATGAACTCCTTGCTCTTGCGCTTCAAATGATAGTCTCCCCAACACTCAACTCTCTCTCTCATAGGATTGGATTGGGTAGAAAGATGATTTGAGTGGAAAGCAACATGGGGAAGGCTAGAGATCAAGATTTATGTGGTTGGAACGGAATATCTTGACCTCAACACAAGTGTAGGTGGTTCTCTCTCAGAAAATGTATGTTGGAAGTGTATGCATGTTCCGATGGCTCTCTCCACGAATGAGGAGTGGGTGGAGGGGTATATATAGCCTCCACACAAAATCTAACCGTTACACACAAATCTCCAAACTCGGTGGGATCGAATTATAAAACTCGGTCGGACCGATTTGGTTCATAATGTGACCGTTAGGCATTTCGGTGGGACTGACATGATCAACTCGGTGGGACCGATTCCATTAGGGTTAGGGAATAACGTAATCTCGGTGAGACCGATTACACAAACTCGGTGGGACTGATTTTGGTAATAGAGAAACAAAGAGTTGGTCAGGCAAACTCGGTGGGACCGATTCACTCATCTCAGTTAGACCGAAACGTTACGAAGGGGAAACAGAGAGTTTGCATTGCAATCTCGGTGGGACCGATCGCTCATCTCGGTTGGACCAAAATGTTATGAAGGGAAACCGAGAGGTTGCAATCCCATCTCGGTGAGACCGAGATCCCTATTGGTGAGACCGATGTGACTAGGGTTTGTGGCAGTGGCTATGTCAAGTGAACTCGGTGGCGCCGGAAAGAAGATTTCAGTGGGGCCGAGTTTGACTTTTGGTTGGGGACATATGTGGATATGAGAAAGTAGCTGTGGGTTTTTGGAGCATATCACTAAGCATTTTGAGCAAGTAACTCATTAAGCAACACCTCACCCCCTTTTAATAGTATTGGCTTTTCCTATGCACTCAATGTGATCTTGGATCACTTAAAGTAAAATGTAGAGTCTTTTGCTTTGAGCTTGAGCCAATCTTTTGTCCTTAGCATTTTGAGGGGTCCACTTTCTAATCCATGCCATGCCAATCATTGAGCTTTCCTGAAATATTTATCTTGAAATAGCATTAGCTCAATGAGCTATATGTTGTTAGGAATTACCAAAACCACCCAGGGATAGTTGCACTTTCAAAATGCCATAATAGGTAGGTATGGTGGCTGTTTTGAGGAAGATATAAGGAGGCTTATGTGTGATAGAGCATATCATATCATGGGGTTTGGATGCACCGGCAAAGTTTGCACCAATTCTCGAGGTGAGAAAGGGCAATGCATGGTACCAAAGAGGCTAGCAATGATGGAAGGGTGAGAGTGCGTATAATCCACAGACTCAACATTAGTCATAAAGAACTCACATACTTATTGCAAAAATCTACAAGTCATAACCAAGCACTACGTGCATGCTCCTAGGGGGATAGATTGGTAGGAAAAGACCATCGCTCATCCCCGACCGCCACTCATAAGGAAAGCAATCAAAGAACACCTCATGCTTCAAATTTGTCACACAACGTTTACCATACGTGCATTCTACGGGACTTGCCAACTTCAACAGAAGTATTTCTCAATTCCATAATCACTCAACTAGCACAACTCTAATATTACCACCTTTATATCTCGAAACAACTATCAAGAATCAAACTTCTTATAGTATTTAATGCACTCTATATGAAAGTTCTTGTTATACCCATCCTGGATGCCTATCATATTAGCACCAATTTTACAGCCAAAGCAAATTACCATGCTGTTCTAAAATACTCTCAAAATAATATAAGTGAAGCTTGAGAGATCAATAATTTCTATAAAATAAAACCACCACCATGCTCTAAAAAGATATAAGTGAAGTACTAGAGCAAAATTATCTAGCTCAAAAGATATAAGTGAAGCACATAGAGTATTCTAATAAATTCCGATTCATGTGTGTCTCTCTCAAAGGTGTGTACAGCAAGGATGATTGTGGTAAACTAAAAATCAAAGACTCAAATCATACAAGACGCTCCAAGCAAAACACATATCATGTGGTGATTAAAAATATTGCCTCAAGTAAAGTTACTGATAGATGGAGACGAAAGAGGGGATGCCTTCCGGGGCATCCCCAAGCTTAGGCTTTTGGTTGTCCTTGAATTTTACCTTGGGGTGCCTTGGGAATCCCCAAGCTTAGGCTCTTGCCACTCCTTGTTCCAAAATCAATCAAATATTTACCCAAAAACTTGAAAACTTCACAACACAAAACTCAACAGAAAATCTCATGAGCTCCGTTAGTATAAGAAAACAAACCACCACTTTAAGGTACTGTAATGAACTCATTATTTATTTATATTGGTGTTAAACCTACTGTATTCCAACCTTTCTATGGTTTGTACCCCCGATACTAGCCATAGATTCATCAAAATAAGCAAACAACACATGAAAAACAGAATCTGTCAAAAACAGAACAGTCTGTAGTAATCTGTAGGTTTCAAATACTTCCGTAACTCCAAAATCCTGATAAATTAGGACATCATAAATAATTTGTATATTGATGTACTGCAGTTGGAATTAGTATTTTATCACTCTATGGTAAAAAATGAAAATTATTCTCGTGAGCGCATACTTTCTGTTTTTTTCAGCAAGATCAAATAATAGTCACCCAAGAAGATCCTAAAGGCCGTACTTGGCACAAACACTATTTAAAACATAAAAAACACAATCATAACAGAGGATAGATGATTTATTTATTACTAAACAGTAACAGAAGCAAGGAACAAAAATAAAATCGGGTTGCCTCCCAACAAGCGCTATCGTTTAAGGGCCCTAGCTAGGCATTGACAATTTCAATGATGCTCACATGAAAGACAAGAATTGAAGCACAAAGAGAGCATCATGAAACACATGACAAACACATCTAAGTCTAACATACTTCCTTTGCATAGGCATCTTATAGGCAAACAAATTATCATAGCAAGCAAAAACTAGCATATGTAAGGAAGCGGAAAGAAACAATAACAATCTCAACATAACAAGAGGTAATTTAGTAACATGAAAATTTCTACAATCATATTTTCCTCTCTCATAATAATTACATGTGGGATCATAAGCAAATTCAATAAAATGGCTATCACATAAAATATTTTCAACATCATCCACATCCATGCAAAGTTGACACTCTTCCAAAATAGTGGGATTAACATTAACTAAAGTCATGACCTCTCCAAACCCGCTTTTATAAAAAATTCATCAGATTGAACATTCTCCAAATATGTGGGATCTAAAGTTGACACTCTTCCAAACCCACGTTCAATAATATTGCAAACACTATTATCAATCTCATATTCATCATGGGGCTTAAATAAAATTTCAAGATCAAAAGAAGAATCACCTCAATCATGATCATTGCAACAAATAGTGGTCATAGAAAAACTAGCATCCCAAAGCTTAGGGTTTTTCATATTATTAGCATAATTTACATTCATAGAATTTATAATAACATCATTGCCATCATGCTTTTTATTCAAAGATCTATCATGAATCACTTTATAAAGCACTTCATCACAATTTTTAGATTCACAGATTTGAAGCAAAATTCCATAAAGATAATCTAGTGCGCTCAACTCACTAGCAATTGGTTCATCATAATTGGATCTCTTAAAAAGATTAGCAAGAGTATGAGGATCCATAACAATAGATATTTAGCAAGCGAAGATGCAAGCAAATAGAAGGCACATGGTAACACGAGCAAACAGAAGGATGAATGGAACAGGGCGAATAAAATGACAAAGGTGAAGTGGGGGAGAGGAAAACGAGAGGCAAATGGCAAATAATGTCATGCGAGGGAGAAGAGTTTATGATGGGTACTTGGTATGTCTTGACTTGGCGTAGATCTCCCCGGCAATGGCGCCAGAAATCCTTCTTGCTACCTCTTGAGCATGCGTTGGTTTTCCCTTGAAGAGGAAAGGGTGATGCAGCAAAGTAGCGTAAGTATTTCCCTCAGTTTTTGAGAACCAAGGTATCAATCCAGTAGGAGACTACACGCAAGTCGCCTAGTACCTGCACAAACAAATAAGAACCTTGCAACCAACGCGATAGAAGGGGTTGGCAATCCCTTCACGGGCACTTGCAAAAGTGAGATCTGATAAAGATAATAAGATAAATATTTTTGGTATTTTTGTATAGATTGGAAAGTAAAGATTGCAAAATAAATAGTAAACTCGAATCGTAGATCGGAAACTTATAGGATGTAAAGTAGACCTGGGGCCATAGGTTTCACTAGTGGCTTCTCTCAAGATATCATATATTACGGTGGGTGAACAAATTACTGCCGAGCAATTGATAGAAAAGCGCATAGTTATGAGAATATCTAGGCATGATCATAAACATAGGCATCATGTCCGTGTCAAGTAGACCGAAAAGATTCTACATCTACTACTATTACTCCACACATCGACCGCTATCTAGCATGCATCTAGAGTATTAAATTCATAAGAACAGAGTAACGCATTAGGCAAGATGACATGATGTAGAGGGATAAAGTCAAGCAATATGATATAAACCCCATCTTTTTATCCTCGATGGCAACAATACAATACGTGTCGGTTCCCTTTCTGTCACTGGGATCGAGCACCGCAAGATTGAACCCAAAGCTAAGCACTTCTCCCATTGCAAGAAAGATCAATCTAGCAGGCCAAACCAAAATGATAATTCAAAGAGACTTGCAAAGATATCAAATCATGCATATAAGAATTCAGAGAAGAATCAAATATTGTTCATAGATAAACTTGATCATAAACCTACAATTCATCGGATCTTGGCAAACACACTGCAAAAAGTATTACATCAAATAGATCTCCAAGAACATCGAGGAGAACTTTGTATTGAAGATCAAAGAGAGAGAAGAAGCCATCTAGCTAATAACTATGGACCCGGGGGTCTGTGGTAAACTACTCACACATCATCAGAGAGGCTATGGTGTTGATGTAGAAGCCCTCCATGATCGAACCCCCCTCTGGCAGATCGCCAGAAAAGGTCCCCAGATGGGATCTCATGGGTACAGAAGGTTGTGGTGGTGGAAAAGTGGTTTCGTGGCTCCCCTGGATGTTTTCAGGGTATAAGAGTACATATAGGCGAAAGAAGTAGGTCGGTGGAGCTACAAGGGGCCCACGAGGGTGGGGAATGCGCCTGCCCCCTGGGCGCGCCGCCCTACCTCGTGGCTGCCTCGTTGCTTCCTTGACCTCCACTCCAAGTCTCCTGGATTGCGTTTGTTCCAAAAAAAATTCCCGCGAAGGTTTCATTCCGTTTGATATTCCTTTTCTATGAAACACTGAAATAGGCAAATAATAGCAATTTGCACTGGGCCTTCAGTTAATAGGTTAGTCCCAAAAATAATATAAAAGTGCATAATAAAGCCCATTAAACATCCAAAACAGATAATATAATAGCATGGAACAATAAAAAATTATAGATACGTTGGAGACGTATCAAGTCCCATCATAGCCCACTGGCGATGCTGAGTGCAGACTTGCGACCCTAAGGGTACCTTACTCTTCGTCTGAATATCCTTCAACATGAGACGTTGCAGCCATATAGGTCAATACTTTGAATGTATTAGCGAGTTACACAAGAGTAATAATAAAGCAGACCTACATGTATATGCATAGTATATCAAAAGGAAGGCTTGAGGGTTTGTTTTTGCAGAAAGCTGATTTTGTCCTCATAACTACCTAATAGTCATATTTTAATTCAGTTCTTTTATTACTACAATTATATACACAAGGTTGAGTTGGCAAAAATCAACTCCAACATACCCTTTATTAAGTTGTTGACAAATATTATTAAGTGCCACATCTGTCAAGATCATCCAACAACTGTAATGGCATAGTGGCTCAAATTTGCCCATAACCTGGGGCACGACTAATCATGATTAGTTTTAATACTCTGCAGAGTTTAGTACGCTTTACCCACTGGACCCGATCCAAAGATTGAGACGAAGTCTTTTAGAAGAGGTTCCCTTAACCACCTGACGGCCACATCCCACCTACGTATGCTACATCTGTCGACACTGTCTGGGCCAAGGTTCCAACAACCGATCAACTAAGCCAGAGCCCATATAGCCAGTGGCCGCACATGGAAGCTACCAGTCACTAAGTCTGTCTGATCTTTTTGAACCTGTGCGGCATTCAACTTAGGGTGCACTCTCATGGGCGCATGGCCTTAAAAAAGGTGCAAGACCCCATGATGCCTTCCCTCAACACCAAGCAATACCACTTCTGCCCAGAGGTGAGTTAAATTCTGAGTTACTACTCAATTTGTTAAATATATAATCCTCACATAAGCTCAATGAATACTCGAACCACCCCGTCTACAAAGCATAACAAAACTACAACTACCACGATCTGCAATGACGGGAGATAGCTCAACAATATAGCAAAATAATGTAATAATCCTATACATGCATATATTCATAGTGAGATATAACTACATGCATAAAAAACAATAGGTAAAGGATGATCAACATGTAACTTGCCTTGATTTTGGTTCAGAAAGTCACACTCCTGACAATAGCTCGCGTCGCACTCCGGACAATCTACACGTTTCACACAATTCAACAAATCAATCATCGGAACACAAATAGAACAAAAACAAAACCAACAACAAGAAAACCATTTCAAAAACCCAACAACAGCATCTTAATAGCACCTAAAAAGCACTATGGTCACAACGCAAAAAGAATTACTCGATTCCAAAAAACGGTCTGAGAGATACGGCCTCCGGAAGATTTGATTCGAATTCAAATTTGAGTTGTGCAAACATGTGAAAAAAATTTGGTACTGAGCTAAAGAGCTGATTTTTGTGAGATAATAGGAAAAAAGAATCACCTAAAAAGAGTATATAGACTAAAAGTTATAGCTATTTGAATTTTGGATGAAAATCTATGAAAAACAAAAAAAGAAACAGAAATCTCCTGGTACTGTAGCGAACTCCTGTAGAAGCTCCTGTAGCGACTTGCCACGTGGCGACACGTTATTTGCTAGAGGCATGTGCTCACCAGAAGACAAGAAGCGGCGGCAGCGGTCGGGCGTCAGCGGTGGAGCTTCTCCGGTGGGTCTCCGGCGAAGGTGAGGGGACAGACAGGTGCGGTGACGAGTGGCGGACGTAGTGGTGGTGTTCAACGGCAATAGGGCTCCCTCGAGCAGTGGTGGCGAGCTCCTGAACTCCGACGTGCTCCGGAAAAGTCGGGCGTCAGTGGCGGTGTTGTCCTGGTGCGCTGCAGGTTAACCCGAGGTGTCAAACGAGTGCGGCGTCGAGATGGAGATCGAGTGGAGGAAGAAGCGCGGCTGGGTGAGCTCTTACGGCGACGGAACAAAGCGACGAACAGCGGCGGTCTCGAGCTCCTCTGACGAGATCCAAATTGCCTACGGAGGCCGTATGGTCGAGGGAAAGTGGGGGAAGGGCCTCGATAGGGTTGCGCAGGGGTTTGGCTCACGTGCGGCGCTCCTAGAGGTCACGGGATCGAGTAGGGTGCTAGGTCGAGTCGGGTTCGGTCTCGGCGTGCGTGTGGCGCGGCTGTGTCCGGCTCGGGGTGGAAGAAAGTTTCACGGGGCCCGCTGGTCAGTGGCTGAAGGCGAGCGAGCGGGCTGGGTGCGATGCGGCGTTGCTGGCTGCTACGTACCGCTTCGCGGCTCGGCTGCGGTTAGGTGAGGCGCTGGACCGCGGGCGGCAGTGGTAAGTGGGCCGCGGCTGTGCGCCTGGCTGCGCAACACTTTGTTTTTTAAAACCAACACTACAACAGTTAAAGAACTAAAACAAAAACAACAGAATAAACCTAAAACATATAAATACACACAATAAAAATATATACACTAATATATAATGCAGGAACACTAGTTCCAACTCTAATGCAATTTTTGAAAAATACTTTTTATGCAAAAGGCCACACAAACAGCAATAAAACAATCAAATAAACTGTTTTGAAGATTAAGAAAAAATAGCAGAACATAACAAACGATCTGGAAATAATATTCTGGACATTATGAACATTTTTAACCAGGGGAGAAGTCATGTTATCTCCGCTCCAATAAATTTCCTTTAGCTGCATAATGAAAAGAATATTTCAAAAAAGCAAATAATGCAATAAAAATATGAGATGCATATGAATGATCTATTAACATCCAAATTAGGAAAATTGGGATGTTACAAACCTATCCCCCTTAATATGAATCTCGCCCTCGAGATTCGGACTGGCTAGCAAATAGGTGTGGGTGATCCTGCCTGAGATCTTCCTCTCGTTCCCAGGTAGCTTCTTCCTCTGTGTGATGATCCCATTGAACCTTGCATAACTTGATTGTCTTGGTGCGAGTAACTCTCTTTGCTATCTCTAGAATCTTAACAGGCTTCTCCTCATATATCAAATCACTCTCAAACTGAATTGCCTCAAGTGGCACTGTGTCCCTCAATGGAACATCCATCATCTCCGCATGACACTTCTTCAACTGGGATACATGAAACACATCGTGAACTCCTGACAAGGATTCTGGCAACTCCAGCTGATAAGCTACCTCTCCTCTATGCTCCAAGATCTTGTAAGGACCCACAAAACATGGTGCTAACTTACCCTTAATTCCAAACCTCTTAATTCCATGGAGTGGTGAAACTCTAAGATATGCATGGTCTCCTACCTCATATGTCACGTCCTTACGTTTTGCATCTGCATAACTCTTCTGCCTTGAATGTGCTATCTTTAGTCTATCACGAATCAACTTGACCTTCTCCTCAGCATCTCTGATCAAGTCTAGTCCAAAGAATTGACGCTCTCCAACCTCATCCCACATTAATGGTGTCCTGCACTTTCTACCATACAATACCTCAAATGGTGTCATCTTCAGACTAGCTTGATAACTGTTATTATATGAGAACTCTACATAAGGTAAATTATCATCCCAACTGGACCCATAGTCTAAAGCACAAGCTCTCAACATGTCCTCCAAAATCTGATTTACCCTCTCTGTCTGCCCATCTGTCTGTGGATGGAAAGTTGTACTGAACTCCAGCCTGGTGCCCAAGGATTCATGCAACTGACGCCAAAATTTAGATGTGAACTGAGTACCTCTATTAGACACTACCTTCCTTGGAACTCCATGTAGACAAACAATTTTAGACATATAAATCTTTGCTAGTTGAGCACTGGTATAAGTAGTCTTTACCGGGATGAAGTGAGCAACTTTAGTCAAATGATCAACAACCACCCAAATAGAATCATAAACTGACCGAGTCCTAGGTAGACCTGTAATGAAATCCATACCAATCTCATCCCACTTCCATTCAGGTATAGGCAATGGTTGTAACAAACCTACTGGCACACATCACATGTTGCAATATATCCAGCAATTTCCCTCTTCGGGCTAGGCCACCAAAATCTTTCCCCCAAATCCAAATACATCTTAGTTGTGGTGCACCCCTGCAGGGAAGTTTATCTATTCGAATAGCCGTGTCCCTCGGTAAAAGGACGACCCAGAGTTGTACCTTGACCTTATGAAAACTAGAACCAGATACTTAATAAAACACACCCTTCCACGTGCCAGATACAAACCGGTGATCGCTCTCTCACAGGGCGACGAGGGAAGGATCGACGTGTAGGATTATGCTATGCGATGATGCTTGGTTAACTTACCATCTACTCTCTTCTACTGCTTCAAGATGGAGGCTGTCAGAAGTATAGTCTTTGATATGACGAGCTATCTCCATCTTATTCTGGCATTCTACAGTTCAGTCCACATATACTACCCCTTTCATTAATACCAATGCACATGTAGTGTAGCTCCTTCCTTGCGAGTACTTTGGATGAGTACTCACGGTTGCTTTGCTTCCCCTTTCCCCCCTTTCTATACCTGGTTGTTGCAACCAGATGTGGGAGCCCAGGAGCCAGACGCCACCGTCGACGATGACTCCTACTACACTGGAGGTGCCTACTACTACGTGCAGGCCACCGCCGACGATCAAGAGTAGTTTAGGAGGACCCCAGACAGGAGGCCTGCGCTCTTTCGATCTGTATCCCAGTTTGTGCTAGCCATCTGATGGCAACTTGTTTAACTTATGTCTGTACTTAGATATTGTTGCTTCTGCTGACTCGTCTATGATCGAGCTCTTGTATTCCAGCCCTCGAGGCCCCTGGCATGTAATACGATGCTTGTATGACTTATTTTATTTTTAGAGTTGTGTTGTGGTATCTTCCCATGAGTCCCCGATCTTGATCGTACACGTTTGCGTGTATGATTAGTGTATGATCGAATCGGGGGTGTCACAAGTTGGTATCAGAGCCGACTGCCTGTAGGAATCCTGTAGGATCGAAAGTATGTCTAGAGAGGGTGATTAGACTACTTTACCAAATAAAAATCTAGCCTTTTCCCAATTTTAAGTCTTGGCAGATTTTAACAACTTAGCATAAGTCAAGCAATCAACCTACACATGCAAGTCTAAGAGTATAGCGGCGGAATGTAAAACATTGCACATGAAGGTAAAGGGAGGAATTTGGAGGGAGCAAACACAATGTAGACATGGAGATTTTTGGCGTGGTTCCGATAGGTGGGGCTATCGTACATCCAAGTTGATGGAGACTTCAACCCATGAAGGGTAACGGTTGCAGGAGTCCACGGACGGCTCCACCCGTGAAGGGTCCATGAAGAAGCAACCTTGTCTATCCCACCATGGCCATCGCCCACAAAGGACTTGCCTCACTAGGGTAGATCTTCACGAAGTAGGCGATCTCCTTGCCCGTACAAACTCCTTGGTTCAACTCCACAATCTTGACGGAGGCTCCCAAGTGACACCTAACCAATCTAGGAGACACCACTCTCCAAAGGGTAATAAATGGTTGCTACCTCTTGAGCACTGCGTTGGTTTTCTCTTGAAGAGGAAAGGGTGATGCAGCAAAGTAGCGTAAGTATTTCCCTCAGTTTTTGAGAAACAAGGTATCAACCCAGTAGGAGATCACGCTCAAGTCCCACGCACCTACACAAACAAATAAGAACCTCGCAACCAACGCGATAAAGGGCTTGTCAAACCCTTCTCGGTCACTTACGAGAGTGAGATCTGATAGATATGATAAGATAATATTTTTGGTATTTTCATGATAAATAGAAATAAGGATGCAAAGTAAAATAAACAGCAAAGGAAAAAACTAAGTATTGGAAGATTAATATGATGGTAGATAGACCCGGGGGCCATAGGTTTCACTAGTGGCTTCTCTCAAGAGCATAAGTATTACGGTGGGTAAACGAATTACTGTCGAGCAATTGATAGAATTGAGCATAGTTATGAGAATATCTAGGTATAATCATGTATATAGGCATCACGTCCGAGACAAGTAGACCGAAACGATTCTGCATCTACTACTATTACTCCACACATCGACTGCTATCCAGCATGCATCTAGAGTATTAAGTTCATAAGAACAAAGTAATGCTTTAAAGAAGATGACATGATGTAGAGGGATAAAACATGCAATATGATATAAACCCCATCTTTTTATCCTCGATGGCAACAATACAATACGTGTCGGTTCCCTTTCTGTCACCGGGATCGAGCACCACAAGATCAAACCCAAAGCTAAGCACTTTTCCCATTGCAAGAAAGATCAATCTAGTAGGCCAAACCAAACTGATAATTCAAAGAGACTTGCAAAGATAAACCAATCATACATAAACGAATTCAGAGGAGAATCAAATATTGTTCATAGATAATCTGGATCATAAACCCACAATTCATCGGATCTCGACAAACACACCGCAAAAGAAGATTACATCGAATAGATCTCTAAGAAGATTGAGGAGAACTTTGTATTGAGATCCAAAGAGAGAGAAGAAGCCATCTAGCTAATAAGTATGGACCCGTACGTCTGAAGTAAACTACTCACACATCACCGGAGAGGCCCTGGAGTTGATGTAGAGGCCCTCCGTGATCAATGCCCCCTCCGGCGGAGCTCTGGAAAAGGCCCCAAGATGGGATCTCTCGAGTACAAAAGGTTGCAGTGGTGGAATTAGGTTTTCGTGGTGCTCCTGGATGTTTGGGGGTACGTGGATATATATATATATATATATATATATATATATATATATATATATATATATATATATATATAGGAGGAAGAAGTACATCGGTGGAGCAACGGAGTGCCCATGAGGGTGGAGGGCGCGCCCAGGGGGTAGGCGTGCCCCCTGCCTTGTGCCTTCCTCCCTTGTTTCTTGACGGCCACTCCAAGTCTCCTGGATCACGTTTGTTGAGAAAATCACGTTCCCGAAGGTTTCATTCCGTTTGGACTCAGTTTGATATTCCTTTTCTTTGAAACCCTAAAATAGGCAAAAAAAACCAGCAATTTGGGCTAGGCCTCCGGTTAGTAGGTTAGTCCCAAAAATAATATAAAAGTGTAAAATAAAGCCCATTAACATCCAAAATAGATAATATAATATCATGGAGCAATCTAAAATTATAGATACGTTGGAGACGTATCAAGCATCCCCAAGCTTAATTCTTGCTCGTCCTCGAGTCGGTAAATGATAAAAGAAGAATTTTTGATGTGGAATGCTTTCTAACATATTTCTCAATGTAATTTTTTTATTGTGGCATGAATGTTCAGATCCGAAAGATTCAAGATAAAAGTTTAATATTGACATAAAGATAATAATACTTCAAGCATACTAAGTAAGCAATCATGTCTTCTCAAAATAACATGGCCAAAGAAAGTTATCCCTACAAAATCATATAGTCTGGCTATGCTATATCTTCACCACACAAAATATTTAAATCATGCACAACCCCGATGACAAGCCAAGCAATTGTTTCATACTTTTGATGTTCTCAAACTTTTTCAATCTTCACGCAATATATGAGCGTGAGCCATGGATATAGCACTATGGTGGAATAGAATGATGGTTGTGGAGAAGACAAAAAGGGAGAAGATAGTCTCACATCAACTAGGCGTATCAACGGGCTATGGAGATGCCCATTAATAGATATCAATGTGAGTGATTAGGGATTGCCATGCAATGGATGCACTAGAGCTATAAGTATATGAAAGCTCAACAAAAGAAACTAAGTGGGTGTGCATCCAACTTGCTTGCTCATGAAGACCTAGGGCATTTTGAGGAAGCCCATCATTGGAATATACAAGCCAATTTCTATATGAAAAATTCCCACTAGTATATGAAAGTGATATCATAGGAGACTCTCTATATGAAGAACATGGTGCTACTTCGAAGAACAAGTGTGGAAAAAGGATAGTAACATTGTCCCTTCTCTCTTTTTCTCTCATTTTTTTATTTGGTCCTTTTTTTTTCTTTTGGCCTCTTTTTCTTTGGTCCGGAGACTCATCCCGACTTGTGGGGGAATCATAGTCTCCATCATCCTTTCCTCACTTGGGACAATGCTCTAATAATGATGATCATCACACTTTACTTACTTACAACTCAAGAATTACAACTCGATACTTAGAACAAAATATGACTCTATGTGAATGCCTCCGGCGGTGTACCGGGATGTGCAATGATGCATGAGTGACATGTATGAAAGAATTATGAACGGTGTCTTTGCCACAAATATGATGTCAACTACATGATCATGCAAGCAATATGACAGTGATGAAGCGTGTCATAATGACGGAACGGTGGAAAGTTGCATGGCAATATATCTCGGAATGGCTATGGAAATACCATAATAGGTAGGTATGGTGGCTGTTTTGAGAAAGGTATATGGTGGGTTTATGGTACCGGCGAAAGTTGCGCGATACTAGAGAGGCTAGCAATGGTGGAAGGGTGAGAGTGCGTATAATCCATGGACTCAACATTAGTCATAAAGAACTCACATACTTATTGCAAAAATCTATTAGTTATCGAAACAAAGTATTACGCGCATGCTCCTAGGAGGATAGATTGGTAGGAAAAGACCATCGCTCGTCCCCGACCGCCACTCACAAGGAAGACAATCAATAAATAAATCATGCTCCGACTTCATCACATAACGGTTCACCATACGTGCATGCTACGTGAATCACAAACTTCAACACAAGTATTTCTCAAATTCACAACTACTCAACTAGCATGACTCTAATATCACCATCTCCATATCTCAAAACAATTATCAAGTATCAAACTTCTCATAGTATTCAATGCACTTATATGAGAGTTTTTATTATTGCCATGTTTTTCTAAAGGACTCTCAAAATAATATAAGTGAAGCATTAGAGAACACTAGTTTCTATAAAACAAATCCACCATCGTTCTCTAAAAGATATAAGTGAAGCACTACAGCAAAAACTATATAGCTCAAAAGATATAAGTGAAGCACATAGAGTATTCTAATAAACTTCAACTCATGTGAGTCTCTCTCAAAAGGTGTGTACAGCAAGGATGATTGTGGTAAACTAAAAGTCAAAGACTCAAATCATACAAGACGCTCCAAGCAAAACACATATCATGTGGTGAATAGAAATATAGCTCCAAGTAAAGTTACCGATAGACGAAGACGAAAGAGGGGATGCCTTCCGGGGCATCCCCAAACTTTGGCTTTTTGGTGTCCTTGAATTTTACCTTGGGGTGCCAGGGGCATCCCCAATATTAGGCTCTTGCCACTCTTTGTTCCATAATCCATCAAAATTTTACCCAAAATTTGAAAACTTCACAACACAAAACTCAAAATAGAAAATCTCGTGAGCTTCGTTAGCGAAAGAAAACAAAACACCACTTCAAGGTACTGTAATGGACTCATTCTTTATTTATATTGGTGTTAAACCTACTGTATTCCAACTTCTCTATGGTTTATAAACTCTTTTACTAGCCATAGATTCATCAAAATAAGCAAACAACACAAGAAAAACAGAATCTGTCAAAAACAGAACAGTCTGTAGTAATCTGTAGCTAACGCAAGTTATAGAACCCCAAAAATTCTAAAATAAATTTATGGACGTGAGGAATTTATATATTAATCATCTGCAAAAATAATTAACTAAATATCACCTTCCAAATAAAAATGTCAGTGATTCTCGTGAGCGCTAAAGTTTCTGTTTTTTACAGCAAGATCAAAAAGACTTCCCCCAAGTCTTCCCAACGGTTCTACTTGGCACAAACACTAATTAAACACAAAAAACACAAACAAAACAGAGGCTAGATAATTTATTTATTAAATAACAGCAAGTAAAAATATTGGGTTGTCTCCCAACAAGTGTTTTTCTTTAAAGCCTTATAGCTAGGCATAAGATTTGAACGATGCTCACATGAAAGACAAGAACTGAAGCACAAAGAGAGCATCATAAAACACATGACAAACACATCTAAGTCTAACATACTTCCTATGCATAGGCATCTTATATGCAAACAAATTATCAAGGCAAGCAAAAACTAGCATATACAAGGAAGCGGAAAGAAACAGTAGCAATCTCAACATAACGAGGGGTAATTTAGTAACATGAAAATTTCTACCACCATATTTTCCTCTCTCATAATAATTACATGTAGGATCATAAGAAAATTCAACAAAATAGCTATCACATAAAATATTTTCAACACAATCCACATGCATGCAAAGTTGACACTCTTCCAAAATAGTGGGATTAGCATTAAGTAAAGTCATGACTTCTCCAAACCCACTTTTATCAAAATTTTCATCACATTGAACATTCTCCAAATATGTGGGATCTAAAGTTGACACTCTTCCAAACCCACTTTCAATAATATTGCAAACACTATTATCAATCTCATATTCATCATGGGGCGTAAATAAATTTTCAAGATCAAAAGAAGAATCACCCCAATCATGATCATTGCAACAAGTAGTAGACATAGCAAAAACTAGCATCCCCAAGCTTAGGGTTTTGCATATTATAAGCACAATTGACATTAATAGAATTTATACTATCATCATTGCAATCATGATTTTTTATTCAAAGATTCATCGTGAATCACTCCATAAAGTACTTCATCACAATGTTTAGATTCACAAATTTCAAGAAAAACTTCGTAAAGATAATCTAGTGCACAAAACTCACTAGCAATTGGTTCATCATAATTTGATCTCTTGAAAAGATTAGCAAGCGGATGAGGATCCATAGATCTTAGGTTCTCTATTTAGTAATAAATAAACAACTATTCCAACCAAACAAGCGAACGAGCCAAGTAAGACATCAAAGCAAATGGAAAGACGAACAGAAGAAGGGCGAATAAAATGGCAAGGGTGAAGTGGGGGGAGAGGAAAACGAGAGGCAAATGGCAAATAATGTAATGCGAGGGATAAGAGTTTGTGATGGGTACTTGGTATGTCTTGACTTGGCAATGGCGCCAGAAATGACTCGTTGTTGGAGTCAAATCTTGACTTGACTTGGCACGAATCTCCCCGGCAACAGCGCCAGAAATCCTTCTTGCTACCTCTTGAGCACTGCGTTGGTTTTCCCTTGAAGAGGAAAGGGTGATGCAGCAAAGTAGCGTAAGTATTTCCCTCAGTTTTTGAGAACCAAGGTATCAATCCAGTAGGAGATCACGCTCAAGTCCCATGCACCTACACAAACAAATAAGAACCTCGCAACCAATGCGATAAAGGGGTTGTCAAGCCCTTCTTGGTCACTTACGAGAGTGAGATCTGATAAGATAATATTTTTGGTATTTTTATGATAAAACAAATAAGGATGCAAAGTAAAATAAACGGCAAAGGAAATAACTAAGTATTGTAAGATTAATATGATGGAAGATAGACCCGGGGGCCATAGGTTTCACTAGTGGCTTCTCTCAAGAGCATAAGTATTACGGTGGGTAAACGAATTACTGTCGAGAAATTGATAGAATTGAGCATAGTTATGAGAATATCTAGGTATGATCATGTATATAGGCATGTAACGCCCCGAGGCCATTGCGCCAGGTGTCTTCCAGTTATGCGCCATCTTTCCATCTCATCATGTGCATTGCATCATCATGTTTTCAAAACTTGCATCCGTCTGGGTCTCCTCGTTCTCTCCGTTGTCCGTTCTGAGCCCATCCACACTCGCACGCGCCCACGGCATGTCCGAAATAGTATTTTATAAGTGGCCAGAAAATGTTCTGGGAATGGGTTGAAAGTTGGCATGCGGTGTTGTTATGTTGTCAGTAGGCCGCCTGCCAAGTTTCATCGCATTCGGAGTCCGTTTGATGCCCCAACGGATAACTATAGCGGCATTATAGTCGGTCGAACGTCGGATGTTTTTGGTCTCCGGAAACGGTTGCCGGGTTGCATTCCCCCTCTCTCTTCTCAACCCAACCACACACTTGACCTTGTTCGCCTAACCCCTCTTTGGACAGTGCATCGACCCCTCGCCAGTGTCCAAAACTTACCCGAACCCGACCCGAGCAGTCGTGACCGATGGGTCCGGAACATCCCCAAACATCTATAAAACATCTTCATTTTATTTATTGGACTATCTAGCCTATTTTTCTCGGCCGCCTGATTACGATCAGACGGACCGAATACCCCCTAACATAATCCAATAACATACATAAAGAGAGCAACCCTAAATTTTAGGGGAGCTATCCCATCCTCCACTCGCCGCCGCCGCCACTTTAAATCCTCTCGGGATCATCGCCAGATCCACCTTGTTTTCCCCATCCACCCAAATGGCAGCCTCCTTTGCCTTCTCGATCCACCCATCGATCCACCAACACCGAGGTCCTCTGCTCGACCCCCAGACCCAGCGTCGCCTTCGGTCACCTCCAGCGCCCTCTCCGGTGTCCCCGTGCCGCCCCGTCATGCCACCTCTCCCTTCCTTCTTCCTGTTTCTTCCTTCTCCTCTCACATCTGGCTCCCTCTCTATTTCCCTTGCAGAAGCCCGCCATGGGGGAACTTCAAGCACCTCCTCCCGCGAACCTACAGCCCGTCCATGGTGCCGCCTTGACCGCACCTCTCCTCCTCGAGCTTTCAACGACGACCCACGCCAGAGACGAGAGCCACCAGCAGGACCCCGTCAAGCCCGCGCCAAGTCTTTGCCTCGTCGAGGTTTCCTCGTCGGCTTCTATTCCTCGCCACCAACCGGAGCTCCGGCAAGCCCTCGTCGCCTTTTGTCTCTCGTTAGCTTCGGTTCCGTTCCGGAGTTGTGAGGATACGTTTGACTACGTCCGTTTGTCTTCTTCATGGACTCGTTCTTCTTCCTTGCGGGGTCTCGGGCGGGATGACCATACCCTCGAAATCACTTCTATCTTTGCTTGCTAGTTGTTCGCTCTTTTTGCTGTGCCGCGCTACCTACCACTTGCTATATCATGCCTCCCATATTGCCATGTCAAGCCTCTAACCCACCTTTCCTAGCAAACCGTTGTTTGGCTATGTTATCGCTTTTGCTCAGCCCCTCTTATAGCGTTGCTAGTTGCAGGTGTAGATGAAGCTGGTTCCATGTTGGAACATGGATATGTTGGGATATCACAATATCTCTTTTTTAATTAATGCATCTATATACTTGGTAAAGGGTCGAAGGATCGACCTTATGCCTGGTGTTTTGTTCCACTCTTACCGCCCTAGTTTCTGTCACACCAGTGTTATGTTCCTTGATTTTGCGTCCCTTACGCGATTGGATGTTATGGGAACCCCTTGGCAGTTCGCTAAAACTCCTCCAGCAAGGCCCAACCTTGGTTTTACCATTTGCCTCACCACCAGCTACTTTTCCATTGGGAGTCGTGCTCCGGAGGGTCATCTTTATTTTAACCCCCCCTCCGGGGCTAGTGCTTCTCTAAGTGTTGGTCTGAACCGAGCAGCCTGCGAGGCCACCTTGGGGCAACTCGAGGGCTGGTTTTACTTGTAGCTTGACCTATCCAGTGTTGCCCTAAGAACGAGATATGTGCAGCTCCTATCGGGATTGTCGGCACATCAGGGCGGCTTTGCTGGTCTTGTTTTACCATTGTCGAAATGTCTTGTAACTAGGATTTCGAGTCTGATCGGGTCTTCCCGGGAGAAGGAATATCCTTCATTGACCGTGAGAGCTTGTGATGGGCTAAGTTGGGACACCCCTGCAGGGTTTTGAACTTTCAAAAGCCGTGCCCGTGGTTATGTGGTAGACGGGAATTTGTTAATATCCGGTTGTAGAGAACTTGACACTTAACTTAATTAAAATGAATCAGCCGCGTGTGTAGCCATGATGGTCTCTTTTTGGCGGAGTCCGGGAAGTGAACACGGTTTTGGAGTTATGTTTGAACATAAGTAGATTCAGGATCACTTCTTGATCACTTCTAGTTCACGATCGTTGCGTTGCTTCTCTTCCCGCTCTTATTTGTGTAAGTTAGCCACCATATATGCTTAGTGCTTGCTGCAGCTCCACCTCACTACCCTTTCCTACCCATAATCTTAAATAGTCTTAATCTCGTGGGTGTGAGATTGCTGAGTCCTCGTGACTCACAGATACTTCCCAACAGTTGCAGCTGCCGATGATACCAGTGCAGATGACGCAACCGAGCTCAAGTGGGAGCTCGATGAAGATCTTGATTGTTGTTTTCTTTTGTTTCCCGTTGATCAGTAGTGGAGCCCAGTTGGGACGATCGGGGATCTAGCATTTGGGGTTGTCTTCTTTTATTTTGGTTCCGTAACCGGACCTTGATTGTACTTTGGATGATATATGTTTAACTTGTGTTTGTGTGAAGTGGTGATTGTAAGCCAACTATTTATCCCTTTCTTATTAAGTACATGGGATTGGGTGAAGATTACCCCTCTTGCGACAAACCTACCATGCGGCTATGCCTCTAAGTCGTGCTCCGACAGGTGGGAGATATAGCCGCATTGTGGGTGTTACAAGTTGGTATCAGAGCCTTCCCCGACTTAGGAGCTCCCTGCTTGATCGAATCGCTGACGTTGTTGAGTCTAGAACAAAATGTTTTGAGTCTTAGGATTATATATATCGGAGAGTAGGATTCTTTTTACTCCTCAGTCCCTCGTCGCTTTGGTGAGGCCTCCTGACGTAGAAGTTTTGACTCTTCTCTCCTCAAATTTCATGAACTTTTTTTTAGGATCACGCGGGTATCTTGGAATCGTTCCGATAGTCTTGTGATGAGAACATTGTTCTTGGTGCCTCTTAACATTTAGGGGTTGTGGCAGTGTCCCGGGGACTTGAGCTCCGAGGTGTTCTCGTCACAATTCTATCATTGCAGTTCTGGAATACCTGAGTTCGCCGACATCGAAAATCTCTTTTATGCAGTTGTTGGTGAGATAACCTCGACGCCACCTAGTACTGGGGCGGGAGTTCGGGAGTATTGCCATAACTCGTATAATGGATGCTTTTCGAAGGTTGAGGTACACGATTTCTGAAGGTTTCTTGGTTATGTGTTGAAGGATGGATACAGCTGGATGTAGGAATTGTTAGTTTGGGTGAGATATCGTGCTTCCCCTGTATCCCCAACACCTAATAGAATAACCAGAAAGTTTCGGGAGTTTATAAGTGGGAATTCAAGTATCACGTAGGATATCCTTCCAACAGACACATGATACGATATGGGGTCTATCATATGTTTGTTTCTGGCTTATTCTGCAAGCCAATCCTTTGTTTTGTTTTCAGTTGTGGTATTCGAGTTGCTTAGAAGTCAAGTGTTGATGCCATACCTTTCCGAAGCGGTGTTCTCATATTTCGATGTGAATGCTAATCCTTTCGGTCATCAAGGTTGTCATCTCAATTCTATCTTCCAACCGGTGTGCTTCTCTTCAAGTGGATCCAATCATTTCAACATCCGCAAGATCAATTATCAGTTCTAATCAATGGTACCCATTCCATCTGCCCCAAGGTGCCTTTGTTTTCCCGCCCTCCCACCTTTTGTTTCTTCGAGGACTTAGATATCTTATTCAATTATCCTTTTACTGATGGGAAGGCTCTCCATTCGTTTCCATCAATGTTCTTATTCAGTGATTCTCAAGAAGATACTAACGGAGCTTCAAGTTCGTCACTCTTCACTCGTTTTCTTCTCCGGTGGATTAAATTCAAGCTTTGTCGATCGTATCCTTTCCTCGGTTCAAATGCTTTCGCATGTCGGTGCACCTCTTAATCATTCAATTCTCGCTATTCTTCTGTTCTGGAGTGCTCAAGATATCTCAGAAGGCTCATCTTTTCATTCAAGGTCGGTTCAACCTATTTCGAGGTTGTTATCTCATTCAAGCCAGTTAATTCAATTGGTGCAATCTCCCTTTCAAGTAATCGTTCAATGGTTTTTCTTTTGAGTGGGCCCTAACCCACAGGTCTTTTTTCCAGGATCTTACCCGACTCTTCTAATTTTCCTGGTGTTACTCCCAAATTCTTCTGCAAGTTTGACGTAAGAATGAATTATCATCAGTCATGTGTCTTTCTCCAAGATCTTTCAAATTCTTTTCATTGTTGGTTCAACCTTTCTATTTCTTCATTCCGGAGTGTCTCAACAATTCTTGATGTTGTTTCTCGATGTCATTCTCGGATTTTTAAGACCAAAGAAGAGTTTTCCTCCAAATCTTATCTGTTCTCTTGAAGATTCATGGTTCTAGCTTGATGCCATCCTCTCATATTTGTTTTCGATTATGAGAATTCTTTTCACCCATCCGGAGCAATTCAAGAGTTTTTTTCAGTTTGATTCTCCGGAGCCCATCATCTCAGAATTATTCATTCTCAGCTTTCATCTATTGTTCTCTAAATCTTACCGGTGCATCATTCAAATACTCTCTAATCAGCTCGTGATCTCTCCGTTCTCTTGCATCAAATTCCCTCAAGTATGTTCATTCGTTCTCTAACTCTTCCCGGTGTTTTCCTTATGTTTTCTTCGTTCATTTTCAATTTTTATGGTGGTTTGGTTTGACATTTCTCTTCCTTTGTTATCATATCAATTCATTCATTGTTTCCAAATCCCACCGGCGGTTCCATCAACACATTCCCAAGTTTATGCTATATCTCTCCTTTATCTTTTCCAATCAGAATGAGTAGTATGCCAAATCTGTTGCTTGTCATCAATTTAACTGATGAAGGATAAGCATAATGTAATTCTTATTCTTGTTTCATCCAAGTGATTAATTCCTTATTCCGGAGGTTCATCAAAATTCTTCATTTCATCTGTTTATCTTTCTTTTCCGGAGTTCCAAGTTTTTCCACATTATCTCGTCGCGAAGCTCCATCTAAATCATTGCAAGGCTTCACCTGGTGTTTTCAACTTCTCTTTCCTTTCATTTGATCATCCTTTTGTTGCCAGAGTTCTTCATGGAGGCTCTACATGATAGTTCATAAAGGATTTAATTCCTTCTCAAAGTGTTCATCGAGATTCTTTTTAGAGTAGTTCAAGCATTCTTCATCTTGCATTCCAAAGTGCAGTTCTTTCATATCTCATCTTTTGAGATGGTGTTATGTCATTCTTGACAATTTCCCTTCGTGTGTCATGTTTCAACAGTTGTCAAGAATGAGGTAGTTAAATCCATCTATTTCTTCGAGCATGAGCTCTTCTCTACACATCAATCTCTTCATTGAAGTTATCTTGGGCTATATTTCACCTAAAGATTTCCCTGAGAATTTTTGCTATTTTGGTGCTCATAAATGACCCAAGTTCTTCATTTATCCTCCCGGTGAAATAAGTTTCTCGTCTCCTTGTTCATATCAATCCAATCTATTGTTTTTCGTTAGTGGCAGAATTTCACCTCAAGATTTCGAGATGTTTTCCATAAGCCCACAACAAGCTTGCTCTTTTCGTTGGTGGTTTTCCAACAACTCCGTTCGACCCTTCTCCTAAAGATGCTTTTTTCAAGCTCATTTGAGGTAGAAGATGTTGTTTTTTCCTCCGATCTTTTGATTCCATTCTTACATTTCTTTCGGAGGCACAGTGAGAATGCTCTATTCTCTCATCATCTCAAGTGGTGAGGATCGTGTTCTTTTCATGCTTATCCATTCAACCGGAGTGTTGTGCCCTCTGCTCAAGTTCTTTTCATTTTATCAAGTCTTACATCTCTTTTCAACCGGAGTGTTGTTTGAATTTGTTCTTCCTTGTTCCTCTTTTCTAACGGAGTGTTTTCAACTTCGATCATCTCCGTCGTTTTCTATTCTCAAATGGTTTAACCTCCCAAGGTTCTTTGGTTTCACTCGTTTTTCAAAGACGCAACTTAGTTTTACCTCCTCTATTTCTCTTCCATTTCTCTTCGGTGTCATCCTAGATCTCAGGACGAGATCCTATTGTAGTGGTGGAGTGTTGTAATGCCCCGAGACCATTGCGCCAGGTGTCTTCCAGTTATGCGCCATCTTGCCATGTCATCATGTGCATTGCATCATCATGTTTTCAAAACTTGCATCCGTCCGGGTCTCCCCGTTCTCTCCGTTGTCCGTTCTGAGTCCAACCACACTCGCACGTGCCACGGCATGTCCGAAATAGTATTTTATAAGTGGACGGAAAATGTTCTCAGAATGGGTTGAAAGTTGGCATGCGGTGTGGTTATGTTGTCAGTAGGCCACCTGCCAAGTTTCATTGCATTCGGAGTCCGTTTGATGCCCAACGGATAACTATAGCGGCATTATAGTCGGTCAAACATCGGACGTTTTCGATCTCTGGAAACGGTTGCCGGGTTGCATTCCTCCTCTCTCTCTCAGCCCAACCACACACTTGACATCATTCGCCTAACCCCTCTTTGCACGGTGCATCGACCCCTCTCGCGTGTCCAAAACTTACCCAAACCCGACCCAAGCAGTCATGACCGATGGGTCCGGAACATCCCCAAACATCTTCGTTTTATTTATTCGACTCTCTAGCCTATTTTTCTCGACCGCCTGGTTACGATCAGATGGACCGAATACCCCCTAACATAATCCAATAACATACATAAAGAGAGCAACCCTAAATTTTAGGGGAGCTATCCCATCCTCCACTCGTCGCTGCCGCCACTTCAAATCCTCTTGGGATCATCGCCAGATCCACCTCGTTTTTTCCCCATCAACCCAAATGGTAGCCTCCTCTGCCTTCCCGATCCACCCATCGATCCACCAACACCGAGGTCCTCTGCTCGACCCCCAGACCCAGCGTCGCCTCCGGTCACCTCTAGCCGCCTCTCCGGTGACCCCGCGCCGCCCCGTCACGCCACCTCTCCCTTCCTTCTTCCCGTTTCTTCCTTCTCCTCTCACATCTGGCTCCCTCTCTATTTCCCTCACAGAAGCCCACCATGGGGGAACTTCAAGCACCTCCTCCCGCGAACCTGCAGCCCGTCCACGGCGCCGCCATGACCGTGCCTCTCCTCCTCGAGCTTTCATCGGCGACCCATGCCGGAGACGAGAGCCACCAGTAGGACCCCGTCAAGCCCGCGCCAAGTCTCTGCCTCGTCGAGGTTTCCTCATCGCCTTCTGTTCCTCGCCACCAACCGGAGCTCCGGTGAGCCCTCGTTGTACTTCGCCGGGGTCTCGCCATCGGTGACCAGCAGGTCGACCGAAGCCGTGCCTTCCCTCACCATGCTTCCTTCCCCTTCTCTGCTCTCTCTCCCCCTCTAATGCTCCCTCCCCGTCTTTTCTTCCACAGGGAACTGACGCCGCCCCTGAGCTCCACCCGCGCCGTCGTTGCACGGTTCTGGCACCGGCCAGCCGGATCCGCCCCGTCTCCACCTCGCCGGCCTTCCCTGTAGCCCGCTGCCGCTCGAGTACGCCGCTGCAGCCTCTTCTTCCCCTGCGCCGCAGTTCGAGAGGAGCAGAGCGCAGTGCTCCAGCTTCGTTGACCGCGACCGCCCGAGCCGGCCTACTGCTGCTGTTGACCACCTGCCCAAGGCCCAGTTCGCCCCGGCTCACCGCGACCTCCTGCAGCCCAGCACACCCTAGCCCAGCACCCAGTAGTTTCGGCCCACTTCTATTTTTTTCCTATCAGCGAATTTGTCTATTTTCCCAGGATTTATAGTTTTGCAGAAAAACCCTCTAACTTCATGCATACAATAACTCATGAACTATGCATCTTTTGTAAAAACTTTAAACTTGTAAACTAGTTAGATTTTCATCTAGTTTCATAATATCAAACTTTCATCCATGTTAAAAATGTTTAAATTGTTGTTTGCATTAATGTGCTCAAATGACATGTTAAAATGATTTATTTCATAACTAAATAACCATAGCTCCGAATTTAATAAAATTTATATGTAAATGGGGTAGAAAAATGCCTAGTTTAACATGGTGCACTCATCTTGCATGTTTAACAACTCTAAAATATGGTTTAGGGCAGAACAGTACCAAATCTAAAATATGCACATGAGGATTTTCCGGACTTGTTGTTTGTTGTTCCGGCCTCATTTAAACTTGCCTAGTTAAGTAGTTTTATTATGCTTCACCTCTTGCCATGTTTAACAACATTTAATATTGTTGGGTACATAAATGAGATTGAAAAGGTGGTGTTCCATCAATATGCAACTCGTTGCATATTGAGCTCCACTTAATTTGTAGTATTGTTTGTGCACTTTGCCATGCCTCATTAAACCGGACATGCATCATACTTGGTTGTGCATCATGCCATGTTTATGTGATGGTTGTTTACTATGTTGCTTGCTTCTTTCCGGGTAGCTTCTCTCGTTAGCTTCGGTTTCGTTCCGGAGTTGTGAGGATCCGTTCGACTACGTCCGTTTGTCTTCTTCATGGACTCATTCTTCTTCCTTGCGGGATCTCAAGCAAGATGACCATACCCTCGAAATCACTTCTATCTTTGCTTCCTAGTTGTTCGCTCTTTTGCTATGCCGTGCTACCTACCACTTGCTATATCATGCCTCCCATATTGCCATGTCAAACCTCTAACCCACCTTTGCTAGAAAACCGTTGTTTGGCTATGTTACCGCTTTTGCTCAGCCCCTCTTATAGTGTTGCTAGTTGCAGGTGTAGATGAAGCTGGTTCCATGTTGGAACATGGATATGTTGGGATATCACAATATCTCTTATTTAATTAATGCATATATATATACTTGGTAGAGGGTGGAAGGCTCGACCTTATGCCTGGTGTTTTGTTCCACTCTTGCCGCCCTAGTTTCCGTCATACCGGTGTTATGTTCCTTGATTTTGCGTCCCTTACGCAGTTGGGTGTTATGGGACCCCCTTGATAGTTTGGTTTGAATAAAACTCCTCCAGCAAGGCCCAACCTTGGTTTTACCATTTGCCTCAACACCACCTACTTTTCCCTTGGGAGTCGCGCTCCCTAGGGTCATCTTTATTTTAACCCCCCGGGCCAGTGCTTCTCTAAGTGTTGGTCCGAACCGGGCAGCCTGCGGCGCCACCTCGGGGCAACTCGAGGGCTGGTTTTACTCGTAGCTTGACCTATCCGGTGTTGCCCTGAGAACGAGATATGTGCAGCTCCTATCGGGATTGTCGGCACATCGGGCAGCTTTGCTGGCCTTGTTTTACCATTGTCAAAATGTCTTGTAACCGGGATTCCGGGTTTGACCGGGTCTTCTTGCGAGAAGGAATATCCTTCGTTGACCATGAGAGCTTGTGATGGGCTAAGTTGGGACACCCCTGCAGGGTTTTGAACTTTCGAAAGCCGTGCCCACGGTTATGTGGCAGATGGGAATTTGTTAATATCCGGTTGTAGAGAACCTGACACTTAACTTAATTAAAATGAATCAACCGCGTGTGTAGCCGTGATGGTCTATTTTTGGTGGAGTCCGGGAAGTGAACACGGTTTTGGAGTTATGTTTGAACGTAAGTAGATTCAGGATCACTTTTTGATCACTTCTAGTACACGACTGTTGCATTGCTTCTCTTCCCGCTCTTATTTGCGTAAGTTAGCCACCATATATGCTTAGTGCTTGCTGCAGCTCCACCTCACTACCCTTTCCTACCCATAAGCTTAAATAGTCTTGATGACGCGGGTGTGAGATTGCTGAGTCCTCGTGACTCACAGATACTTCCCAACAGTTGCAGGTGCCGATGATACCAGTGCAAATGACGCAACCAAGCTCAAGTGGGAGCTTGATGAAGATCTTGATCGTTGTTTTGTTCCGTTTCCTGTTGATCAGTAGTGGAGCCCAGTTGGGACGATCAGGGATCTAGCATTTGTGGTTGTCTTCTTTTATTTTGGTTCCGTAGTCGGACCTTGATTGTACTTTGGATGATGTATGTTTAACTTGTATTTGTGTGAAGTGGCGATTGTAAGCCAACTCTTTATCCCTTTCTTATTAAGTACATGGGATTGGGTGGAGATTACCCCTCGTGCGACAAACCTACCATGCGGCTATGCCTCCAAGTCGTGCCCCGACACATGGGAGATATAGCCGCATTGTGGGTGTTACAAGGCTTCACGTCTGAGACAAGTAGACCAGAATGATTCTGCATCTACTACTATTACTCCACACATCGACCGCTATCCAGCATGCATCTAGAGTATTAAGTTCATAAGAACAGAGTAATGCTTTAACGAAGATGACATGATGTAGAGGGATAAACTCATGCAATATGATATAAACCCCATCTTTTTATCCTCGATGGCAACAATACAATACGTGTCGGTTCCCTTTCTGTCACTGGGATCGAGCACCGCAAGATTGATCCCAAAGCTAAGCACTTTTCCCATTGCAAGAAAGATCAATCTAGTAGGCCAAACCATACTGATAATTCGAAGAGACTTGCAAAGATAAACCAATCATACATAAAAGAATTCAGAGGAGAATCAAATATTGTTCATAGATAATCTGGATCATAAACCCACAATTCATCGGATCTCGACAAACACACTGCAAAAGAGGATTACATCGAATAGATCTCCAAGAAGATCGAGGAGAACTTTGTATTGAGATCCAAAGAGAGAGAAGAAGCCATCTAGCTAATAACTATGGACTCGTAGGTCTGAAGTAAACTACTCACACATCACCGGAGAGGCCATGGAGTTGATGTAGAGGCCCTCTGTGATCAATGCCCCTCCGACGGAGCTCCAGAAAAGGCCCCGAGATGGGATCTCTCGAGTACAGAAGGTTGCGGCGGTGGAATTAGGTTTTCGTGGTGCTCCTGGATGTTTGGGAGGTACATGGATATATATAGGAGGAAGAAGTACGTCGGTGGAGCAACGGAGGGCCCACAAGGGTGGAGGGTGCACCCATGGGGTGTAGGCGCGCCCCCTGCCTCGTGCCTTCCTCCCTTGTTTCTTGACGGCCACTCCAAGTCTCCTGGATCAAGTTTGTTGAGAAAATCACATTCCTGAAGGATTCATTCCGTTTGGACTCCGTTTGATATTCCTTTTCTTTGAAACCCTAAAATAGGAAAAAAAACCAACAATTTGGGTTGGGCCTCCGGTTAGTAGGTTAGTCCCAAAATGATATAAAAGTGTAAAATAAAGCCCATTAACATCCAAAATAGATAATATAATAGAATGGAGCAATCAAAAATTATAGATACGTTGGAGACGTATCAATGGTGTGTTGATGATGAACTCCTTGCTCTTGTGCTTCAAATGATAGTCTCCCCAACACTCAACTCTCTCACTGATTTGGATTTGGCGGAAAGATGATTTGAGTGGAAAGCAACTTGGGGAAGGCTAGAGATTAAGATTCGTATGGTTGGAATGGAATATCTTGGTCTCAACACATGAGTAGGTGGTTCTCTCTCTGAAAATGAATGTTGGAAGTGTAGGCATGTTCTGATGGCTCTCTCCACGAGTGAAGAGTGGGTGGAGGGGTATTTATAGCCTCCACACAAAATCTAACTATTACACACAATTCACCAAACTCGGTAGGACCGAATCAGGAAACTCGGTGGGACCGATTCAGTTCAAAATGTGAACGTTAGGCTTTTCGATGGGACCGACATGTCAACTCGTGGGACCGTGTGATGCCCCCGATTCAATCATACACTAATCATACACACAAACGCGTACGATCAAGATCAGGGACTCACGGGAAGATATCTCAACACAACTCTACGAATAAAATAAGTCATCCAAGCATCATATTACAAGCCAGGGGCCTCGAGGGATCGAATACAAGAGCTCGATCATAGACGAGTCAGCGGAAGCAACAATATCTGAGTATAGACATAAGTAAACAAGTTGCCATAAGATGGCTAGCACAAACTGGGATACATATCGAAAGAGGCGCATGTACATCCATGATGATTTTATGACAGAATCAAGATAGTCATACTTGTGATGTTGTAGAAGTGTTCCATGACATTACCAAAATTATCATCATGGAAGTGTCCACTTCCATGACGATAAATCGCGCATCATGGAAGTGCTTTCATCAAGGGTGACCGACACGTGGCATCCACCGTAACGGAATGCCGTTAAGCTATCGGGTCCGGTTTTGGATCTGATAACCCGTTAACAGCCGGGACCAATGGGAAATTTCCACATGTAAAATTCTGATTGGCCGGAGGGAACACCTGTCAGCTCGTCAGTGGGCCAGATGTTGCCCGTCCATTGGAGGAGACATGCCTATGATACGTCGACACGTGGCTGGGCCCAACAAAGGCCCATATAGGTTAAAATGGCCAGCCCAGTCAAAGGCTCGTAGTACTTACTCGGGTACTAGTGGGCCATCCCAATAACGGCTACTTAATAAAGGCCCATTTACGGCCCGAAGCTAGATCCGACCCGTTAATTGTTCACCGAATATTTGGGCCTAGTTACAGCCCAATGACTTTCGGCCTGTTAGAGGCCCGATGTAGACATGGGCCCATTTCAGCCCGGTGTGACTTTCGGCCTGGGAATGGCCCGTGCTGCCCATGGGCCATATATGGTTCGACGGGACATCAGGCCCACTTACGGCCCGTGATAAAGGTGGCAACAGTTAAGCCCAACGTGACTTTGGGCCTATTAAAGGCATGCCGCATAATTCGGCCCGTTGATGTGTGTACTAAGCTTTCGGCCTATTAAAGGCCCATGATATCAGTGGGCCAACTAAGGCCTGGGATATGTTTCGGCCTGGTAACTGCCCGTGATATAATTGGGCCCAAAAAGGCCCGGTCTACATTTCAGCCTCCTGAAGGCCCGTCGACGACTAGTGAAAATTCAGGCCCAACATGCATTTCGGCCTGCTAAAGGCCCATGGTTTCATCTGGGCCATAACAGGCCAGTACAATATTCAGCCTGTTAATGGCCCAACGCTACCTGGGCCAAACTAAGCGCTGGGTCCACAAAAGGCCCAACTAAAATATAGGCCGGTGTAAGTTGCGGGCCTCGCGCAAAGTGTGAAGGCCCCAATCATTAGGGCCCAAGAAAGATGCAGGCCAGCCCAATTGTGGCCCGCTAAAAACGAGGCCCGTTAGAGGCGAATGTTTAGGCCCGGTCGACTACATCTGATTTTTTTCCAGATAGCGAATGATGGTTGTAACTAGTAGGAATTAAGGACAAGCCTACTCTATACAATAAAGAAATTACGGCATAGTAACTAAGAATAAACCTACACTATAGAATAAAGGATTTATGGTATATTACATCCACTGGGCATCGAAGTTCGCCATCAGTGATCATAAAGCGCAAAGAAGAAGCAGATTACAAAAACTGGGCACCATTGCAGCATAACAAAATAATACTAAACCGAGACCACTTCCAAGACAACTCAAGAAAGGTTAGCCTTGTGCGGGAATTGCTGCGCAAGCTGCTGAGCAAGGCCGTGAGACCGGCCTAGCATGTCGGTCATAGCTTCCAGGTGTAGCTGTTTAGCGATGAGGTCCTCATTGGTGTTCTCCGCAATCTTTCTTAGAGATGGGACTTCAAGTCAAAGTTGAGTTGCAGAATGCCTTTCTGCTAGAACATGGGACTGAAGAAGTCTAACTGATTCAGATAACAAATTCTGTGAGCTTGTCTGACTGCTAGTCTCAAGTAACTTGAACACTGCATCAAGACAAGACTTTGGGGTTGTCTTGCTATCTTCAAGATGTTTTGCCTTCTTTGCTGCAATATATGTTGGGTTTGTCTCACAGCCTTCAGCAGACTTGTGCATGCCATCAGGCATATCACCCTGAAACAAAGCAGAGGGATGACATGTTCTGCACGTGTCTAAACAAAGATGATAACTGCGCTATCAATTCCATCCAATTTCAAATTAGAAAATAAAGAGTAAGTTCAAAATATCAATAGCATAATTGTTCATAATGCGGGGAGCTTCACCAAACTACTGGATTGCCATGTCAACATAACAAGCATAGATGAAGGGCAAAGAAAATCATTGTATCTATTTTGGTTAATGTGCATGGCATGGTGTTCATATCGTCAGCCACATCAGTAAGATAAAATAGGAGATGTCAAGGTGCAAACGTGGGCTGCTTCACCACACACTGGATTCTAGATCCACAAAACAAGCATACATATAGGGAGTATTGAGTAATGTGCATGGTACTAATAAGGAATTTGGTTTTACAAGTAAAACTTAGAACTTACGATTCTTGCGAACATGCATTTTGGTAGAAACAACAAACTAAACAGTAGTAAATGATAGGGAGTATGAGCAAATTAAACAGCAGTTGAGGATAAAGGCTTTAGAAGGACTGACTTACATTAACAGTTAACACCGGCTTTATAATGCCCTTCTCCATGTCAAGGGAAGGATAACTCAAGAATTTCAGCACAGAATCTTCTTCATAAGCATTGCCTGTACTCTACATTTTGTAGAGAGTAATTATAGATATGATAATACTGGAAGGGATAGAGGATAATGAAGATAAGATGCAGATTGATGCTACATAATCAACTACCAATCCCTGGAAGTACAAGCATTACAGGACAAAATGTACTGACAAGAGCAATGGGCTACACTTCTGCACTGGCATTGTCCGTGTATTCTACTTTTTGGTAAGATTAAATATAGATCTGATCTTTTTTAGTAAATGGTGGGCGGGGGAGATAAGATGCAGAATGCTACACAATGAACCAATCCCTCTTCCCATAGTACAAGAGTGTTTTGAACATTGGTGTACTGTACAAAACGTTCTTATATTATGGGATGGAGGGAGTACTGTTAATGTAAGTACAGTGATAGACGACGTTCAGTCCTTACAAGAGGACTGCAGAGCTAAACCTCTTCAAAAGCATTGGGTTGATTCTAAATTTATGTAAGAGTCCATACGGATCTTATAATGTCCACCAAATGGACGATAACGAGGCTAACATGTCCAGTGATGCTACATAATCAAACAGCTCTAAAAGTAAGAATGGTCATACAGGGCAAGAGGTACTCACAAGAGCAATGCAGTGTGCAGTATAGTTGTGAGATTCTGTGGTCCCTTGAGAATGAATGTTCTTCTGCTAACAATTTTCGTACAAGTGAGACGTTAAGGCAAATGCAGAAATGTAGTTCAAACTGTGATGTGATATCATAGACAGTACCTTACGCTGCAGACGAGACCAATGTGTAATAAGACTATTCCAGTCACCGTCAGATAAATGTAGCACCGGAGACTTTACAGAAATTTCATTTAGAGGCTTGCCATCGAAGTGCGCTTGCCTCAGGTAGGAACGACACTTCATCGATGAGTGCTTGAAAAGCGCAACCAACCCTCGCTCGTCTACACAATCCAGTTTGGTCCTTGCCTATTTAAAAGAATGAAATCTTGTGTCTTCTGTCAGCAGAAACATATGCAGTAATGACCATGAATAAAATTAGTGCATTACTTACGCATAAGTTGCGGAGGAAGACTGGAAATTGTTCTGTGTCTACGGTATAATCTTTCCATGAAGGAAAGATGCGCACAAAGTTCATGACAACAATATAAGCTTCATCTTCTAAACTGGGAAGAAATGGAACAGGGGTCCTATTTGCTGCAATTGGGGTTCTCTCTGGTTCGAAAAAGGATTTGGCAACTGGATTTGGTGTACTCTTTGCTGGAATGGGGGTTTTGCATCGTAGAGCTGGTGCTATGTCAACTGGCATAATCATATTGTTTGCTGCAGCTGGGGTCTGCTGAGTTGGGGCATCAGAAATGACCAGTGTAGTAGGGTTAGAGTCTGCTAGAGTTGGGGTGTTTTGTGGGTCAGGTGATATTGCAACTACACCTAATGGGCTATTTGATTTATCGAGTGCCACTACCTTTTCCAAATACTTTGCTTGTGCTCCTCCACGATCAGCAATCGCCCTCTTCCTTATGAACGTCTAATACACAAGAACAACAGTTTAATGGATAAATATGGTATGATGATAGATGGAATACGTACTGAAAATGGATAGGCAGGGCGTCTTCACATACACGATGTGTAAACTAAGCTAATGGCAGTTCAACAAAGTAGAAGCAATGCAAATCATCAGTTGCAAGATATGTGTGACCAATATAACCTTGGAAAGTTAGAGCAAGCACCTTGATGGGTGAATAAGATAGGGCATCTTCCTCTGACTCCTCCAATAGGGAGCTACATTGACTTAGGTCTCCCTCTAGCTCAGAATCACTATTAGGATCATATTCTGAGCACGAATCTGTAGGTGGAGAGCGTTTGCATTGCATTGCATTGCATCCAGACTTGCTTTCAGTCCTTTAATGCCAAGTTTCACAGCCATGGCATTTTTCTGCTTTATTCTTTTCATGCGCGCGAGCTCATAATCATTATGAAGCTGTTCAGAATCTGAGATTCATGAAAACATAAAAAGTAGTCAGATTATCTATGGAATGCATTGCGGATTCAACTTGAAGAGTGTCTCCCTATAAACCCCTGCATGTGGAAAGTTCACCCCAACCGTGCTGACTAGACCACACACAGAAATACAAACCCCTTATGTCTCTATAACAGGCAGACACGCATTTCAAAACTGAAGTAGGAACATTAGAATCATATGAAATTCGTATTTGAACAAATAAACTAAGGAATTATGAGTGGCATAATGTTTAGCTTCAAGGGTGGAGTGTTGGTAGTGCGACACAAAGCAAGTAGGCAGATTGTATTCCATGTAAAATATCGAAGCCTATGCAAAAGCTGGAAATGACACTTTCTTTCTATATAATGCAGTGTTCGTTGCCCACACATGATGGAAGAGATCACATAGAGAAATACTATTCACTCATGTCTATGGTTCCAGTATTTAGAAATAGGGTGGTCCACCCTAAAAGAATATTGACAACAAATATGACAAGACAAGCATAGATGTAGTGAATCAATCATTTACTTGTGAGCTTACTAGGACAAGTATGCAGAATTGTAACTGCAATAAGAGTGTCCAAAATCCTCCTAGAGTCATGTTGTCTGGGGATGGCAAGTCGCCGACGAGGTAGACGGCTCGGGGCGAGTAGAGATCGGAAGCGCGCAACAGAAGAGAGGGGAATTGGGGCCTGGGACGACCCAAAATCCTAGGGTGGGCCAGCCCACTGTGGGCACTCTGTAGAGATACACACCCGAGCGGCGAACATGCATTTTCGAAACTAATTTAGGAACATTCAGCTAACCAATTAAACGACTCTGTTTTAATAATATCAGATTCGTATTTGAACAACTAAGCTTGTTTAGCTTGATGGATGGAGCAGTGCTATTATGACACGAGGCACATATTCTGATCTTATAGTGATCATAAAAGGGGGAAACTCTAAGCATATTTTTTTAGCAAAAGAGGGTTTCCCCTCCGATTTCTATTAAAGAAACCACCACGGAACCAACATGACCAATTAAACCATATTATGACTGTGCCATGGCAGATTTGAAGCTGCAAACTAGAGACATGATATTTTGCAGCCATTTTTTGCTTCGAACTAAGAACTAAATTCTAAGAGCTGAAAAGAAAGTAGAGTAACCAAGTTAAGATCTATTTTCTGGTTGAGATCAAAAGGTTGAGGAGATATGAAGTACCACCTCTCTTGCGGCGCCGTGTAGGCAGCGGGGGTGCGATGGCTGTCGGTAGCGTTGAAGTAGATCTGTGATGGTAGACGGGTGCATCGGGGGATATTTCCCGTTGCGATGGAAGAGAAGGTCGTGTGAGCGGCCTCGGCAAAGAGGGCGACGGCGCCGATGAAGCGAGAGGACGTGATGCAAGGCTCTTGGTCCGTCGCTGTGGATGAGAAACGTCCATCTCTAGCAGTGGATGACATGGTCTTGGTAGGCGCTCTGGCATGGTGGAGGATGGTGGAGATGGATGTGGTGGAGGACGGCGGCGATGGATGGGGTGGAGGACGGGACGGCGATGATGGATGGGGTGGCGGACGGAGGCTGGTGTGGGGAAGGTGTTCTAGCGCGAACGGTGTATGGATGGGAAAATGGAGGGAGAGGTACGGGGAACCTTGTTTTTGGGACGCGCCTATCTGAAATATGGGAAATTTACGAACTTAGCCCCCATTTAAAATTTGGATGTCTCATCGGTTGGGGATATGACGGCAATCTCCCATCTCGCCAATATTTGCCTAGAGCGATTTCGGGCAAGGAGAGGGTGGTTGGAGCCCATGGTTGGCGCCCACGATGTATGAACGGGGCTGACAGGTAGGGCGGTTGTGTCACGTCTGAGTGAAGTTACAAACCTGCCACTATTGAAAATATTTGCCTACATCGATTTCTGCCGGGTCGAGTTTGTTTTGCCTCCCACCATGTATGAATGGGGAAATGGAGGGAGAAACAAAGGTCTTTCAGACAAGCTTGAATCAATGTGTTTTACCGCCCATGTTTGGCACCCATCGTGTCGGAATGGGCTCAAAAGTGGTCGTGTCACGTCTAATTGAAGTTACTAACCTACCCCTATTTAGATCAGTGGAAATCGGGCCGATGGATTGTCCGTGTAATGGGTAGACAGTAATTTCCATCTCCCAAACACTTGGCTTCTGGCAGCCAACATGGGAGTGGACATTTTGCCGCTTCTTTCGAATTTTGGTACAATAAGCATCCACGTTTACCCTGGCAACTAAATTCGAATCCATTTTGTATTTCTATATGAATCTTTATAAATCATTCTATGTGTTTTATATATCTTCAAAAGGACGACAAAGATGTATTCCACTATCATATATTAATATGGTTTACAAATGCCGATACTCAAATTCAGAAGCTAGATCCAGTTTAAGGTGAATTCAAATATTTGGAACACTTCATGTCCAACTCAAATGTCACACGCAGCATAATGTGTACTCCCATTTAGATATGTACACAAGCGATGTATCAAGATTCAAATACCGAGTCAATCAACCAAGAATGTACAGAACTAACACACATATAAACAGTTATAGAGTATATGGATCAATAATATCAACTAACATACATAAGCCAGGCCGATGTACATTTTTTTCTACAACGACATCCTTCTTTTAGCCAAGCTACTACAGCATCTTGGCCCTTTCCGATGCGTGCCACTTATGGTCCATATATACTACTATTATTGTTGAATGCACATTCAACCCTATTGGCATATTTGTAGGTCTGGCACAACAATCAAAATGAAATGTCTCCGAGTCTTATCAATTAATACAGACTTGTGCTCAAATAAAATTACAAACCAAAAAACAAAAAACAAAAACAATTATTACAGGATCTCTAAAACAAATGGTTTGACTGATTACATGAACAAACAACACAAAGGTTATTCAATGATGGAAAGAACATTTCACCTATGATTTACCAAGTGGGAAATTAATTTCCTTTTTTCCTTCAGGACCTTAACAATGTGGTTAGTCTCAGCTTGATTTGTTTTGGAATCCACCAAATATTTAATGGTTGTCTTGAGTACTGCTTGTGATTGTGCTGTTTGCTTCCTCAACATGTCAACTTCATCTCTAAGTGCAGAAGCAGAATCTCTTTATACCACTAGTTTAGCCTCTAGAGCATTAGCAGTTGGCAATTCATAATGCACGATTGGGCCGGTGCCACTGCTGTGGGATGATACAACGTCCATGGGGACCTCACTCTTTGATCTTGGGCTAACATGTTTTGCCATTAAAGTTCCGATTGGATTCAGAAAAGTTGAAGTTAGCAAAACATCTCAACTGGAGTTATAACAACAAACCAGTTAAACAAACAAGGAATTAAATAGTTTCAATTGGATGCTGAAAAGTAGTTATTAACATCGTTGTAACCCGTTGTTGCAGCAGCAAAGCAGTTAAACAAACAAGTAGCTATTTAAGTTCAGGCAAACAGGTAATTCTTAATGGTAAGTATCAAACACATAGATAGGCCCAGTCTATAATAGGATTAGCAGGTTGTGGCATTATGTAATCAGTAGCAAACTAAATTAAGGCAAGCAACATAATTTAACAATTTTGCAATAAGTGGCTAACTAAAATTCCGAGAAGCAGGTAACTGAACTTATGCTAGTTCTTTGTACAGGCACACTGCAACTTCTTTTTCGCTTACAAGGTTGTACGAAGGAGTCCATGGCATCAATTGCTTGCCTACGTAGTCCCAATACTTCTTTCTTCCCCACACTGCATTAGTAAGTATGAATGGTTAATCTGGTAAGATGATGCGTCATTGATATGTTATATGAGGACGTGTAGTTAGACTAGTTGTAGCCACACACATCACACTGGCTTTTAATGTATATTTCATGCGATTACTTTTGGCATATCGAGATCTAAGCAATCTACAAATAGGATGAAAAGAGTGGCATCCTTCACATTATTGGCGAACTCAGTTCATAGAAACAAGAAATTCAACCATTCTCTGGGTAAATCAAAAGCGCCACTGGAATATTTTTCACTACCCCAATCATACACGCAAAAAGGGGCGATGCCACCATAGGGGCTGGTATGGGCGGCCGCCTCGGGTTGCTGGAAAGTGTGCACCTAGTTTGAGTCGTCCAGGTTGGCCCAGGCTAATTTTGTTCGTCCCAACGCACGAGCATGCCATGTAAAAAATGAAGAAAAATGTTTCAATTTGGATGGGCCAATAACATAAGTGCAAGGCAGGCCCTATAGTAGGCTCGCGGCCCTATAAACATTCATTCTCTGGCTTGAATTATGCAGTTTGCGCACTGGTTATAGGTGCAATTACACCTCGATATTTTCAGCCAGAGAACGAATAATTCAAGCAGGTACATACCATGTTTGTAGTCCTTGTACACCATGTTGCATTTTGTGTTTTTTGGTGCTTGCATCATTTAGTTTTTATAATCTGAACTACTTTGGATCATTAGCTGGTTTTCAAAGTGCATGTAGCTTCACATTTCTCAAGTTATGTTGATTTCCGGAGTGCAAGTGCCTTCGTATTTTTAAGTTAAATGTTCGCCCCTGGTAACTTGAATTCGTGGATCCGCCACTACACACAAATCATACACGAATTCCAGCACGAATTAAATGAAATGCGGGGACTTACGCTAGCTCGTTGTACAGGCTCACTGCAGCTCTGCTTGCGCTTGGGATGTTCCATGTACAAGTCCATGTTTCCACTTGCTTGGATGTGCATGCCTTGTGCTCCTTGCATCCCCCTCTACATTTTTGACACGGCGAATGGTTGATCAAATGAGAGGAATCGACCTTGCTGTTGTACCGGAGGACAGATACTTACAAGATTATACGGGTGTGCAGGATGTGCACCAGATCCCGTAGCACCGTCATGCTTCGCTAAAAAATGGATTTGCTTGTTTCAGATAATATCTCCAGAAGAAATAAGAGTTAAATTCAGAGTTGCATAGGCGTGTAAGCTAAGAGAGTAGTGAAAGGATATCCAAACATCATCGGAACAATGCACAAGGGAGTGATGTGTGGATACCTAGTTCGGCCGGCGTTTGGGCATGCTCGCCTAGCTAGAGTGTGGGTCACTTCAGAGCCGTTGAGGGTGATGCACTGGCATTGGCTAGCCGCGCACGAATGCAGATCTTGAGTGGCAGCGGAGCGCTAAGATGCGGTGGATGAGACCGTTTGTGAAGCCCCAGCGGCCTCGGGGGGCGGAGGTGCGACGATGTGCTTAGTGAACTAGCCCCGGTGAGCTGGGAGACGGCATCGGTGAAGTGCACTTGATGCAGTGGAAGTCGGTGTCTGTGAGGCATGTCGGTTGTGGCGGCCGACGTTGTCGGTGGACCACCCGGTGTGGTGGACAAGGGCGTAGATGATGTAGCCCCGGTGCATGGTGAAGCGCGACCGTCGTCTTCGTCGTCGTCGTCCGGCATAGAGGTGGGGAAAGAGACGAGACGAGGGGCAGTTCAAACTTTGCTTGGGTTGGCGGCGAATTAGGGATTTGAGCAATCTGGGCGCGGAAGGGGATGGTGGAGAAGGGACATTTTGCAGGGCTGGAATTGGGGCCGCCAGATATTTCAATCTGAAACGTGGAAG
>NC_041382.1:490412132-490453369 GCF_002162155.2 Triticum dicoccoides
AACTTATTTTGTCGTCATCCTTTTGGGGGGGGAGGGAGGGAGGGGGGTGGGTGGGACGCAGCTTCGGTGCCTTAAAGGCACCTACCTTTGGGTCACTGACATGTGGGCCAGCCACCTGTTGGGCCCACATGTCATGGACATAAAGGTAGGTGCCTTAAGGCACCAAAGCATCTGTCCGGGTGGGTGGCTGGGTGCTAAGCCACCGTACGACACACGCGGCCACCACGACACGACCCTGGTCTGCCTGGTGCGCCTACATTTGAGAGGATATTTGAGAATGCAAACGAATCTTCTTTCATTTGCAAATGAATCTGTATGTATTAACATGCCCGTGTTTTCCTTGCAAATAATCAGTCATTCCAAACGAGATACTATAAATTAATTAATGAGGAGTTATTTGAGAAAAACGAAATGGTATCCACGATATCCACGCTAACATGGATTAGAGTGTTTGTCACATAATTAGTTATTTGAATTAGAGTGTGTGTCACATAGCGATCTCCAATTCTAACGTGGATTTCGCATTTCACTATATCCACACTACTTTTTTAATACAAATTCATATGTATATGATGAACACCATGGTAGTGAGATAACTTTTGGATGTATTCAAACATATGACCTACAAAATAGCACAACAAATTGAGTCAATGTCAACTTTTTGAAACCTAGTATGGCACGAATTCGAAATAATTACCCATATGCATGGTCCTCAGTTCAAATCTTACAATGTACACCGAATTGAAACATCGATATTAAGTCTCGTACTATCAACATTCAAATGTTGTTTTTAGCCCCCCCCCCTCCCCCCCACACACGCTACATACTTCTTGTATCGGTCAATCTTCCTCTCCTAACCACCTTAGGAAGCTATCGGTTTCCAACACCCATTCATTCTTTCTCTCCATGTTTCGATCTCTAATTATCTCACTACACAACCCCCCTTTTCCACTCTGTTACCAAATGTATTTACCTCACACACCCGCCATGGCACCCCATGCCGAGCTCTCTCTCTCTCTATCTATCTCTATCTATCTATCTCCCTCCCACCCTCTCGCGCTAAGTACATGCATTGCCTATCTAGCCCCCCAACCTCGTGCGCACGCACGCACGTTGTCTATCTAGGTCACTCCCTCGAGACTGTCTCACTCTTTCTTCCGCACGGCGGGCCACACTCCCTCAATCTCGCTCTCTTTATCTGAGTCTCGTTTAACCTCATTTTATTTCACACACAGATGATATATCTCCATGTTCGGGCCTTGATCGACACACTCTATACTCTCTCATGCAGATTGCCTATCTAGGCCAGTCCATCCAAGCCGCCCCCACTCTTTCGACCTCATGGCAGGCCACGCTTGCTCAATCTCTCTGTCTCTCTCTCTCTCTCTCTCTCTCTCTCCCTCTCTCTCTCTTTCTCCCTCTCTCTCTCTTTGTATGTCTCGATTGACCTCACTCTTTCTCGGACAAAAACGATATATGACCATGTTTGAGCCCAATTCGACCTATTCACATTGTATACTCTCTCATGCACATTGTCCATCTAGGTCACTCTCTCCAACCCATCTCACTCTTTCGATTGCACGACGACCCTATGTGATCGATTGACCTTGCTTCCTCCCACGCACAAAACATATCTATATGTCTGTGACTGGATCATCTCTCAAGCTCTATCTTACAGCCCTCACCCTTGCCAAAAGCTTAATCAGACAATATCTCTCCAGAGCATATATATCTGTTCAATGAATGTCGGACCACACTCACTTTGTCTCTCTATCTATATGTCTCTCGATTGACCTCGCTTTCTCACGTCGTATTTTCCACACATTGAAGCTACCTCTCCATCCCTCACAAAGCCGGAGCTATTTACATTGCGAGGGGCACTCCAACCTTGGATTAATTTGTGTAGGCATTTATTCCAGTCGGTTTAGATTATATTTTCGTAGCATTCAGCCCACAACTACTCCAAACACCGTTGCAACCCCCGCAACTCCCCTAGTTGATTTCCCTCTGGCTCGGTCATCGCTCTCTCGCACGTCCTTTCTCGTCTTCAACGTCGCACCATGGTATTATTTCAAAAAACTCTGTTGTTCTCTTTAATTATTATAAATAAGCTACGAAACTACACACCGATTGTCCACTTGGAATGGAGCAAATTTTGACCCACAAATTAAAGTGCTACAAACTACACACCGAGGGGCCCACATGTCATGAAACAAATTTGGACCCATATACAAATTAAAAAATAAAGGACGAGGATCAAACATGCGATTAGGGCCTTCAAGCCGCACGTCAATAGGCAACATACGTAGAACAACAATGTTTGTTGTACCTCCCTTTGTTCACATAATGTTTTTATATTACCACAGCCTATTTAATGGATAACATGTAATATTATTTTTAGTACTATTCGCCTTCACTTACTGGTGGGTTCCATGTGTGCTCTCTCTCTCCTCCCCTTCTGCGTTTAGATGCACGGGCAAACACGGAGAACTCGCGGGCGATGTTGCCGTTGACCATATCTAGACGCGTGCACAAGTTACGGCACCAGTTTCACGTACTAGCAGCGCTAGTCAGTGTGTACGTGCAATGCATGTTAATTTGGAAGTATATTAAGTGCATGCAGATATTAAGTAGGATATTATTTACATGTTATTATGTGATTAGCACTATTTTTGGCATGAAATTAACTGCACGCTAAACGTGTTGAGCGTCAGTCTATGTCGTTGGATGACAAGGAATACATGTGGCTTGATGACGTTTTATATTTAATTTGATACGGCTCTAGAAGAACATTCAATCAATCAAACCATAGATTTCGCTCAGTTTGACTCCGACTTTAAGTTATACGACGATCGATCTAAAATAAACGGAAATGATAAATGTTCCTATTTTAAGCATGGCAATCCGAACGTTTTTCATGGCAAATTTAGATTACGCGGCAGCGGCGGGGGCGTCTTGCGGTGGGAAGCGGCTCCTCTGCCGTGCTCTGTGTGTCGTCGGGCCACTGACCGACAGCAACGGCGACGCCTGGCGCCGTTGTTGGCGTACTCCTGGACGTTGGCCTAGCTTCAAGGAAGGCCAAAATGTTTTGGACTTAGGAGCGAGTCAACTGACGGGAGGAGGAAACTGGCGTTTGTGCAAGGAAGCGGTCGACGGCGGCCATCCATGCCGCTGAGGGGGGCACTGGCACCCGCGCGGGGACATGCGCTGTCAACGGCGCGGCGGAGACATTCATGTGCACGGGCACCGGCATGGGCGCGCACATCAGTGCACGCACAGGCGCATGCGCTGGCAGGTGCACGGGCACCGGCACGGGCGTGCGTGTCAGTACACGCGCAAGCGCATGCGCTGGCAGGTGCACGGGCGCATGAAAGTCGGCGGGGACCTCGTGGAACCCCGTGGCATCAAGCTCGTCGACAATGTGCGGCTCCCATCCCATCAATGCCATGGGAATGGGCGCTGGTGCAGTCGGGGCGACAGGAGCCGGAACGGGAGCGGGAGCAGGTGCGGCGTCTTCCTGCAAGGCCAGTTCAAGCTCTTCCCAAAGCGCCTTATGTTCTTGAGACTCTGGATGGATGTCTTCCTCAGGAAACTGGAAGACTAAGGACAGACCATTGTGATGCAGCATGGCGTACGTTTAGGTCAGGCTGGTTGGAGGTAGACGATAGGAGAATCGAAGAGGAAGAAAGAAGATTGTAGTGATACCGGGTAGTGCGGGGTTGATTTTAAACTGCGGCACTGGCGACATTAAAAATGGGAGCAGTTGGGACGAAGGTGGGCGGCGGAGCCTGGTCAAAGGGGTCGCCTCCCGGTGAGCCTGCACACCGGTCTGCTCGCACGCCTCCCATCGACTCACATACTTGCTCGGACGGCACCTGCCGATGAGAAGCGGGACTCATGGCGGCACGTAAATGCCCACGGTTTCAATAGTGAAAGCGTTCGCCTTAATGTGACAGGTCTTTGTTCCAAAATACCTTGGCTCTTCATTTGTGCAACTTGTCATAAGCATCTTGTCTCAAATTGAAGAAAAAAAATTACGAAGTAATATTTGTGCCATATCACATGACCATGCTCAGTTTCAAGAATTTATGGTCACTTTTGGATTTTCTAAAATTTAAGATCCAGGATTCGAAACAATATCATAACCTGCATCATGCAATAAATTTTCAAGCCATACATATGTCCTGTTGTATTTCTTAAGAAAGGATTTGGTTAAACATTTTGCTTAGTTAGACATAAGACAAGTTATATATGCAGAGTAAAAGGATAATCCCTCTGTACTAGTGCATTGCCTGATATATTAACTCAAGTACTAGGCACGAACAAACGGGCTCACTTCTGTGCTCATCCTGCTATAGTAGTAGTACTAGGCAAAGCAGTTGATGGGTGACCTTGGCGAGCGGCGACCGAGGGAATTGAACCGTGCTCGGCACGGTAGGCAATGTTGTCTAGTTACTAAAGCATCCCTCCATTGTTCATCGGTAGTCATTATGGACCAGGGACATGAGGGGAATTTCCTAGGGCTGGAATTCTGGCCGCCAGATATTTCGACTCGAAACGCGGAGGCTCGACTGGTTGGGGTTGCCTAATGTGCGTACAACGCACGCCACCAGAAGGACACGAGCCCGGTTTTTTTATTTTTTTAGGATCAACACGAGCCAAGGTCTGGCTGGTACGCCATTGGATCCTACCATTCGAGAATACGAAAGGAGAATGAATCTATGTGTATTACAATACCCGGATTTTCCTTGCAAATACTAATCTCAACTAGGGATGGCAATTTTATCCATGGATCTGGATACCCATGGATACCCGACCCGGTTGGGCAAGGGTATGGAGCACATTTTCGCCCATGGGTCCGTGGATATGGATACCCACGAACAGCCGGGTTGGGCATGGTTATAGTTTGTGCTCCATGGATATCCAATGGATACCTGTATGACACGTGGGGTCATATGCCAGTGATAGTAGAAAGAGCGAATCAATGGGAAATGACAGGAAATATGCAACTTGTGCCATGAGCTATATGCTGCAGAATCAACCTCTGGTATGTCACACTTAAGGACTCATCATATTACTTGTTGCCTACTTATGCATGTAGCTTATGTTGTCATTTGTGAGTGAATGATGATGAGTTAATTTGATCTTTGGGAAGGCTTCATGCTGACTTTTCTATGCCCATGGAGCTCCATGGGTATGTGGGTATCCATTGGGTTTGGGCATGGGCACAAGTTGTGCCCATGGATAATTTGGTGGATGGGCAGAGGGTAGGAAGATGGGTCATGGGTTGGATTTGGACCAGCTCCACCCGCCCCAAACCCGACCCATTGCCATCCCTAATCTCAACGTGGTAATTGATTTATGACGAGTTGTTGAATTAGAGTGAGTTTGTGATATAGTGATCTCAACGTGGATTTCACATTTCATGGTATCCCTAGTAAGTTTTTCAATGCAAATTCAAATTTAAAAGATGAACAATATGGAGGTGAGAAAACTTTGTATGTATCAAGCATATGACCACACACACACACACACACGAACACAACAACAATCCAATAAGTATAGTGCATCTATTTTTCCAAACCATGCATGTATGACACAAATTCAAAAATAATCCTTCCATTCCTAAATATTAGTCTTTCAGAGATTTCAACAAGTGACTACATATGGAGCAAAATGACTGAATCTACACTCTAAAATTTGTCTATATGCATCCATATGTGCCAGTCCATTTGAAATCTCTAAAAATATTAATATTTAGGAATGAAGGGAGTAAAATATAAGACATGCATGGTCCTCAATTCAATATTTAAAATGAACATGAAACTGAAACATGAATATTAAGTCTAGTACTACAATACATGCAAATGTTGTGTTTAATTAGGCAGAGCTATGATTGTCGGGGGTCAACCCCTTGACCTTACATAAAATTGTGAAGCTCTGTTTATTGTTGTTTAGATTATATTTGTTCCCACCCTCCCAACCACCGATTGGTTGTGCACCCCCACCCCTCCTCCCCGGGAGAATATCATGTGCCCCCATACCTTAGATGTTATATGCTGATACGAGTTGCTTGGAGCTTGTAGAACTGAGATATAGCAGCTCACATGATGTCTTAATATTTTTACAGGAAACCTTGATGAGTTTGAGAATGGCACACAATTTGTACAAAAACTACTCAGATGCCCTTGGATCCCATATCCAACGACCTCAAAGCTCGTATCACCGTAGCATATAAGATGAAGGAGGACATCATATTCTCCTGTATGTAAGAATATCATGTGCTACCACACCTTAGATGCTTTAGTGATACAAGCTCTTCGGAGCCGTTGGATTTGTGACCCAACACCTCCTCGGTGGTTCGAATGGTTTTTTGCAGAAAAGCCCCTAAAGAGTTCGGCCACTGCTTACAAGCATAAAGACTGCTCATATGCCATTGGATCTCAGATCAAACGACCTCAAAGCTCGTATCACCATAGCATCCAAGCTGCGAGAGCACCTTATGTTTTCTCGCACAGGAGAATATGAGGTGCTCCCGCACCATAGATTCTATGGTGATACGAGTTCACGGAGATCTAACGGCCCACAGTAGGAGGTTTGAATGATTTTGCAACATACAGCTGAGAGTGTTTGGGAATTGTACAGAAAATACAAGTACTACGCATGTGCTATCTGACCACTGATCATACGACCTAGATGCTCATAGCACCATAGCGGGTAATTAAGCTACGGGGAGCACCTAATATGAGCAACGGGGAGCCGTTGGATCCAAGATGCAGCGGCACACACGAGGCATGAATGTTTTATTTGCAAAAAAACCTTTGGAGAGTTTGGAAATTGCGCATAATTACAAAGACTACTCCCAAGCCATTGGATCTCACTTCCAACGGTGTAAAAACCCATATCACCATAGCATCTAAGCTGCGGGGTGGATGTGATATTATATGCCGCTGTCATTTTTGTTCGTAAACTTGCAAAATACGTGTAACTCGTGTCGTTACTTGTCTAACCGCGCAAAGTGTTTGTTCAAAAAAACCATCCTACACTGAAATATCGGAACAACACACGGGGGTCCCACTTGTCATTAATCAAATTTGGACCTAAAACTAACAAATCTGAAAGACGAGATTCGAACTGGCAACCTGGACTACAAAGCGTAAGTCGATAGCCTGAAACAACAACGGTTGTTGGCTTTGTCCCATAACTTGATTTTATACAGTATTACGTTGAGTAGAGTAGAGGGAGTGCCTCGTCAATACGTGCATGACCGTTGACTCACTTACTGGTGGGTCTCAGGTCTGCGATCTCTCTCTTCTCTCCATCGTCTAACCTTTGCACGCGCAGACACGAAGAGCGGCGCTAGCTTGTCGTGGTGTTATTACAACTAAAAAAGCATGGAAAATAGAAGAATATCCTAGAACAAGAGACGTTGTGGCTGGTCGAGACAGAGCTAACCACACCTATCCTCCGTGCCATGTTAGCATGATGAAGCTGTGTGGCTAGTGGGGTGTTTTCGACCGACTGGCTGGGTCCCGAGGTCGAACCATAGGTACAACGTCTGATACAGTACTTCCTCCGTTTCATTTTAGTCTGCATATAAGGTTTGGTCAAAGTCAAGCTTTGTAGAGTTTGACTAACTTTATATTAAAAAATATGAACATTCACAATATGAAATCAATATTAACAGATGCACCATGAAACATATGTTTATACTATATAGTTTTAGTATTGTAGATGTTCATATATATATATATATATATATATATATATATATATATATATATATATATATATATATATATATATGGTCAAACTTTTTGTAGTTTGACTTTGACCAAATGTTATATGCGGAGTAAAAAGAAACGGAGGGAGCATATTTTTACACGCACATTTTTCCTCCGTGCCGAGACATGGCACACCCTACCGCGCGGTTTTGGGGTCCTCCCGGGTGGTCCACGCATATATTCTTCTTGACGTGGGACGCCCTACCGCATGTTTTCGCCGAAGCAAGTAAATGAGTCATCAAATCACGAAAGACCACCTTTCCCATCGACTACATCAGTGAAGCATGGTGGCTAGCTAGTTGGGCTAGTTCGACCGATTAGCTAGGCCGCCGGCACATTTGTTTTTTCACCCCTTTTTTATCTACTTGCCGGCAGGTAAATTTAAATATCCACCGCGGCGTTGCTGTCGTGTTTGGGTGCAGCAGGATTTTTAATTTTTTGATTGACGGGAGCAGGCACGACAGCAATTAGTCATGATGACTCTGCCTGTAAAACCCACTGCTCCCTAATGTGAGAAGTCGTCGACTGGTGTTTTACCATGGTGAAAACCAAAAGACTCCCCGCTCCTCGGCTGGCTCCCTCCGCCTTCCCGTAGATTGCATTGCCTTTCAGCTGTTTCGCCCCCTGCATCACCAACGTCATGCACCTCGAGAAGCAGAGGGACTTCGGTGGTGTTTAGGCGCCCTCTGCATGGGCATGTCCATGTATTGGTGCAACATGACCGTTGGATCAAACTCAGACGGTGCAGATCAGTCACTGTAGCACAAAGCGTGTGGGTGTGTTTGGTTGCATTCTCATCTCAATATAGTTGTTTCCTCTTCGTGTATTTGCGTTAACCTACTAGTGTGGACTCATGCACCCTTCATGCACTCTACCAAACACCCAAAAGTGGGTCGAGAAGGGAAATTTTGCTCCCATCCCGTGCACCCTTCATACACCCTGCCTAACACTATTTGTGTTTCATATGTTTCATGTTTCATGGAGTACTGTAGCACCGTACTCTCCGTGCGCTTTAGACCTAGTCCTGTGAACATTGATCTCACCGTCCATTCTCGACCGGATAGTCGAAAAAGCGGTACTATGTTACTACATTACTGTTCATATAGTTGACATGCGCACAGCATCATTTGTTGTCGTCATATCTTACTACACTAGCAACAAGATTATGTAGTACTGACGTATGAACCACTGCACATGCCTAGTAGTAGGAGCACTGTGTATGTTCAAGTGGCTACCGTGTTTCGCACTCCTCCTTCGTAAGAGTGGAAACGCTTGTTGTAATCATTTTTTTCTTCAGAAAAATAGTGGACACTCTCTACCGTGCGGATCCTCCTCTAGCCATGCACTAAATTACTCACTTTCGATGACGTGTGGGACAGCCAGCATCGGGGTCCACCAGCCATGCACTAAATTACTCCGTAGTAGAGTGACGGTAGACTACCCAATCGAAGCACCGCAGTAATGCCCAATGAGCCGTCAAATCACAAAACCCCCTCCTTTCCAGCAGTATGTTGGATGGATGAAGCAACCATCATTTCACTCTTCTCTCTCCGCTTCCTCTCTACCGAACTCGCTTCTCCCTCATCTTGTTCCTCATTTCTTCAAGAAAACCCCGACCTGCTTCTGCCATTGTTCTTGTCTCCCAAAGAAGGAATGGTGAGCGCATCAATGGTGTTGATTCTGGCCACGGCCCGGTCTTGCAACCCCGAGACTGATCCTATAACTCCCTCTCTATTCTTCTTTTGGGTTTGCGATTATGGTTTCTTTTCATTTATTTCTATTTGACATTTTCTTGATGGACGCTGGAGCACCGGCCGAAAGTGATGTCTATGGCTCTGGCCAAAATCGTCGAGGCTCATGGTATGAAGAAGCGCAAGCACCCCACCGAGACTACCGCAGACAAGCTCAAAGCCATCTCCATGTCCAAGCCCCCCTGTCCGGGATCCCTCATTAAGTAAGTCCAGGTAATATCTCTTCTTGACGATCTTTTTCTCGATCTTGATCGTGTTTTTTCATCTAACACGCAATACTAGTACTAGTAGTACAACTTTCTGGGTGATCTTGCATGTGATTTTTTGTGCCAAATGATGGTTCTAAATTCCTCTTTTGACCAAAACATGCGAGAGGTTGACACTGATTTCTTATAGATTACTTTCAACTACTCCCTCTGTCCCAAATTTCTTGTCTTAGATTTGTCTAGATACGGATGTATCTATACATCCGTATCTAGAGAAATCTAAGACAAGAATTTTGGGACGGAGGGAGTACTTTATGAACATCAATGCTACCTTCGAAGAGGGTATATTTGCCTTAGTAACTTGTGTTATGGATATTGAAAGTAATCCCTCTGCTCTCATGCCTTTGAATGTTCTAGTGTCTTTGTTCACTCATTTCTGTGCGTATATGTAGTCATATATGGAGTATAATATCGAAAATCATCTTATATTTCTGAACGGAGGTAGTAATAAGATATGGTTTCTGTTTGAATCAGAACCAGGTCCGCGGTGGAGATGAAGTTCTCAAAGTCATTCCGTGTGAACTGGAAGACCTGAGGATGAGTTCTACTGCTAAACTAGCCAATTGATGTGTCCTTGTCGCCACGTGTCCTGAACTAGTGTTTTCCTGTAGCATTGTTGTCAGGCGTGTTCTCGAGGTTGTACTTGACCACAACAATTTCCTGGTTGTGCCTTTGATTATGAAGGGTATGGTTCTTGTAAAGCTTCCCAACAAATCTGATTCGGCCTATCTTCATCATCATGTTTATGAGTGGAAAGACCACTCTGTTAGGTTCTCCAAGGTTGACGAGATGGTGATGGTGCATGTAGACATCTCTCATAAAGTCCATGGCCTAGTCAGTTATGCGGGGTTCATCCTATAGGTTGATGGCAAGAAATAGTCTGCAGAGTTTAATTAGTGCAACTTTGCTTGTCTATAGTAAGTACTATTATTCAGTACTTGATTTGTGTTTGTGAACCCTATATTGTTTATTAGTATTGCCGCTTTTGGTGTGTGGTCAGTCCTGAGAACGGTCTATGTTAATGTCTGTCCACTCAATTCAGTCTGTATATTTTGAACTATCCAGATCATCTTTTTCATGAGGACGGTTTATCAATTATGGCTACACTCCAATATCAGTATGCATTGTAGGGTTTATCGCACCCACCAGGATTTCCAGTCCCATGGATGTTCGGTCCATACGATTTGTCACGACCTTTGGACTGTCCTCCTTGTGGGAGTAGGCGAGGCCCCTACATGCCACCCATAGTTGGACGATCAATCTTCTGTTTAGTACTTCAACATAGTGATTTCCTGGTAAGTATTCACTCATGTCACATCAAGTAAATCTTATTGATTTATTGTCTAAATCTTATTGATTTGATGTCATGTTTTCTTTCTTTTCCTGCAATTTTACGATGCATGTTTTGCCATGTGACATTCATCACAGAATAAACCGTTTGGTTTGCTCTATGATGGCTATTTTTGCAGGTTTCACTTCTTATGTTGTGCCAGTAACGAAGGCATTGTCCATCACTTATATTACTGGAAAAAATTGGATTAGTCTGTTGTCTGAGTACAAGCTGAATCCCTATGATGAACTACAGTTTGGTTTAACAAAAATGCCACAATTAGTCCTCGCGTTTAAAAGAAATGAAGAAAAAAACTGGATCACGGTCACGGAGCCTAGTCAAGTTAGAAAGCTGATCATAGCATACCAAACACGATCGCCGCTATCTCGCACATCGGTACCACCTTCAGCAACGGATTGAGCACCGGCAGTTGCTCTAGCACTGACAGCGGCAACAACTCAGTCTGATCAAGCTTAGGATTGGGCACCGACCGCGTCAGCGGATCAGGCTGATCTACCGGAGGATCGGGCATCAACACCGGCACCTGCTCCGACACCGGCACTTGCTCTACAAGGAGCACCATCTCCGGCAGCAGCAGCGGCTTCGGCACCTGCACCAACACTTGCACTTGCATCTACTCCGGCCCGTGCAGCGGCAACCGAACGAGCAGTTGCACTGGCAACAAACTGGGCTGCAGTTCGCACTTCATATACCAAAGTCCTTACAAAAACTGACATGTCCACCTTCTTGGTAAGCATTGGCCGCCCAAGTGCTTCGTCCTTTTTTCTTTCCATGTTGTTTCGCATGATTCACTGTGTTGATCTAACTGTTTGGGTATGTCTTCTTGTTTGCAAACAGAGAATTCCTAGAGCAACGAGGGAGTTGTTCAACAATCCGGGCGACAACGGCCAAGTTTCTCTTACCATGCGCGGCCTTGGTGTGAATGAACCTGCTCAATATACTATAAGTACAAAGGATGGTCGCATGAGGATTGATGCTAAAGGATGGTCAAGGTTCAAATCTAAATAATATCTTGTGGTAGGGGATGATCTCAAAATCAAACTTTCTCGGCAGGGAGAGCTGGTCCAAATCAACTTTGAAATTCTTCAGTAGCAGCACGCAACTGTCGAACTGATCTATGCTCCGAGAGATTTTGATGTAATAATCTGGCATGGTGAAACAGGTGTCCTGTGTTTATAAGTAATACGACAGTACTATTTATCACATGGTATATCATTGATAGAATTGCAACTCTCATTGCTGGTTAGGAACTGTCGTCCGATTTCATTCCAACAGCTGTCGTGCTTTATTCAATTTTGTGTATTCACCTTGTGATAGCGTCTAAAACCAGCGTCGTACTGATCGCTTGCAATATGAAAAGCGTTGAGGTAGAACACATGGGCCCCCAAACATGCAGGGTGGGCCTGCGGCCCAAAGTACAGAACCGTGAGCCTGTCTGAGTATTATATTCTCAGCTGAACCCCCATAATGACGGTTCGTTGCACGTAACATCAAGATGCATTTGTATGAGTATTTTATCTTGTGAGAGAAAGGGATGAACGAGGGAAGGCCTTATTTGCAAATGTGGAGAGGTGTGTGGGTACTTTTTTGCAAAATTGCCATAGTTTCCTTCCTATCCGTCAGATATAAATCGGACGGCCTATATTGTAGGATGGCTGGCACACCATCATCACCAACTCATCTATACTGTGTTAAAAACAACTCTATTTTATGATTATATATGTTATATATATTCCCCTTGATTTTTCTGATGTATAAAGTTATGATATAAAAGATTTGTATATTTCTTTACAGAGGGAGTATCTCTCTGTCAAAAATATATTTATGTGTAACTAGTTACTCCTGTCTTTCTACTTCCTTTCGCTGATATGTGGGGCATCCAGCAGCGGGGTCCATGTGCCATATGCACAAATTAGAGTGCACAACTTCATGGTAGACACACCCCGGTCGTAGCGCCGCAGTAATGCCCAATGAGCCGTCAAATCACAACCCCCTTCCAGCTTTAGCAGTAAGCTGGACGGACGAAGCGGCAATATTTCACTGGGCCTGAATCCCCTTCTCCCTCGTCTGCTTGTTCAGAGAAAACCCCCTCTCGGCGATTGCATAGGATTTTATCATGGAGAACCAGGTATAAATTCTTCATCCATCCCCGATAAACCCATGTCCCTTGGTCACGGGTAATCCTAGGATGGCAGCCGCCGCCATTGATGCATTTTTCTTCCTACTGAATCTAGTGTGTTTCATTTGCAATGCCCAAAGTGCGAGGACCCTACAGGTTTCTGCGCCCTCGGTGAGACGCCACACTTGTTCCTTCTCATCCGAGCACAGGATTTTAAAACACGCACAGTATGTTCCTAGAATTCTCTTTTCTATCCGGGAGGGTGGGTTTTTTTTGAACATGCTGTCGACTAATTTGGAAATTTGGATTGCTATATTTGGATAAAAGGTACTACCAGTATGATGGTCAACACTGACGTGAAGGAGGAAGTTATTTCTTGATTTGGATAGGGAATACATTGTGTTCTCATATTATTTTTCCTGTAGTGCATTATTTGCTCTGCCAGAACACATGTACTCAAGATGCTCGGCCTTGCCATAACCGAATACACTAGTTTAATGGTCACAGTGAAGACATGCATGGATATAAGTTCTGAGTTGGGTTCACAAACCAAGAAGATTGCTGCTTTTTTATGGCCAAACTTGGATAAACTTTTTCAAGTGTTACAGACTGAAAGTTGGTGCACGAATGTTGATGGAAATAGCAGAACCTGGTCTCATCTTAACTGCGATCTTCCACCCCGACATCGTTCCAATTGTTCATCCATGTTAGTTTTGTATCTGGTTCTTGCTTGTTACCTCGATTACTTCTTAATCCACCTATTCTGTCTAACTAATCACAATTTAACTAGAAGTAGCAACGAATCTCTCACGAAGATGTTACTTCTAACTAATATTTTCTTATAATTGGTGGCACGTGTAGGTTTTTTCAGAGTTAAGCAGGCTGCTCGTTTGTTATTCTATAACAACTCGGCTGTTACTGATGGCACTGAAGTTGACTGGGATGACATCCACAAGTTCCTACACTTTATTGATCGTCTTGAGGTCCTTGTGGGGTGTTTAAATGGTGGAAGGCCATGTGGGATATGTGTGCCACTGTTGCACTCGTTGAACAGGTCCAACTGTGTCGAGAAACTTATGGTACGGGTTGTTTTCTGTTATATATGTTGTTCATAAACTATGGCTTATACACAGTTTTACAGCTGTGATCTTCTTGAAACAGAAACCATGGGCGGGTCAGACTTGCGCTTGGTCACAACATGATGTTTATGTCGACCCACTCCATTCCCCTTGGAGGTGAAAAGATACTTATTCATGGGTGGTCTCAAATAATGAAGGCCTGTCCATCTTGGAGAATAGGACAGAAGATTATGTTCCTGCTTTTCCATGGCTCTAAAGCACATATCCTGTTTATTGACCACATTGTGAGATGAAGCCACTTTCAAAAGGTTGTGGATGTGCGGGGTGGCGCCTGGGCCTTGTCCTGGGGCTTGGTGGCCTCACCCTTGGTTAACTGTAGGCAAAGTAGCACTGTTCGAGGCGTGCATTGTATGGTTGAACCTGTATAAGTACTCGTACTGCTTTCAGCTATGGTTGTTAAGTGCCCCTATTGGTTTCAGTTAAGGTTGTTAAGTACTCATGCTGCTTTTACAGTCTGTCGTGTTTCTTCAGTCTTGTCTTCCTCCAGTCGCCAAAACCAAACCAGCACCGGCGGGGCCGCCAGCTTCCGCCTCCCATGGCTGGCTGCGCCTCAGCGCACGCATCGCCGCCCCACTGTCTCCTAAATTGTTAACGCTGATGTCCGAGGCCTCACCGTCGTCATCCGCGCGCTTTGGTGCGCCCGCCGCAGCGCCGCCCTCTCATGTTGTCAACATGGTCAACAAACAACAGGAATCGGCAGAAGTACATGGAGAGGATGACAGTAGGGGCCCACCATGTCAGTGTATGGAAAAATAAAATGCTTCCTCCTAGTGTTTTCCTGACATCTGGGACCCATGACATTGTGAGCGTATATAGTCAATAGACAAGAGAACATCACAAGATCGGCTGACACCTGGGACGTCGCTGCTCGAGCAGTATTTTTTTTGTTATTATTGAGACGGAGCAGGGTTTGAACTGGGCTGTGGCCCGTCTAGCCCAGGCTTATATTTTTATGTTCACCATGTGACCAGCCCAACTATTTTTTGTTTGTGAAAATGAGCCTAGTTTATTTTTTCTGAAGAATACCCAATCCAGGCCGACTTATTTTTCTATGCGCTGATGGGCCGCAACTCTTTCAAGACGCCTGCAAATCTTGAAAGTAATATGAAATGGGTTGTAAATATAAAAACAGATGACAAATTGGCAATTACTTTATAATTTCTGAACTTTTTCACATTTTAGATTCCTATTTCACTAGGAATTAACCAAATATATATATATATATATATATATATATATATATATATATATATATATATCTTCAAAGTACTTTAAATCTGGCTCAACATTTTGGTATTAAAAATAGTTTGGAACCCACAGAAATATGCGAAATTGGCCCTGGACAACAAAAAAAACAGACTGCAATAAATTGCATAAGAAGTCACAATGAGCTATATATAAATTATTAAAAAAAGAGGGAATGGTCTGACTTGTGGGCCTATTAAGTTGAAGCGTATGCAAGATTTTTTAGTTATTATATACGTCAACAAACGATTCTAACAGATGTAACCGTTGGATGTCAATCCAACGGCCATCGTGTTTCTTCAATATCTGATCTTCTTGCTCCAGCCGCCAAATCCAGTGCCGGCGGGGCCGCCTGCTGCCGCCGGCGCAGGCCTCACCGCCCCACATTACTTCCATCGCTGGCCTAGCCATCCCTCTACTCACCCATACTGATACGTCTCCGTCGTATCTACTTTTCCAAACACTTTTGCCCTTGTTTTGGACTCTAACTTGTATGATTTGAATGGAACTAACCCGGACTGACGTTGTTTTTAGCAGAATTACCATGGTGTTGTTTTATGTGCAGAAAACAAATATTCTCGGAATGACCTGAAACTCCATGGAACATCTTAGAAAAAACAATAAAAAATCCTCGCCAAAGATGAAGACCAGGGGGCCCACACCCTTCTCACGAGGGTGGGGGGCGCCCCCCCTAGGGCGCGCCCCTACCTCGTGGGCCCCCTGGAAACCCTCCGACGCCAACTCCAACTCTATATATTTTCTTTCGGAGAGAAAAAAAATAGGAGAGAAGAAATCATCGTGTTTTACGATACGGAGGCGCCGCCAAGCCCTAAAACCTCTCGGGAGGGCTGATCTGGAGTCCGTTCGGGGCTCTGGAGAGGAGGATTCGTCGCCGTCGTCATCATCAACCATCCTCCATCACCAATTTCATGATGCTCACCGCCGTGCGTGAGTAATTGCATCGTAGGCTTGCTGGATGGTGATGGGTTGGATGACATTTATCATGTAATCGAGTTAGTTTTGTTAGGGTTTGATCCCTAGTATCCATTATGTTCTGAGATTGATGTTGCTATGACTTTGCTATGCTTAATGCTTGTCACTAGGGCCCGAGTGCCATGATTTCGGATCTGAACCTATTATGTTTTCATGAATATATGTGAGTTCTTGATCCTATCTTGCAAGTCTATAGTCACCTACTATGTGTTATGATCCGGCAACCCCGAAGCGACAATAATTGGGACCACTCCCGGTGATGACCATAGTTTGAGGAGTTCATGTATTCACTATGTGCTAATGCTTTGTCTCGGTTCTCTATTAAAAGGAGGCCTTAATATCCCTTAGTTTCCAATAGGACCCCGCTGCCACGGGAGGGTAGGACAAAAGATGTCATGCAAGTTCTTTTCCATAAGCACGTATGACTATATACGGAATACATGCCTACATTACATTGATGAATTGGAGCTAGTTCTGTGTCACCCTATGTTATGACTGTTACATGATGAACCGCATCCGGCATAATTATCCATCACTGATCCGGTGCCTATGAGTTTCCATATACTGGTTCTCGCTTATTTACTTTTCCGCTGCTACTGTTACAATCACTACAAAATACCAAAAACATTACTTTTGCTGTCTTTACTTTTGTTGCCGCTACCGCCACTATCATATTACTTTGCTACTAAACACTTTGCTGCAGATACTAAGTTTCCAGGTGTGGTTGAATTGACAACTCAACTGCTAATACTTGAGAATATTCTTTGGATCCCCTTGTGTCGAATCAATAAATTTGGGTTGAATACTCTACCCTTGAAAGCTGTTGCGATCCCCTATACTTGTGGGTTATCAAGACTAATTTCTGGCACCGTTGCCGGGGAGCATAGCTCTATTCTTTGAGTCAACTACGAGGGGAGGTAAGGAACTACCATCTAGCTCTTCACTTGATTCACCTTCTGTTATGACTAAGTTAGCGACACCTACACCTGCTTCTGCTATTCGTTCTGATATGTCGCATGTTATTGATGATGCCACTTCTGCTATGCATGATACTTATGATGAAACTACTTCTATGCCAGATACTACTGTGCCCCTTAGTGAATTTCTTGACGAACAAATTACTAGGGCTAGAGAAAAAGAAATTATTGAATATGAATACGATGATGATAGTGATGATGAAAATATGCCTGTTATTCCTGAGGGCTATCTTTTTGATATGCAATCTTCTGCCGCTATTTTAGCTTGCAGAGATAGATATGAGCTTAAGAGGTTATTAATTAAATGGAACAAAGAATCACTTAGAGATAAAATGAAACCCGACCCTGCTTTTGCTACTTCACCTATATGTGTCCCTGATAAGGATTATGAATTCTCTATTGATCCTGATATAATTACTTTGGTTGAATCTGATCCGTTTTATGGCTATGAATCTGAAACTGTTGTGGCACATCGTACTAAGTTAAATGATATAGCTGCCCTGTTCACTAATGATGAGAGATCGCGTTACTTCTATGTACTCAAAATATTTCCGTTCTCATTAAAGGGTGATGCTAAGATATGGTTTAATTCTCTTGATCCTGGTTGTGTGCGTAGTCCCCAGGATATGATTTATTACTTCTCTGCTAAATATTTCCCTGCTCATAAGAAACAAGTTGCTTTGAGGGAAATATACAACTTCGTGCAAATTAAAGAAGAGAGTCTCCCACAAGCTTGGGGGAGGGTTCTCTAGTTACTTAATACTTTGCCTGATCAGCCTCTTAAGAAACCTGAAATACTTGATATCTTTTATATTGGACTAACTGATGCTTCCAGAGATTACCTGGATAGTTGTGCTGGTTCTCTTTTCAGGGAAAGAACACCAGATGAAGCTGAAATTCTATTGAATAATATGTTGACAAATGAAAATAATTGGGCACCTCCTAAGCCAGTTCCTGAGCCAGCTCCTGAGCCATCTCCTGCTCCAATTACTGAGCCTATTCCTAAACCAACTCCGAAGAAGAGAGGTGTTTTATTTCTCAGTCCCGAAGATATGCAAGAGGCAAAGAAACCTATGAAAGAAAAATGTATGAAAGATGAACACGTTAAGAATTTACCCCCTATTGAAGAAATACATGGTCTTAATTCACCGCCCATTGAAGAAACATATGATCTCAATTCTTTATTTACTGAAGAACCTCCTGATCCCGATATCCCAACACAGGTAGTAAAGGTAAATTCTCTCCATAGATATGATAAAGCTGAAGTACCTCCTACTAAAATTGCTAGTCAGTGCTTGGATGAGTTTGATAACTTTATGTTTAAGCAAGACGACTTCAATGCTTATTTTGGTAGACAATTAAAAGAAAATGCTTATATGATTAGACGCTTGGGTGATTATATGGCTAATATTAAAGGTGAACTTAAACTTGTTAGCAAAGATGTTTATATGCTTACCACTCAAGTAGAACAAGTACTTAAGGCTCAAAAAGAAGTGTTTAATGAAATAAATAGTAAGAAAAATGATTATGTTGTTAGAGTGGCTACTAGAACTGGTAGAATGAGTCAGGAACCTTTGTATCCTGAAGGCCACCCTAAGAGAATCGAGCAAGATTCTCAAAGAAATAATATTAATGTTCCTAGTTCTTCTAAAAAGAAGAAGAAGAAAAATGATAGAACTGTGCAAACCTCTAGTGAACCTATTGCTGAACCACCTGATAATCCAAATGATATTTCTATGTCTGATGCTGAAACACAATCTGGTAATGAACATGAACCTAGTAAAAATATTAATGATGATGTTCATGATGATGCTCAACCTAGTAATGATAATGATGTAGAAATTGAACCTGCTGTTGATCTTGATAACCCACAATCAAAGAATCAATGTTATGATAAAAGAGACTTTGTTGCTAGGAAACATGGTAAAGAAAGGGAACCTTGGGTTCAGAAACCCATGCTTTTTCCTCCGAAACCATCCAAGAACAAGGATGATGAGGATTTTGAGCGCTTTGCTGAAATGATTAGGCCTATCTTTTTGCGTATGCAATTAACTGATGTGCTTAAAACAAATCCTTATGCTAAATATATGAAGGATATCATTACTAATAAAAGAAAGATACCAGAAGCTGAAATTTCCACCATGCTTGCTAATTATACTTTTAAGGGTGGAATACCAAAGAAACTTGGAGACCCCGGAGTACCTACTATACCTTGCTCCATTAAAAAGAATTATATTAAAACTGCTTTATGTGATCTTGGAGCCGGTGTTAGTGTTATGCCTCTCTCTTTATATCGTAGACTTGACTTGAATAAGTTGACACCTACTGAAATATCTTTGCAAATGGCTGATAAATCAACTGCTATACCTGTCGGTATTTGTGAGGATGTGCCTGTTGTGGTTGCAAACGTTACTATTTTAACGGACTTTGTTATTCTTGATATTCCCGAGGATGATAGTATGTCAATTATTCTTGGAAGACCTTTTCTTAATACTGCAGGGGCTGTTATTGATTGCAACAAAGGTAATGTCACTTTTCATGTTAATGGTAATGAGCACACGGTACACTTTCTGAGGAAACAACCTCAAGTTCATAGTATCAACTCCATTGGAAAAATTCCATCGATTATAATTGGAGGTTTTGAAGTTCCTCTACCAACTGTCAAGAAGAAATATGATATACTTATTATTGGGGATGTGCATATCCCCGTTGAGGTAACTTAGTGTTATTCGAAATTTCTCCGGTTTCATGATTATTGGAACGAGTTTGTTAACAAGACTTGATCAACCTTGTTAGTGGATTCTTTTTGATGAGCATGAGATGGATGAAACTAGAAGCACAACCTTCTGTACCACACTCTTACTTTCTGTTAATTAGTAGAAATAAAGTAAAAACAGTATTTTTCTGTCTGTTTCCTGACTTATCCGTGCAATATAAAAATATCCCGAAAATAAAAGTCCTCAGAATGCCATGCCAATTTAATATGATTTTTCGGGAATATTTGAGGATTTACTGTGCAAAAATTACCGCGGGAGGAGCTGCCACATGGCCACGAGGGTGGTGGGCGCCCCCCTGTCCTATAGGGCGCGCCCCCATGCCTCGTGGGCCCACGGTGGCCCTCCTCCACTTATCCCAGCACCCATCTTCTTCCTCTATCTCACACAAACCCGAAAAACCAACTCAAGCACGAGTTCCAGCCACTTTTGCTGCGATTTTCGATCTCCTTGCTCAAAGCACCTCTCGCAAAACTACTTGGGGAGATTGTTCCTTGGTATGTGACTCCTGCATTGGTCCAATTAGTTTTTGTTCTAGTGCTTTATTCTTTGCAAATTTGTGCTGCATAGGTGACCATGTTCTTGAGCTTGCATGTCAAATTTATATGGTGCCAAGTAGTTCTAATGCTTGATTTAGGCTCTAGGCACTTGTAGGAGTAGTTGCTATCAGTTTTATTGAGTTTGGTTTACTTTCATTTTGAAGTTACTAAAAATTTCAGAATTTTTCAGAGAAAAACTATATGCTTAGGAAGATGTTCCAAGGTGGTTCTTCTAAGAAGCAAGGACCCAGGATTGCTATGCGCGATGCTGACGAGGATCCACCATGAGACGCTCCGGTACGGCCTTGCGAATGGCCGTCGGAAAATTTTATGGACCATGCGGGAATTAAAGAATAATTCAAAGCATATTTGCGCAATGCCGGTCTTGAGGATTTTGAGGCTAACAAATGCCCCCAGTATCATGATCTCACAAGTTCATTTGTGAGGAGGTTTGAGTATTCATCTTCGCGTAATTCTCCTTCAGTCATGTTTGATCTTTATGACAAATCTTATACCATGGACTTAGAGGATTTCACTTCTTCTTGCAAACTTCCATCATGGGGTAGTGTTAGAGATCCCCCTAAATCTGAATTTAGAAACTTTCTTGCTAGTATAACTGTGGGGGAATCTACAGATATAACGCAGGCTACCATAGGGAGCATTCACTTTCCTGCTATACATTATTTTGCTCTATTCATCGGTAGATGCATAAATGCTAAAGATGAAGCTTGTCACATGTGTGTCCCTGATCTTAGCATTCTTAGGAGTGCTGTGTTAGGAGACCAATCTTATTATATGGGAGCCATTGTAGCTCGTAGGTTGCATCATAATAGATATAATGGAGATTTCTTTGAAGGAATTTATGAAACCTGATTAGCTAATTTTCTTGAGATAGACATTCCTGAGGGTGATATGGAGTTGCCTCCTGCATATTTAGATTATGACTCTATGGCTTCGCACCAGTTTGTCGAGAGGCCTGAATCACCTCTCTTATATCGTTTAATTTTTGATAAACGACGTGTTTTCCGTATTACTCTCCCTGCTCCTTCCTTCTTTGATTCACAGACAAAAGGAAGATATGTTATTACCAGAGAGGAGGCAGAAGAGTACGAGAGGAGAGCGGAGGCAGCACGACTCCACGCTGCAGCTCAGCAGGCGATAACCGCTGAACATCAGTATGATCCCAACTATTCCTCCTCATCACAGTACGACCCCAACAACTATTATTATGGATATCCGCCAGGCCAGCCGTGGCCATAGACCAACTTAGGCCAAAAGCCTAAGCTTGGGGGAGTACGTATTTCTCACCGACATTACATTTATGTTCACACACACTCATTGCTAGATGTCGGTGCTCATACTTTTTCACTGTAATATCCATGCTAGTTTTTCCTGCTTTCTTCATGTGTGTTTGTTAAACCTTAAGAAAAACCAAAAAAAATTAGTAGTAGTTTATTTTTCTGCTGTAGTAGTAATAATTAAAAAGAAAACCCAAAAATATTTCCCGTTCTTCTTTTGCTTGTTGGGAGCTTTCCCGTGTAAATAGTTTTATTTCTTTTCTTTTCTTTGGGGGTCAGTAGGAGAAGACCATAATTAAATTGTTGAAGTGGCTCTTATATGCATTACTGTTGAATTAACCCAGAGCCCATATTGCCTTGTCTTCTCCTATTTATTGAATGCTCGCAGATTCCAGCTTAGTCCAATGCACGTGCACTCTTATTATTATTCACACTGTTCGGTCGTGCAAGTGAAAGGCAATTATGATGATATATGATGGACTGACTGAGATGAGAAAAGCTGGTATGAACTCGACCTCTTTTGTTTTTGTAAATATGATGAGTCCCTCGTTCTTGATTCAGCTTATTATGAATAAACATGTTTGCAATGACAATTAGAGATCATAGTTGCTTTGTGCCATGCTTGATTAGCTATGAGTTATAATGATTTACCTTGTGTGCCAACATGCTATTGAGATGATTATGATGTGGTATGATGGGGTGGTATCCTCCTTTGAATGATTTAAGTGACTTGACTTGGCACATGTTCACGCATGTAGTTGAAACAAAATCAACATAGCCTTCACGATATTTATGTTCGTGGTGGATTATATCCTACTCATGCTTGGATCCAATGTTTATTAATTTTAAGGGTTTTTATCAGTTATGCCACCGGTTGTGTCCCACTACTCAGTTTTGCCACTAGAAATTTCAACTGCTCAAAAATGCCATCGCTTCATTAGATACATGCTCAAAAATGCCACTAAACACCATTATTGTGATCTCAAATCTCTTTTGCCATGTGTCGGTGTCAAAACCAGCGGATCTCGGGTAGGGGGTCCCGAACTGTGCGTCTAGGCCGGATGGTAATAGGAGGCAAGGAACACGATGTTTTACCCAGGTTCGGGCCCTCTTGATGGAGGTAAAACCCTACGTCCTGCTTGATTAATACTGATGATATGGGTAGTACAAGAGTAGATCTACCATGAGATCAAGGAGGCTAAACCCTAGAAGCTAGCCTATGGTATGATTGTTGTATGATGAAGTTGTCCTACGGACTAAAACCCTCCGGTTTATATAGACACCAGGGTTACACAAAGTCGGTTACAATGGTAGGAGATCTTGAATATCCGCATCGCCAAGCTTGCCTTCCACGCCAAGGAAAGTCCCATCCGGACACGGGACGAAGTCTTCAATCTTGTATCTTCAAAGTCCTGGAGTCCGGCTGAAGGTATAGTCCGGCTACCCGAACACCCCCTAATCCAGGACTCCCTCAGTAGCCCCTGAACCAGGCTTCAACGATGACGAGTCTGGCGCGTAGATTGTCTTCGGCATTGCAAGGGGGTTCCTCCTCCAAATTCTTCATAAAAGTTTGTAAACACCAAGAGTAGTGTCCGGCTCTGCAAAATAAGTTTCCACGTATTGCCACAGAGAGAATAATATTAACACAAATCTATTCTGCTGACGTATTCCGCAGCATGACATCACACTACGGCCAAGCCTTTATTCGAATCGTTTTCACTTTTCCACCTCAGCGTGTTTTGCGAGGCGGTTTCCTTGGCACATCTTGTCAAAGCAGAGATCGTGTCCTCCATTTACGGGATTCTCATCAATACGGACGTGGGTAACCCAACCGCGCCATTTATCATGGCCCTTGGGAGGCAAGCGAGTTTTACTAGGCTGGTGGGGACGCATAGTCGCATCCGCTCATATAAGGGGATAAGGATCCACCTTTTTACCGAGGCCTTCTTCCTCCTTTGCCTATCCATCTTCTGCACACCCGAGCTCCCGCGCCCAAGCCCGCACTTCCTACCTCAACCTTCTCCAACAATGTCCGGAGCGGGAGGCAAGTGGATGGTCTCCTCCGTTACGGAGGGCCATGTCAAAAGGCTAAGGAAGGCCAGATACCTGTCCAAAGACATCGCGCACCGGCTTCCTGAGGAGGGGCAGCTTCTTCCCACCCCAAGGCCCCATGAGAGGATAGTATTTCTTCCCCACTTCCTCCACGGACTGGGTTTTCCTCTCCACCCATTTGTCCACGGGCTCATGTTCTACTATGGCCTAGATTTCCATGATCTGGCCCCAAACTTCATCCTCAATATATCGGCGTTTATCGTCGTTTGCAAGGCTTTCCTCTGCATCCGCCCCCATTTCGGCCTCTGGCTCAAGACCTTCAACGTCAAGCCAAAGGTGGTGCGCGGCAACCAGGCGGAGTGCAGAGGTGCCATGGTGGGCAAAATAGCCAACGTCCTATGGCTCGAGGGCTCCTTTGTGGAGACCTTAAAGGGGTGGCAGTCAGGGTGGTTTTACATCACCGAGCCACGCAATCCGAAGTGGATCGCAGCCCCTGAATTCCGATCGGGACCCCCTACGCGGCTCACGTCCTGGAAGGAGATGGGCTTGTCGTGGGGCGACGAAGAAGAAGTGACCGGACTGCAAAAATGCATCCAGTCCCTGGTGAACAAGTAGCTCAAGCTTGTCAACGTAGTTCGGGTCATGCTCGTCCGCCGGATCCTTCCGTGTCAAGAACGGGACTTCAATTTGTGGGAGTTCAACCCGGCACAGCACCGAACTCTGAGCAGGCTCTTCGACACGACGTACGAAGATGTCTGGAAGGGGCTAACCAAAGGCGCCGAGGCTCCCACATCCACCTCCGAAGACCGCGGATTCAGCTCGCAGCATCCTGCTGGTGAGGTAAAATATTTTCCTTCTTTTACAGGATGTTAAGTTTTCCTCATAGTTTGGCTCTATGCGGGATCTAAACTCCCTCACCTTTGACAGGATTGGCAGGCGAAGTCCGGACTGATTAACTGTCCGGCTCCCTTTCCCGAAGACCCACCCCTGCTCTCCTAGTGAAGCTACTGGTTCCGGTACCTTATGTGGTGCCGGAGAAGAAGGCCAAGAAGAAGAAGGCCATGGGGACTCGAAAGAGTTCCCGGCATATGGTGGTGTCGGACTCGTCGTCCGATGAGTCCGAGACGCACTCCTCCCATGAAGACGACGAGGAGGAAGAAGAGACCTCTCCCCCTCCAGCGGGGGGAGGAAAGAAGAGGAAGGCCGCCCTAGTAGGGGGGGCGAAGGGTCCAAGAAGAGGAAAACCCCTCCGCCGGACTACGCCCCCGACGCCGACGAGGACGAAGAGGAGTGGCCGGACAGGGCCAAGCGTCCAGCGAAATCATAAGTGTTCGGATACCAGAGTAACTCATGATATTCCTTTTGTTGTGCAGCTTTCCCTAATGTCGAATATAATCATGCAGCCCGCCCAAGGACGGGCTCGACGAGTCGTCGAGCGGCTCCCTGGATTCATCGGACATGAATTCAGTTCCGCCCGCTGCCTCCCCCTGTGCTGTGGATGACGCTGAAGTGGCGTCGCGACAAGCTCCGGGGCAAGAGGAGGTGGTCCAGGAGGAGCCGCGAGGCGACCTCCCGGACTCCAGGAGTAAAGGGGACAAGACCCCCCAGGGCTCCAAGTCCGGCTTTAAGCCGGACACCGGCCGGAATCATCAACGGTTCCGGACCGCGGCAGGCGAACTCCTGCCAAGAGGAGCAAGCCTATGGAGCCAGCGTCCTCCGTCCAACCGGAGGCGCCGGACAATCTGCTGGAGGTGCTTAAGGGCGCCTCCATTGACGAGGAGCACCGTACCATCATGAGTACGGTGGTCCAGAAGGTTCGGTCCGCCAAAAGCGGACTTACTGAAGCTTTTGCTAGCCTTCTAACAGGCTTCGAGGTAAGTAGAAATATGTAAAAATATTACCGCATAGACAGTAGCCCCTGATGCTCTGTTTGGCGTTCGAAAAGAAAAGCCGAATAGAGGATCTATTAAATATCGCAGGAGTCTAACTAGAAAGGAGTCAATATACGTATGCAGGCTTCGCTGCTGGCCACCGCCGCACTGACTTCGGAGGTGGATGCCCTGAAGCAGGGCCTCGAGCGGACCGAGCAAGAGCTCGGCCTTGCCAAACGGCAGCTTGAGGAGAAAGAAGGTAAGAGATACCTTATATAAAAAATGCCTATAAGAAGACGCAATTGCAAAAAATGACAGGAGTATACTGCTTATTGTAGGGGCCACAACTGAGGTGGCGACCCTCAAGCAGGAGCTATCCGAGGCCAAGAAGAGAGCGGCCACGGAGCGCACCGAGCGGGAGAAATTTGAGGCGCAGGTCGGCAAGGTGCAGTGAGAGCTTCAGGCTCTCATGAAAAAATGAGAGTTTGGAGCTCGACTCGAAGACGCGAGCGTCCGAGCTTGCTGCGGCCCTTAAAACTGCCAAACCTGCAAAGGCCGAAGCCCAGAAGGCCCTCCAGGAATTGGATGCAGTGAAAAAGATAGCGGCGGGTAAGGCATTCTCTATGCAAAGCAGACATATAAAAGTAAATTACTTGTTACTTACCCGAATCCGGAGCTCTCCAGGGGCATTCACAGATCTTCCCCGCAGTGTATCCGATGCCGCCGCATTCTACCGAGCCGAGGAAGGCAGCTCGACGAAGAAGGTGTTCTGGTCTCAGTACGCTGAGGCCGGACACCCTGTGCCCTTGAGCGACCAGCTGAAGCAGCTGGTCGAGCTCCACAAGGCGGCCGAACAGGCCCTAAAGGGCTTCATAGTTCGGCTGTGGCCTGGAGAGGCCCTGCCTGGCAGCTACTTCGGACTGGTGCGGCGGCTGGTGGAGGCTTGTCCAAGGCTCGAGGTCATCAAGCGCGCCGTCTGCATCGAAGGTGCCCGTAGGGCCCTTGCCCGTGCAAAGGTGCACTGGGTAAGCTAGATGGTGAGAAGCTTGTGAGGGACGGGCCGCTGCCGGGGAAGGAGCATCGCAAGCCCAAGAACTATTACAAGGATGTTCTGGCCGGTGCCCGCCTTATGGCGGATGAATGCACCAAGGATGTAATTTTTGAATGAACTCGCTCATGTTATCCTGTGCGCTGAAAACTTGTTCATATGCGCTAAGCAATGCTTGAATTTAAAATATTACTTTCTGTGCGGCCGTTTATCAAAAAAATGAGAGATGGCCAGTCGTCGGCTTCTGCCCCCATGCCACTAGTGCTGGGGTGTTCGGGATAAACCTGAGCGCTCTTTTTCCCATGATTGGGTCCATCGAGGGAGGCGCTCAGCACAACGAACAAGGCAATCGGACTATAATGCTTGAACACTCTCAGTTAGCCATAGAACTCTATAATTTTAAATTTCGGCGAGGCCCCTAGTATTCGAAAGACCGAGTTCGGGGCGCTATCCACGCCTTGGCCGGACAAAGCCGGTTCCTCGCTCGAAGAGGCATAAGTCTTTAAGGACTCGAAAAACCTCTCGAACAGCGACCGGTCTCTCGCGTCATCATGACAATCAGTTTAGCCTTTCTCTACTGAGGTGCTCAGCCCAGCTCAACTGGGGCACAATCGCAGTAGTTCTCCTAGTGCTACCTTAGCCGATATAGCGGAACGTAAGGCGCCAAAACATAGGAGCCGGGCAAACCCAACTATTGACCCAAATCATGATTCGGAGCCGATGCATATAGTGCTATAAGTTTGGGGTGCTACACTTGTGAAAGTGTATGGACTTCTCACGCCATATTGATGGGTACTGAAGCCCCTGGCGTATTTTTGCCGTACCACAGTGTACGGATGCAACATGTTATTGATAAACATATATATATATATATATATATATATATATATATATATATAAAGAGGATAATGCAAAAATAGACAAAAAGCTATGCATTGTTTATAGAAAGGTTGCTATGAAAGCGGAACGATACAAATAGTGCGATAAGCAAAAGAAATTGGACTATTTAACATGTCCTGGCCAGGGGCAGGCCACGTAATTGTATTAAAAAACAGGTATACTGCTCGCAATAGAGACCACCTGGGAGTTCCATAATGCGGCGTGGCTTGTCTGCTTTCCTGGATCTTGCATCATTTGTGCGGCAGTTGAATTGCCGAACGGGTCATCCGAAGTATGGAGTCCTGAGAGTAAGAGAAAAAAAATAAAAAAAAGGAATCCGGCAGCCCCTGGTGCGGTTTAAGCCGTATTTCGGGCGTGCCGTGATAGTGCCCCTTACCCTGTGCCCATGGTATTTCAAGAGTGTAGTTATGTACGCGAAGCACTGGTTTCGCTATATCGCGAGGGCTAGGGTTGGGGCCGCATTGCTACGCTAGCTCAGAACGTGCCAGGCGGTCTTGTTGTAGGGTACTCCGGGCGCGCTTGACAGTGTCTGGCTTTTTGAAGGCCGAACTGGAGAACTGCCTAGAGAGGCTGCCTTGTACTTCTGCTGCGAGCGCTGACGTGTGCTCCTCCGTTCGGAGGGAGCGTTCAGTGTTCCCATTGACCGTGATTACTCCTCTAGGGCCTGGCATCTTGAGCTTGAGGTATTCATAGTGCGGTACCGCGTTGAATTTTGCGAATGCGGTTCGCCCGAGCAGTGCATGATAGCCACTGCGGAACGGGACTATGTCGAAGACTAACTCCTCACTTCGGAAGTTATCCGGAGATCCGAAGACCACTTCCAGTGTGACTAAGCCTGTACAGTTGGCTTCTACACCTGGTATGACGCCTTTAAGGGTCGTTTTGGTGGGCTTGATCCTCGAGAGATCTATGCCCATTTTTCGCACTGTATCCTGGTAAAGCAGGTTCAGGCTGCTGCCGCCGTCCATGAGGACTCTTGTAAGATGAAATCCGTCAATGATTGGGTCTAGAACCAATGCGGTGAAGCCGCCATGGCGGATGCTAGTGGGGTGGTCCCTTCGATCAAAGGTGATCGGGCAGGAGGACCATGGGTTGAACTTTGGGGCGACTAGCTCTATGTAATATACGTCCCGTAACGCACACCTCCGCTCCCTCTTGGGGATGTGGGTTGCATATATCATGTTCACCATTCGCACTTGCGGGGGAAATCCCTTCTGTCCACTGTTGTTCGGCGGCCTGGGCTCCTCCTCGTCGTCTCTATGCAGCCCCTTGTCTTTGTTTTCGGCTCTTAACTTGCCTGCCTGCTTAAACACCCAACAGTCCCTGTTGGTGTGATTGGCTGGCTTTTCGGGGGTGCCATGTATCTGGCACAAGTGGTCGAGTATTCGGTCCAAACTAGATGGGCCCTGAGTATTTCTTTTGAATGGCTTTTTCCGTTGACCGGATTTGTAGCCTCGGAATCCGGCATTAACTGCCATATCCTCGTTGTTGTCGCTGTTAACGCGGCGCTTTTGTTTGTTCCGACGCGACCTGTCGCTTTTGTCCTTGGTATTCGTATTACCGGGGTTCTTGGTTAAATTGTTGCTGCGAGCTAGCCAGCTGTCTTCTCCCGCGCAAAAGCGGGTCATGAGTGTCGTGAGGGCTGCCATAGATTTCGGCTTTTCCTGTCCCAGGTGCCGGGCAAGCCACTCGTCACGGATATTATGCTTGAAGGCCGCTAAGGCCTCTGCGCCCGGATAGTCGACTATCTGGTTTTTCTTTGTTAGGAACCGTGTCCAGAATTGCCTGGCCGATTCCTCTGGCTGCTGAATTATGTGGCTTAGGTCATCGGCGTCCGGTGGTCGCACATAAGTGCCCTGGAAGTTGTCAAGGAATGCGGCTTCCAGGTCCTCCCAAGAACCGATTGAGTCTGCTGGCAAGCTGTTAAGCCAATGCCGGGCCGGTCCCTTAAGTTTGAGTGGGAGGTATTTGATGGTGTGCAGATCATCACTGCGGGCCATGTGGATATGAAGGAGATAATCCTTGATCCATACCGCATGATCGGTTGTGCCATTGTACGATTTGATGTTTACGGGTTTGAAGCCCTCAGGGATTTTATGATCCATTACTTCATCTGTGAAGCATAGTGGGTGTGCGACGCCTCTATATTGGGCTATATCACGACGCAACTCGAAGGAGCTTTGTCTGTTGAGTTCGGCCCGGCCGGATTTATTGCATCCGGAGTGACGATCACCGTCGCGTGCCGTGGGGCGCCTGCGTGATTCGTAGGTCGATCTTGTTTGCCTTGCCTTGTCCTCCAGTATGTCGCGCAGGTCAGGCGCATTTTCCCATGCCTTAGTATGCTTGACGCGGCGTCGGGGCATGGCTTGAGCGGAGGGCCAAGAGGTCTCTCTGTCGCGGCCACGAGGTGGACGGTCAGCCATGTCATTCGCTGGTGATGTAGGTGCCTCCTCCTCTAGTCAGGGTAGAAGCCTGCGCTTTGGGTAACTCTTGGAGGGGCGTTCGAGTTCATACTCTTCGGCTGCAAGGACTTCAGTCCATCTGTCAGCTAGCAAATCCTGATCAGCTCTAAGTTGTTGCTGCTTTTTCTTGAGGCTGCTTGCCGTGGCCATAAGCCTGCGTTTAAAACGCTCTTGTTTGGCGAGATCCTCTGGCACGACGAACTCGTCGTCGTCGAGGCTTGCCTCGTCTTCGGAGGGAGGCGTATAATTATCGTCCTCAACCTCTTGGTCCGCCGCCCTCTCATGAGGGCTAGCTTCTCTGTCCTCCTGTGCTGATTCTTGCTGGAGGGGGTGTTCTTCGGCGCTATCCGGAGTAGTATTATCTCCCGTGCCGGAATCACCGTTTTTGCTTTGGCGGGATTTAGAGCGGCGCCTCTGACGCCGGCGCTTGGGCTGTTTCTTAGAGGCATCGTCCCCCACTGTTCCATCGCCATCTCCATCCTTTGGAGTGTCCACCATATATATGTCATATGATGATGTGGCCTTCCAGCGCCCTACAGGTGCTGGTTCTTGTTCGTCTCCTGCATCGTTGTCCATGCCATCGATGCCTTCGAAGTCGAAGTCAAGCATGTCGGTTATGTCATTGACAGTGGCTACCAAGTGGGTGGTGGGTGGTTTTGAATTTCTTCATCATCCGTATCCCAACCTTGCTGACTGTAGTCCGACCAGGGCTCTCCTGATAAAGAGAGAGACTTTAGAGAATTCAGGATGTCACCGAAGGGCGAGTGCTAAAAGATGTCCGCGGCAGTGAACTCCATTATCGGCGCCCAATCGGATTCGATCGGCAGGGGCACGGGGGGCTCGGAGTTCGGAGAGGAATCCGGCTCCTCGGAGTCACGGGCCATGCGGAGTGCGGGGCTGGAGTTCGGCTCGATCGCCTCTGAGATCGCAGCCCCTGAGGCAGCGTCCAACCGCTGATCCTCGATCGGCGCAGTGGGCTCCGAATCAATGGTCGGAACCGATGCGTGTGCGGCCTCCAAGGTGTTGTTCGGCAGCAGAGATATATCATGCCCATCGAGACAGTGCGGCGCGCTTGGCTGTGGCTCGAATCCGTTGAAGATCAAGTCCCTGCGGATGTCAGCCTGTAGTTTAGGCTTCCAAACCTGACCTCATGGCCAGGGGTGTAGCTTTCGATCTGCTCAAGGTGGCCAAGCGAATTGGCCCGCAGTGCGAAGCCGCCGAAGACGAAGATCTGTCCGGGGAGAAAAGTCTCACCCTGGACTGCATTGTTGTTTATGATCGAAGGAGCCATCGGGCCTGAAAGCGACGACACAGAGGAACTCTCAATGAAAGCACCAATGTCGGTGTCAAAACCGGCGGATCTCGGGTAGGGGGTCCCGAACTATGCGTCTAGGCCGGATGGTAACAGGAGGCAAGGAACACAATGTTTTACCTAGATTCGGGCCCTCTTGATGGAGGTAAAACCCTACGTCCTACTTGATTAATATTGATGATATGGGTAGTACAAGAGTAGATCTACCACGAGATCAAGGAGGCTAAACCCTAGGAGCTAGCATATGGTATGATTGTTGTATGATGAAGTTGTCCTACGGACTAAAACCCTCCGGTTTATATAGACATCGGAGAGGGTTAGGGTTACACAAAGTCGGTTACAATGGTAGGAGATCTTGAATATCCACATCGCCAAGCTTGCCTTCCACGCCAAGGAAAGTCCCATCCGGACATGGGACGAAGTCTTCAATCTTGTATCTTCATAGTCCTGGAGTCCGGCTGAAGGTATAGTCCGGCTACCCAAACACCCCCTAATCCAGGACTCCCTCACCATGTTATAATGACATAAATACCTATGAACCAACATGCCAGCTCTCCCTCTATCCCGCTACAATAAAGTATAGGGCCCACTTGATCCCAACAGCGTTCTTATTTTCCTGTAAAATTATTTGCTTGGTTACTCCTGACAAGTGGGGCCACACATATCATTGTGAGATAAAGAGAACTGACATGTGGGTCTAGGCTTATTTTTGTCATAGAACATGGTCAACGGGTTTGACGTAAAAATAACAATGTCTAATGGCATTTTTGAGCAAACATATAACAGAACGATGGCATTTTTGAGATATCTAATGACATTTTTGAGCAAGCATCTCACGAATTGATGGAATTTTTGAGCAGTTGTAACTTCTAATGGCAAAACTGAGTAGTGGGACACAACTAGTGGCATAAATGATAAAAACCCTAATTTTAATGCATGTACATGGCTGTTGTCGCTCTCTAGTTGGTCGCTTCCAGTCTTTTGCTAGCGTTCACTTGTACTAAGCGGGAATACTGCTTGTGCATCCAATCCCTTAAACCCCAAAGTTATTCCAGATGAGTCCACTATACCTTCCTATATGCGGTATCTACCTGCCGTTCCAAGTAAATTTGTATGTGCCAAACTCTAAATCTTCAAATAAACATTTTGTTTTGTATGCTCGAATAGCTCATGTATCAACAAAGGTTGTCCTTATCTTCCGTGTTAGACGGGTTATTCTCAAGAGGAGTGGACTCCGCTCCTCACTCACGAGAAAATGGCTGGTCACCGGGATGCCCTGTCCCATGCTTCATGCAAACTAAATCAAAATTAATTGCAAACAAAACTCCCCCTGGGACCTGATGTATGTTGGAGGCACTCATTGTTTCAAGCAAGCCATGGATTGATGCTTGTTGGTGGAGGGGGGGTATAAACTTTACCATTCTGTTTGGGAACCGCCTATAATGTGTTTAGCATGGAAGATATCGTCATCTCTTAGTTGTTACGTTGACAATGAAGGTATACCGCTCAAAATACAATTTATCTCTATTTCAAAACTGAGCTCTGGCACCTCTACAAATCCCTTCTTCCCTCTGCGAAGGGCCTATCCATTTACTTTTATGTTGAGGCATCTCCCTCTTATTAAAAAGCACTAGCTGGAGAGCACAGCTGTCATTTGCATTCATCACTGTCAATTTATATTGGGTATGACTATGATTGGATCTCTTTTACCATGAATTACAATGTCCAGTCAGTCCTTGATCTTTAAAGGTGCTCTGCATTTATGTTTTGCGGTCTCAGAAAGGGTTAGCGAGATACCATCTTGTTATACCATATTATGATTGTTTTGAGTAAGTGTTGTCATCCGAGATTTATTATTATGACTTGCTGAGTAATTATGAGACCTGAGATTATTGCAAATGTGGTTAGTTATGATCTATGCTGAAAACTTGAATGCTGGCTTGACATAGTTACAACAACAAGAGCAAACAGAGTTTGTAAAAGTTTTTCTTTCTTTCAGTTTGTCAACTGAATTGCTTGAGGACAAGCAAGGGTTTAAGCTTGGAGGAGTGGATACGTCTCCGTCGTATCTACTTTTCCAAACACTTTTGCCCTTGTTTTGGACTCTAACTTGTATGATTTGAATGGAACTAACCCGGACTGATGCTGTTTTCAGCAGAATTACCATGGTGTTGTTTTATGTGCAGAAAACAAATATTCTCGGAATGACCTGAAACTCCACGGAACATCTTAGAAAAAAACAATAAAAAATCCTCGCCAAAGATGAAGACCAGGGGGCCCACACCCTTCTCACGAGGGTGGGGGTGCGCCCCCCCTAGGGCGCGCCCCTACCTCGTGGGCCCCCTAGAAACCCTCCAACGCCAACTCCAACTCTATATATTTGCTTTCAGAGAGAGAAAATAGGAGAGAAGAAATCATCGCGTTTTACGATGCGGAGCCGCCGCCAAGCCCTAAAACCTCTCGGGAGGGCTGATCTGGAGTCCATTCGGGGCTCCGGAGAGGGGGATTCGTCGCCGTCGTCATCATCAACCATCCTCCATCACCAATTTCATGATGCTCACCGCCGTGCGTGAGTAATTGCATCATAGGCTTGCTCGACGGTGATGGGTTGGATGAGATTTATCATGTAATCGAGTTAGTTTTGTTAGGGTTTGATCCCTAGTATCCATTATGTTCTGAGATTGATGTTGCTATGACTTTGCTATGCTTAATGCTTGTCACTAGGGCCCGAGTGCCATGATTTCAGATCTGAACCTATTATGTTTTCATGAATATATGTGAGTTCTTGATCCTATCTTGCAAGTCTATAGTCACCTACAATGTGTTATGATTCGGCAACCCCGAAGTGACAATAATCGGGACCACTCCCGGTGATGACCATAGTTTGAGGAGTTCATGTATTCACTATGTGCTAATGCTTTGTTCCGGTTCTCTATTAAAAGGAGGCCTTAATATCCCTTAGTTTCCAATAGGACCCCGCTGCCACAGGAGGGTAGGACAAAAGATGCCATGCAAGTTCTTTTCCATAAGCACGTATGACTATATACGGAATACATGCCTACATTACATTGATGAATTGTAGCTAGTTCTGTGTCACCCTATGTTATGACTATTACATGATGAACCGCATCCGGCATAATTATCCATCACTGATCCGGTGCCTATAAGTTTCCATATACTGGTTCTCGCTTATTTACTTTTCCGCTGCTACTGTTACAATCACTACAAAATACCAAAAACATTACTTTTGCTGTCTTTACTTTTGTTGCCGCTACCGCCACTATCATATTACTTTGCTACTAAACACTTTGCTGCAGATACTAAGTTTCCAGGTGTGGTTGAATTGACAACTCAACTGCTAATACTTGAGAATATTCTTTGGATCCCGTTGTGTCGAATCAATAAATTTGGGTTGAATACTCTACCCTTGAAAGCTGTTGCGATCCCCTATACTTGTGGGTTATCAAGACTAATTTCTGGCACCGTTGCCGGGGAGCATAGCTCTATTCTTTGAGTCAACTACGAGGGGAGGTAAGGAACTGCCATCTAGCTCTTCACTTGATTCACCTTCTGTTATGACTAAGTTAGCGACACCTACACCTGCTTCTGCTATTCGTTCTGATATGTCGCATGTTATTGATGATGCCACTTCTGCTATGCATGATACTTATGATGAAACTGCTTCTATGCCAAATACTACTGTGCCCCTTAGTGAATTTCTTGACGAACAAATTACTAGGGCTAGAGAAAAAGAAATTATTGAATCTGAATACGATGATGATAGTGATGATGAAAATATGCCTGTTATTCCTGAGGGCTATCTTTTTGATATCGAATCTTCTGCCGCTATTTTAGCTTGCAGAGATAGATATGAGCTTAAGAGGTTATTAATTAAATGGAACAAAGAATCACTTAGAGATAAAATGAAACCCGACCCTGCTTTTGCTACTTCACCTATATGTGTCCCTGATAAGGATTATGAATTCTCTATTGATCCTGATATAATTACTTTGGTTGAATCTGATCCGTTTTATGGCTATGAATCTGAAACTGTTGTGGCACATCTTACTTTTGTTGTCTTTACTTTTGTTGCCGCTACCGCCACTATCATATTACTTTGCTACTAAACACTTTGCTGCAGATACTAAGTTTCCAGGTGTGGTTGAATTGACAACTCAGCTGCTAATACTTGAGAATATTCCTTGGCTCCCCTTGTGTCGAATCAATATATTTGGGTTGAATACTCTACCCTCGAAAGCTGTTGCGATCCCCTATACTTGTGGGTTATCTCATACTTACTGTTATTCTCCGGCGACGGCAGACGAATCAGTAAACCCTCGTACAGTCGTACTCCCCTCCGCATGGGAAACAACTGCCGAGTCTTCCCTGGCTCCATGTCGATCCCTTCCTAGGCCTCACCGTTGTCGACCGCATTGGTGCTCTCGGCGCAGCCTGGTCAATATGGTCAACGACCGACATGCATCTGAAGTGGACTATACGTGGAGAGGTTGACAACTGGGTCCACGGCCGCACGCAAGGAAATGCCTCCTTATTACGCGCAAAATAATGATTCCTCCACCTAACATCTGGATCCACCGAAAGGGCCTCTGTATTTCGTGAAGAAAATGTTACCGCCGCTGACAGCTCGGGCCCACCAGCTATATCTTCGCACTCAAGGAAGTGCCTCCTTATTACACACAAAAAATGAATACTCCCCCTGCTAGCTGGGACCCAGTATAGTGGGAGGATGACCTGTGGGTCTACTAAGTTGACGGGGATGGAGGGCTTTGTCAACTTAGTCAATATGCACGATTCTAGCTCTAGTGACCGTACGATGTCCATCCAACGGCCGTAGTGCTTCTTCAACCTCTGGTCTTCTTGCTCCAGCCACCCAAACCAGCGCCGGTTGTGCCTCGTGCTCCTGCCTCCCGTGGACGGCTGCGATGCCGCGGAGGACTCACCGCCCCCCTACTACTCCTACCGCTGGCCAGGCCATCCCTCTACTCACCCACACCCCCTGTTATTCTACGGCGACGGCATCCTCACACCGCAGCGAACCAGTGAACCCTCATACTCCTCTATGCGTGGGCATCCACTACCATTTCTTCCCTGGCTCCGCGTCCTCCCCTTCCTAGGCCTCGCCGTTGTCCACCGCCCTGGTGCTCTCGGCGCGGCGCGGTCAACATGGTAAAGGAACGACTTCCATCGGACATGGACTGTGCGTGGAGAGGCTGACAGCTGGGTCCACGGCCGCAACAAGGAAGTGCCTCCTTATTACGCAGAAAATAATGATTCCTCCACCTGACAGTAGGGACCCATCGGACGGGCAACCATATTTCGCGAAAAAACGTTTGCCCCTTGACTGCTGGACCTACTAGCTACATCTTCGCACGCAAGGAAGTGTGTCCCGGCAAAAAAACATGATTCGCCCCCCTAACTGTTGGAACCCACCAGCTACATCTTCGCACGCAAGGAAGTGCCTGATAGTCGGGACCCACCTGGTCGAAGCGTACGTAGCATTGTCATTCTGGTCGTGAACGTGTATGTACATACTGGTAGATGTAGAGGTGTGCACGTACATACGGGCGGGGTCTCGAACGCCTACTCGCGCATACGTACGGCCAGGGGTCGTGTACATGGCTGGGTCGGAATGGAGAAACTACATCCTCGTCGTGTTCATGGGGAGGCAACGGAATGCGTCGTGTTCATCGGGAGGCAACGGAACGTGTGGGAGCCAACCGGCTTGGACGGAACAACCGATGGAAACGAGGCCTGGCGTACCGCAAAATGGAGGAAACAGCCTTGTGTTCGACCGGCCACGGTCAAAACGGGATCCTGTTCATCGGGAGGGGTCTGGCGTACTGCAAAACGGAGGAAACAGACCTCCTACGGTCGTAACGGGGGTCCTGTTCATCGGGAGGGGTGTGGCGTACCGCAAAACGGAGGAAATGGACTTATGTTGGAGCGCTACGGTCGAAACGGGGGTCCTGTTCATCGGGAGGGGTGTGGCGTACCGCAAAACGGGACTCCACGGGATACTGTTCATCTCCAGCGTCGACCCCGTCCAGACTCCATGATCTACTGTTCATCCACCGTCGACCTCCTCTAGCCTCCACCTGCGACTGTTCATCCATGGGCTCCTGTTCATCCAGCCTCCACCGCGCGCTACTCTACCGGCTACTGTTCAACCAGCCATCTCCACACGGGCTCCTGTTCAACCACCCTTCCACGGGCTACTGTTCATCCAGCCATCCACCATCTACTGTTCATCCAGCCCTCCACGGGGTCGTCCTGTTCATCCAGCCCCAACCGTCTCGATCGATCGGGGTCCTGTTCATCCAAAGGCAACACCACGGGGTCCTGTTCATCCACCCCCACCGGGAAATGTTCATCCAAACCCCCCAGCAACGCTCACTGTTCATCCAGAGGTAGCATCGATCGGCTTCAGTTAGCAGCAGTAGTGAAGGAATCGCTCGATCGGGTTCAGTTAACAGCCATCGATCGATCGCTCGGGTTCAGTAACGCGTAGCCTGCAGTGGAATCGCTTGGGTTCAGTAGGTGAACGCCTTGCTTGGGTTCAGTTAGAGCCCAGCGCCTCGCACACACACGCGTGTGTGTACGAGAGAAACGCGCATCGCTCGGCCTGACCACCCACCGTAGTAACCGGGAACACCCCGATATTTTCCTAGCCCTCGTTCTACCACAGTTTTTTTCGTCATGGACGGCCCAAAGAATGTCAGGCAGCTGCGTCTCCGGCCTGCCCAGGATGAAAAGCCCATTTTCTATCATGATTTTTTGTCATAGAAGTAGGAGCCCACCACATCTATGATGATACCGGGTTTTGTCACAATTATCGTCATAGAAGTGTCATAAGTATGACAGAAAAAATTTCGTTCGGCCCAAAATGTCACGGATGTGTTTTTCTTTTGTAGTGAGGGGTGCATCACATTTCCCAACACGCTCAATTCCCTTTGGCCGGACACACTTTCCTAGGTCATGCCCGACCTTGGAAGATCAACATGTTGCAGCCCTACCTAGGCACAACAGAGAGGTCAGCACGCCGGTCTAAATCCTATGTGCGCAGGGGTCTAGGCCCATCGCCCATTGCACACCTGCACGTTACGTGGGCGGCCGGAAGCAGACCTAGCCTCCCTAATACAAGAGCAGGTGTTCCAGTCCAATCCGGCGCGCCCCGCTCAGTCGCTGATGTCAAGAAGGCTTCGGCCGATACCACGACGTCGAGTGCCCATAACTGTTCCCGCGTAGTTGGTTAGTGCGTATAGGCCAGTGGCCAGACTCAGATCAAATACCAAGATCTCGTTAAGCATGTTAATTGAAGTATCTGCGAACGCCGACCAGGGCCAGGCCCACCTCTCACCTAGGTGGTCTCCACCTGCCCTATCGCTCCACCACAAAGTAACAGTTGGGGGCCGTCAAGAACCTAGGCCCACCACTACCTGGATGGAACCACCTGCCCCTTCAGCCCCCATATCTGAATCACTTGCGGGTTACTCAATGAGCCGACCCGACTTTAGTCACAACATGTATCATGTGTAATATGTATAGTATATATACCCACGATCACCTCCCAAGTGATCACGGCCCGATAGTTTAGCATGGCAGACGGACAAGAATGAAGGGCCACTGATGGAAAACTAGCATCCTATACTAAGCATTTAGGATTGCAGGTAAGGGTAACAATTGTAGCAACAATGACTGGCTATGCATCAGAATAGGATTAACCGAAAGCAGTAACATGCTACACTAGCCTAATGCAAGCAGTAGAGAGAAGAATAGGCGAGCTTTGGTGATCAAGGGGGGCTTAATTGGTTGCTCTAGCAAGAAGGGTTCATCGTCGATGTAGTCGATCACAGGGGTACCGACAGCGGTCTCGGGGTTTACCGAAAAGAAGTGATGGAGGGGAACACAATAAATAACAAAGCAATCAAAGCATCACAAAGCATAACATGGCAATACGTGGTGCTAGAGGTGACCTAATGCAGTACTAGGTGCTACCAGCGAAAGGGGGGCATCCGGGAAAGTATTCCCGGTGTTTCGCGTTTTCGGACAGATGAAGCGGAGGGGGAAATTTGCGTGTTTGCTATGCTAGGTATGTGTAGCAGACGAACGTGCTGCGCATCCGGATTCGTCTCGTCGTTCTGAGCAACTTCCATGTACAAAGTTTTTCCATCCAAGTTACGGTTTATTTTATATTAATTTTGAAAGTTTTAAACCATTTTCTAGTATTAATAGAATTAATTTAATTCTAAACTGCATTTATGACGTCAGCATGACACCAGGGTGATGTCAGCAGTCAACAGTCAGTTGACTTGGTCAAACTAACACATGGGTCCCACTATCATTGATTGAGATTAACTAAAACATATTAATTAGTTTAATTAGTGATTAGGTTAATCTAATCAGGATTAATTAAGTTAATTAATTTAGTTAGCTAATTAATTAATTAAAATTTATTTTTATTTTTACTATTATTATTTTAATTCCCCTTTTATATTTGTATTTATTTTTATTAATTTACAAAAACGTTCTAGGGGCTGGGCCCCATGTGCCATAGGCATAGGGGCCATAGTGTGCTCGGGCGGCGGTTAACAGGGCGGGCGCTGGGTTCGGGCGCCCGTGCCCAAGGCCACCAGGGGGCGAGGAACACCCGGGCACCTAGGAGGGCGCGTGCGAGCGGCCACGGTGCGACCGGAGCCGTGGGGGAGGAACTGGTGACCGGAGGCGGCGCAGAGGGGCGAGGTGGGACACATGCAGCAGACCGAGCATGGCAGCAGAGTAGGACGGCACGGGGAGGCCGCAGGGCGCGGGCACGAACAAGCGCGAGGCGCGGCGCGGCCGTGGCGGAGACGGAGTAGGAGCAGACCGGCGAGGCGACGGGGGCGCGGCTATGCGGGCAGTTGGAAGAGCAGCAAGCAGCAGAGAGCGGGGAGGAAGAGGCGCGGCCTGGCGCGTGGCCAGGCAATGCGCGTGCGCGGGCGAGCGGTTGCATCGGTGGAGCTGACAAGGTCGAGTGCGAGGCGGGCTGTCGAGCCGGGGCGAGGCCAGCGCGGGCCGGACGTGCGATGGCCGCGGCGAGTGCGCATCGGGCGTGGCCGGGTCGTGCAGTGCACGCAACGACCGCGGCGAAGTGCGGGACAGGGAGGGGATGGGAGACCGGGGGACTTACTGGCGCTGACAGGGAGAGGGTCAGTGTGGCTCAGTGTAGGCCATTGAGGAGGAGGTCGAGGAGGTCCGGCGGAGACGGGCGGCGCCGTCCATGGGGCGCAGGGACGAGGCGGCGGGGTCGGGGCGCGCCTGGGCGCAATCCAAATCCAGGCGCGGCGGTAGCGGGGGGC
>NC_041382.1:490453756-490503529 GCF_002162155.2 Triticum dicoccoides
GGGGCTAAGGCCCAGTTGGCTGGCCTGGAGGCCAGCTGGGCCAGTCGGCCCAGGAGTGGTGGGCGTCGCCTTTTTTTAATTTAATCTTTTCTGATTTATTTTTAGTTCCTCTTTTATTTTAGTTTATAATCTATAAATGTAGTCCCTACTTTAGTGTTAATAAATATGATGCTGCCACATAAGTTTGGGCAACTAATAAAATAGTTTAATATTTTATTTATTGTAATGGGAATTCAACTAATTGTTTTTGCTACTGTTTAAAACAATTTAGAGTATTTTACACTTTTATAAAAGTGTGGTTTCCCCACCAAAATTACATATGTAATATTTGGTTCACTCCGAACATTTTTGTTTTATTATTTGAAAACTTTTATTGTTTGCTTGATTTTGAATTTGAATTTGGATCGGCTTCGAACTAATGCAAGATTACCAACAGCAATCGAAGTGACGTGGCATCGTTAATGTGGGATTACTGTAGCCTAATTATCCGGTCGTCACAGACCGATTTGATTAGGATTAGGGTATAACGTAGTCTCGATGAGACCTATTACACAAACTCGGTGGGACCGATTTTGGTAATAAACTAATCAGAGAGTTGGTCAAGCAAACTCGGTGGGACCGATTCACTCATTTCGGTCAGACCAAAACTTACGAAAGGCAAACTATCGGCGTTCTAGGAACGGGGGTCCCCAGACTTGCCTGCCTACGGCCTGCGGCGTGGCTCAAGTGGGGGCCCAGCGCGGCCCACCTTCATCAGGTCAAGCTCAAGACCCTCGCGAGGGGCGAAGCCTCGTGGGGCGGACAACAGGAAGCTTCCTCAGAGGCAGCCTCATCAGGCAGGCTCACGAGGAGGCGGAGAGATCAAGGCAGGGGTACCTCGCGAGGAACTCATGACGCAAGCCATGACGATCGAGACCAGGCGGGCGCCAGGCGGGCGCTGGCCTGCGCAGTGTCCTTGTTTCCCCTTTGGTGCAAAGGGGGCAAGCACCGGCCAAGGCACCAGGCAAAGGTTACCATTCCGGTGCAACGAGACCAAGACCAACAGAGCGGCAGGACGGAGGCCACCGTGGAGCCCAAGACGGCGTCATCACCAGTGCTTTTGGCAGCCGAAGACCACCTTTGGTCAGGATAACTTGTACTATATGTTCCCCTTCAAAAATGGCCAATTGTTGGCGCCCTTCCCGCTCATTATTTGGGGAGAGGCCCAGGGCCTCTATAAATAGATCTAGCCACCACAGAGTAGAGGGCAGACAAGAAGGGACCGAAAAAGAGAGATAGAGAGAGAGAGAGCTGATTGAACTCATCCAAGCAGTTCATCGCACCAGCTCAAGAACACCTCTCGCGAGGCTGTTCTTCCCTTGTACTGTTCATCATCAGCCCCTAAGGCAATCCACCACACCACACACTGGAGTAGGGTATTATAGCACAACAATGGCCCAAACCAGAAACCTTGTCTCCCATGTGTTGTTCGCCGTTTCCAGTTTAGATCACGCGAGGAGATTGGACGTAGATCGGTAGGGGAGAGATCTCCACGCGCACCCCAGTGTTCGAACCTCAACGGTCTGCTGGAACCCAAAATCCGACATTTGGCGCGCCAAGTAGGGGTGCGCCAGAATCTTTCTTCCGCTGTTCGCGTACGATCTCCCGTCGTGTCCATGGCTGACGCTCGCTGGGCTCGCGCCGGGCGCCGGGCTGCTCTCGCCACCCGGGTCACCCAGACGGCACCCGTCGGCAGACGCCCTCATTATTCCCCGTATCCTGCCGCCAACGCTGCAACCGGCCCAGCGGGGAACAAGCAGCAGGCCTCGTCCCAGCATCCTTTGGTGCGGCAAGAAGGCCGCACCGCCACACTGTCGCTGACTCCAGCCGCTTCGTCGTCCCATGCCCATCGCTGACTCCAGCCGCTTCGTCGTCCCATGCCCGTTGCGCCCCCACGGACGCGCACGCTTGCACTACTGCCCCGTCGACGACCTCTACGAAGACTGGCTCGCCTGCATCACCGAGCTCGTCAGCACCGCAGGGGGCTCCCCCTTGCCGTCCCTCTCACTGCCTCGCCCTCCATTCCACGCGGGAGGCAGGGATCAGGAAGCACCTCCACCACCTCCTCCCCAAGAAGGCGCCCTGGCTCCAAGGCGCGTAGCCCCAGGGCGAGACCCTCCATGTCCGGTGCCTGCGCAGCAAGAAAGGAGCTGCCAAGAGATCCCTCGTCCCCAAGAAGGTGCTCGCGCGCTCCCAGCGCCGACGCGCCAAGATCGCGTCCCTGCACCTCCACGCCAAGACCCCGCGCTGCTCCAAGCGGCGGCGCGCGGTAACACCCAGGAACAAGCCCAGTAACAGCAAAAGGCACCGGTGGCCACGGCAGGCTGCCACGCCCTCACCCCCGAGCTACGCGGCATCGCATGGCCAGGCAAGTTCAAGCCTGACCTGCCCCTCGCTACGATGGCATGACGGACCCCGCCGAGTTCCTACAGCTCTACGAGCTATGCATCGAAGCCACCAACAGAGATGAAAGGGTCATGGCAAACTGGTTTCCCATGGCGCTCAAGGACAGGGCCCGCACCTGGCTCCTGAACCTGGCTCCTGGCACAATCTCCTCCTGGGACGAGATGCGCACTCGCTTCATCGCCAACTTCCAGGGCACTCGCGACCAGCCCCCGGCCGTGAGCGATCTGCGCCGCATCAAGCAGCAGCAAGGGGAAACCCTGCAGAAATACATCCAGCGCTTCAACAACGCTCGCCTCAAGATCCCCAAGGTGACTAAAGAAGCCATCATCTCGGCCTTCTACGATGGCGTACGCGACATCAAGATGAAGGAGGAGCTAGCAATCCATGAAGACCTGTGCACATCCCTGGAGCTGTTCAACTTGGCGACCAAGTGCGCCAGGGCTAAGGAAGGGCACCTTTCCCTCCTCGAACTCCTGGCTGCCGACCCAGAAGAGAAGAAGCCCAAGGCCAAGGACGTGAAGCACAAGGGACCTGCCGTGCTTGAAGCGGAACCAGAGACCAAGCGAGGCAGGGATCGGCCTGAGTCGTCCAAGGGCAGCCGGTACTGCATGTAGCACAACCTCCACACCCACAACACCAACGAATGTCAAGAGCTTAGGGCCGTGCGAGATGGGTGTGTCGGCCGACGCCCCGAGCGCAACGATAGGGGCTATGGCCGAGGAGGAGGAGGAAGAGGTGGCGGGCGATGGGAAGACCATGGCCCTCGCCAAGGGTGGCGTGACCGACCTTGCGAGGATCGCTGGCAGGACTAGCCTCGCGAGGGAGGCTGGAGAGATCAGCCTCGTGAGGATCGCCCATACAGCAACGCAGGCCTTCCTCCTCTGCCGCCACCGCCAAGGAGAAACGAAGACCAACATCAAGACGAGGGGGTTGGGGGCTTCCAGGAGCCGCGCACAATCGCTTGCATCTTGGGTGGCACGCAGGCCCCAGCGTCACAGCGCATCTTCAAGCAGTTTGCTCGCGAGGTGAATGCAGTCCTCCCCAAGCTTGAGGCCACGCGCCCTCTCAGGTGGTCTGTGTGCGCTATCACATTTAGCTCAGCGGATCAGCTCAAGTGCGCGGCAACGGCCAGAGTCCTCCTAATGCTTTGCTCCCTAGTCATCAGCAATGTGCAAGTCACCAGGACCCTCATTGATGGCGGAGCAGGACTCAAAGTCCTGTCCGTCGAGACGTTCGACAGTCTCCAAGTGCCGTACCATCAGCTTCAGCCAACCAAGCCATTCTCAGGAGTCATTGATGGTTCCACTTTTCCAATAGTGCAGGTTCGCCTTCCAGTCACCTTCGGGCAGCGCAACAACTACCGCACCGAGCTCATGGACTTCGACGTCGCCCACATCCGTCTGCCGTACAATGCCATCCTCGGGTACCCAGCCCTGGCCAAGTTCATGGCAGTGACTCACCATGGATACAATGTCCTCAAGATGCCAGGAAGCGGTGGAGTCATCACCGTACCCTGTGAAGAAAGGGACGCAGTGTGTTCACTCGAGCGCGTGTTCCAAGCCGGAGCAATCGAAGACCCGGACCACAGGAACGGGAGACCTCCCGAGGCGACCCTTAAGAAGAAGAAGGTTTCGCCTGGCCGAAGCCACAAGGAGGCAGGCACCTCCGGAGGTGTTGCGTCAGTGTCCGCGCCCAATCAGGGAGCGCCACCCTCTCTCGCATAGGAAGGCACACTCGACGCCCTCCTTAGGCAGGGCTCGGGGGCTCTTAGTTGGAGAGCCACCGACCTTGCCGAGGTCGCGAGGGAGGCGCTCGGGTACCACTTGGAGGGGTACTTCCAGGCACATTTCCCTCAGGAAGGTACAAGGCAAGGAAAACCAAACCCTCAGGAGTTCATCGCAAGAAACACCCAGGAGCTACAGGAATCGAGAGTCATGCGCGGCAGCCGCCGCCTGCCCACCGTAACCCCACATACAGGCGAGGATGGTGGGCTGCACGTCTGCAATGACGTGCCAGGGCTCAACCGAGCCGCGTCTCTGGAGCGCATCTGGCCTTCGCGCGCGGGGCGTTGTGAGGGTCCCCCTCATAGCTATGTTCGCATGCCTTTCGGCCTGCCGAACGTGGTCGCCGCTCATCAGCGCTTGCTGAGGAGCATTTTGGAGGCTCAGGAGGTCAGGCATTGTGCGGTCCTGGCGGAGATGGAGATGGCCCTCGGAGACCCGCCTGTGCCCCCGGAGCCTCCCGAGGCTCCTGGGCCTAGGGGCTCGTGAGGGTCGACGCCTTCATCGCGCATCGCCCGCTTCTTCAACACCACTCCATCTTCAACAGCACCAGGTGACATCTTTCTAAGTTCCGTTTTTAGCTGGGAGCGCCCACAGGGCCGCATCATTCACAGGTCACGTGGGTCCGTCCCTGTGGCATGTATCCGTTTTGCTTATGCTCTTTACTTACCTTGTTGGGGGCGCCCCTCGGGTTGCATCATCCCCGAGCTGCTTGGGCCTGGCCCAGCAGCATTTGCTTTTCCTGTGTCTACTTAAAATGAATTTCCTCCTGCGTGCTTAACATACCGACCTAATCGCCTCCTCGATTGACGCCTACCTATGGAGCCGCTCGCTTTGGCACGGCATTTGCGCACGGGTCTGTCCCTGCAACACCGATTAATCCGAGTGGCTGAGCTCTGGCCGCGGTAGCCTCGCAAGGCGTCACCTCACCAGGCCCTCAGTGCCCCAATCGGTTCCCCGGAGCGACAAAGGTTGGCCGGCAACCGTAACAACAGGTCTTGTTTCTCTTCATAATTGGTGTGCAGGACCTACTCCAGGAGCAACGCTAGGGACGTCGCGAGCTGTCTCTCCCTCTCTCCGGCATGGACCGCTTGCACGTTAAAAGGGGGGCGCCTGAGCATCGCGACTCATGGGCTCCTACTAGCTCTCCAGCCCTCACCCCCTGGCCTTGACCCACGACATCACAACCTGTCATACCAGTGGCGGCTGAGCTCGCTCGAGGGCCAGGACCTGAGGACGTAGAGCATTAAGGAAAATGCGGGGGAGTGGGAAGAAGCTCGCGAGGACCTAACCCAACAGCGCCTCAGCTGCCACCACTCAGGCCGGGCGCTTCATCGAGGAACTACACCAAACTCAAGAGATAAGTCATGCCCTTACAAGAGTTCGACCAATGCAGCGCAAAACCCTCGCCCAGTGCGGCTCTGTCACGGCGACGTTACCTTCCTTTCTCGCCCAGCGAGGGATGCTTGAGCTCTAAAGGGGACCTCCCGAGCATCGCGACTCGGGGGCTCTTACTGGACCTCGGGACGCTCACCTCCTGGCCTTGACCATGGCATCGCGACCTGGCATACCAGGGACGGCTGAAGCCCGCCTGGGGACTGGGACCTGTCAGCGTAGAGCGCCAAGTCCTCGTGAGGATAGAAAGGGGGAGCCAAGCCGAGACAGGACGAGCACCTCGCATTGATTCATATTAAGGATATAATATTCATAAAAGACATGGCAGACGCCTTACATACCCTCGCGAGGTGTTGCTTCGATTCCTCGCAGGGGACAAGAGTACTAATCCTAAGGAACGCTAATCGCCCACACCGCCGCAAGGGACGCCATCATCAATAGTGGGATGCCCAACATCGATGCCAACCCCATCCAGATCAGTGGAGTTGGCGGCTGGACGCAGCTGCCCCGCTCCGAGCACGGCGCGAGCTCGGGGGCTCATAGCTGTCGTCGCTCATCTCCGGAGTCACGAGGAGCTCGAGGAGCCACTGAATTCCCCAGCTCCTCCGCTGCTGCCTGAGGAGCTGCTGGAGGGCCGATGGGCGGGCCAGGTCCTCGCCAGTTCGTTGCCCCTGCCGCTCTCTCTGGGGCAGCACTCCAGCCGGCGCCCTTCAGCGTCGAAGACCTTGAAGAACATCAGGGAGGCGCCGTCGTATTCAAGATGAATTACGAGGGCACCTATCGTCCGGCAGACCCGGGCGATTTCGCCCCACCCCCGGGTCATGAAGACCTTGCCCGGAGCGACGACCGCGACCTCCGCTCGGTCACAAGGGTACTGCAGTTAGCATGCTCCAGCCAGAGCTCCAGAGCCCCGCTCGGCGACATCTTGAAGGCAAAGGAAGGAGGGAGGCGAATCCAAGAGCTTGGAGGCATGGTGGCATGGAGCACGAGCTCGCGAGAGGAGCGTTCGGCGTGGACTCCATGAGGAACGGCGCGCACCACCATGACTCGCCGGTGGCACCGTTTATGTTTCTCGACGCCTTCTCCCCCAGGACCTACGACGCGGGCGTGCAAGGGTAGCGGAAACCCAGGCGGCGGCCGCTCGTACCAGGGCCTCAGTGCCTCCTGCTGAGCACCCTCATCTCGGTGGTAGAGGACCGGCCGCTTCTTCAGCGGAAGTGGGTCAGGACCCTCTCGGGGGGCCTTTCCCTTCTCTTCTGCAGAAAACTGGCGGATTGGTGCCATTGGCGTAAGGAGGAGCAAGAACGAGGAAGAAGAAGGAAAGGAGCAGCAGGAAGGGATGGACTGAAGGGGCTCGCCCAGCCCCGTACTTTAGCCGGAGGAGGCCAACCGCCGAGCACCATGATCGTAGGTAATCATGACGGGTTTCTCTGCATGCAGGGACTTGTCAAGTCGTGCGGTCGCCGAGGCATCATGGAGAAGTGCAGTTGCCCATGTCCAATCAATCGCCATGCGGCGCCCAAGGCCGCAGGCTGTTGGGGCCCACGGCGCTTCGCACTTTCCCCTTCGCTTCCCTGCTACGCCAAGCCCGGGCGCGCCTTGGGCCTGGGGGCTACTGTCGGCGTTCTGGGAACGGGGGTCCCCAGACTTGCCTGCCTGCAGCCTGCGGCGTGGCTCAAGTGGGGGCCCAGCGCGGCCCACCTTCATCAGCTCAAGCTCAAGACCCACGCGAGGGGCCAAGCCTCGCGGGCGGACGATAGGAAGCTTCCTGAGAGGCAGCCTCATCAGGCAGGATCGCGAGGAGGCGGAGAGATCAAGGTAGGGGTACCTCGCGAGGAACCCGTGACGCAAGCCATGACGATCGAGACCAGGCGGGCGCCAGGCGGGCGCCGGCTTGCGCAGTGTCCTTGTTTCCCCTTTGGTGCAAAGGGGGCAAGCACAGGCCAAGGCACCAGGCAAAGGTTACCATTCCGGTGCAACGAGACCAAGACCAGCAGAGCGGCAGGACGGAGGTCACCATGGAGCCCAAGACGGCGTCATCACCAGTGCTTTTGGCAGCCGAAGACCACCTTTGGTCAGGATAACTTGTACTATATGTTCCCCTTTGAAATGGCCAATTGTTGGTGCCCTTCCCGCTCATTATTTGGGGAGAGGGCAGACAAGAAGGGACCGAAACAGATAGAGAGAGAGAGAAAGGCGATTGAACTCATCCAAGCAGTTCATCGCACCAGCTCAAGAACACCTCTCGCGAGGCTGTTCTTCCCTTGTACTGTTCATCATCAGCCCCTGAGGCAATCCACCACACCACACACTGGAGTAGGGTATTACACCACAACGGTGGCCCAAACCAGTATAAACCTTGTGTCCCTTGTGTTGTTCGTTGTTTCCAGTTTGGATCACACGAGGAGATTGGACGTAGATCGGTAGGGGAGAGATCTCCACGCACACCCCAGTGTTCGAACCTCAAGGGTCTGCCGGAACCCGAAATCCGACAGAAACAGAGAGTTTGCATTGCGAACTCGGTGGGACCGATCGCTCATCTCGGTTGGACCGAAACGTTACGAAGGGAAACAGAGAGTTTGCAATCCCATCTCGGTGAGATCGAGATCTCTATCGGTACGGCCGATATGACTAGAGTTTCTGGCAGTGGCTATGTCAAGTGAAGTCGGTGGCGCCGGATAGAACATTTCGGCGGGCCGATTTTGACTTTTTGGTTTGGGACATATGTGGATATGAGGAAGTGCTTGAGGGTTTTTGGAGCATATCACTAAGCATTTCGAGCAAGTAAGCCATTAAGCAACACCTCATCCCCTTTTGATAGTATTGGCTTTTCCTATGGACTCAATGTGATCTTGGATCACTAAAATGAAAAAGGTAGAGTCTTGAGCTTGAGCCAATATGTGTCCTTACCATTTTGAGGGGTCACATTCTTAATCCATGCCATGCCAATCATTGAACTTTCTAAAATGATCATCTTGAAATAGTATTAGTTCAATGAGCTATATGTTGTTAATAATTACCAAAACCAACCAGGGATAGTTGCACTTTCAATCTCCCCCTTTTTGGTAATTGATGACAACATATAGATCAAAGCTTCGACAAATGATAATAAGATTGAAATACATCGTCTCTTTGAGAAGTATGTGATAAGAAGGAGCTCCCCCTAAATTTGTGCACTATTTAAGATTAGCTTTTGAATGCAAATGCACAATCGATTAGGATCATGGGTCACTCTTCCATGTCACATACATCTTGGTGGAGCGCTCAAAATGATATGAATTAAAACATGCACTCATCACCAAGCAAAGTGAATGATCATATAAGGATATAAAAGATAACGTCATCCAAGCAAGCATTAAGGTAGCATATGATCAAACACATGATCATACAAGTATCTCACACAAGGACATAGAGTATCAACCAAGCACACAATAAAGTTCAACCAAAAACAAGAGAGACAAAGAAGTAAAACACTCTCTCTCGAAGCCTATGATCTATACATTTCTCCCCCTTTGGCAACAACTTACCAAAAAGACAAAAATGCATAGTGATATGCGTCTCTCAGGCTTGGTCTTCAGGAGGTGGTGTAGAGAGAACTCCAAAGACGAAGGCATCAGTGGATGATGTTGGAGCTAGTGGAGAAGGTGCTAGAGGTGGTACTGAAGTTGTTGCTGGTGCAGATGAAGTAGCTCTTGTATCTGATACTGGCACTGCAGTTGACCTCTGACTCCTTGGCACACGCTAAAGCATTTGTAGTTGCCCTTCCTCTCCTCTCCTCAGCTTCCTCCTGGAACTGCTCAACTGCAGTCTATATCTCAGTCACCTTGAGGTCAAGATCATAGAACTTGGTCTCTACGATCCTCTCCAAGCTCTCCTGATTATGAGTTAGGGTGGCCAAGCCCTTCTCAATCCTCAATGTAGCTTGAATTAGATAACCCAATTGATCTTGTTTGCTCTTCAGGAACACCTAAGATGCTTCCTCAGTAGTTGGCATCCTTGCAGCCTTTTCTGCCTTTGCCTTGGCTCTCTTCTCATGTGCTTGTGCTGATGAAGGTTCATTCTCATTCATTACAACTTCATTATCTTCAAAATCTGGGTATAAGGCTAAATGCTCCTTATCCAACAAGTAAGTACCTATGCCCATCTTTGAGTTGATGAGCACCTGAATGTGTGGAGCATACCCACAAGATCTTTTCTGGTCAGTAGCTGTCCTCTTGATTGTCTCCACAATCAGACTCGTGACCTTGAATTTTTGTGGTACATCAAAGATTTGTAGCAAGTTGATGGAATGACCCTTATCATCTTGTGATCTCCAGATTTGGGTAACAGAGTATGCCTTAACATGGTGTTGATAGTGGGCAGACCAGACAACAAATAGTGCATAGATCCAAGCTTGTGTGTCTCCAAAGCTTTATCGGGGATCACCTTGTACATATTTTCCATTGAGTTGTGGCTCCGTAATAACTTGATCTGAAGTTTCATGATCATTGTCATTAACTTCCTCACTAATTGGTGTAGGTGTCACAGGAACCGGTTTCTGTGATGAACTAATTTCCAATAAGGGAGCAGGTATAGTTACCTCTGTCAGATTTCGGGTTCTGGCAGACCCTTGAGGTTCGAACACTGGGATGCGCGCGGAGATTTTGCCGTCTACCTACCTACACCCCTCCGCCTCACTAAGATCTAACCTATGGAAAGAACAACACAAGAGACACAGGGTTTATACTGGTTCGGGCCACCGTTGTGGTGTAATACCCTACTCTAGTGTGTGGTGTGGTGGATTGCCTCTTAGGCTGATGATGATGAGCAATACAAGGAAGAACAGCCTCGCGAGGGTCTGTTCTTGGCTGGTGAACTGCTAGGAGGAGTTCAGTCACCCTTCTCTCTCTGTGTGATGCTACTCGATCCGATCCTAGCTAGTTTCTCTCTTGGCTTCTAGATTCTCCCTTCTTGATTGCCCCCCTACCCTGGGGGTGGCTAGTCCTATTTATAGGCAAAGGCCCTGGGCCTCTTCCCAAATATTGAGCGGGAAGGGCGCCAACAATTGGCCATTTTGAAGGGGAACATCTGGTACACTTATCCTGACTAAAGTTGGTCCTCGCCTGCCAAAGGCTCTCGTGGTGACGCTGGCTTGGGCTCCACAATGACTTCCTCCCTGCCGTTGGACTGGTCTTGGTCTCGTTGCACCGAAACGGGTGCCTTTGCTTGATCCTCTCGCCCGCGCTTGCTCCCTTTGCATGAAAGAGGAAAGGAGGACACTGCGCAGCTGGCGCCCGCCTGACGCCTTTGGTCGTCATGGCTTGCGTCACGGGCACCCCGCGAGGTACCCTGCCTTGATCTCTCCGCCTCCTCGCGAGCCAGCCTGATGAGGCCGTTCCTGAGGAAGTTTCGTGTCGTCCGCCCCACGAGGCTTGGCCCCTCGCGAGGGTCTTGGGTCTGTGTTGATGAAGATGGGCCGTGCTGGGCCCCCCTTTGAGCCACGCCGCAGGCCGCAGGCAGGCAAGTCTGGGGACCCCCATTCCCAAAACGCTGACAATAGCCCCCGGGCCCAAGGCGCGCCCGGACTTGGCCGTGCAGGGAGGCGAAAGGGCAAGAGGGAAGCGCCACGGGCCCTAACAGCCTGCGGCCTTGGGCGCCGCGTGGCGGTTGATTGGACGTGGGAGGCACTGTTCCCCCATGCCCCCTTATTTTGCGCCATGCTAGGCGGACTCGTAGTCGTACACAGCCGCTCCCCTTTCTGTTGCTCGAGCGCCCTCTGTCCTTCCTCCTCTCGAACTCTAGCTTATGTTTTCAACCCAATCTCGAACCTTCCCCCCCTTCCCATCGCCATGGCTCCAACGAAGAAGGGAAGAGGGAAGAAACCCATGCCTCCGCCTTGCTCGCCGCCGTTGGCGGCCCCCGCCGAGGGCTTGGGCAAGGTCAGCTCGGCTCTGGCCACTATCTTCAACGAATTCGGGAGGACGACGGCCTGGCCCGCGTCCCACTTCTCTATCGACAGGATAGTCACCGAGGTCCAGCATTTTGCTGACGCCCTATGGGTGGGTCTGGTTCCCCCCTTTTCTGATTTCTTCAATGTCGTGCTTTCCCACTATCAGATCCACATGATGCATCTGGGTCCTGAACCCATCACCCTCCTTTCGGTCTTCGCCTTTGTTTGCGAGGCAATGATGGGCATCCTTCCTTCGGTTGTCTTGCTGCACCACTTCTTCTCTCTGCGCCTTGTCGACCCTACCCAATGCTGGGCGTGCGTGAGCTTCGTTGCCGCATCTGAGACAGCGGCCTTAGGGATTGACTTCAGGCTCCCCCTGCCCGCGGCTGGGTTTTGCGAGCGGTGGCTATATGTGGATGCAGGGGTGCCCAGCCCCCTGCTATCGGAGCCAACTTTGCCTGCTGTCCCCAATTCTGGCTGGGGCTAGGAAACGCTTGAGAGCCCCCGGCTCGTCTTCGTCTGGCACCGCTTCGCGTTCTTGAGGTTGCTTGGCGTGACAGCACCCAAGGTGGTGAAGGAGTTCCTGCTTCACCGCATTGCTCCTCTCCAACGCCACTCCCGCCGGATGTGGGCCTTTAGCGGGCGTGATGATCGTGTGAGGCTCCAGGAAGAGGACCTGACACCTGAAGTGCTAAGGACAGTGCTCTTGATCCTGACTGGGGACCCCAACCCTGGCAGCATCCAGCAGGGAGGGGCCTTGCTGTACCTCTGCCAGAACAAGGGCGATTTTGTGAATCAGATGCCTATCTTTGATGAGTGGGGGCCGTGCCCCGCCGGCCTCCGGGGGCCTCGGAGAACCCAGTGATGGTGACTGCCCTTCCAGTCGGCCAAGGCAACTCTTCCTCGGGTGGCGGAGGAGGTAGGCGTGAGGCGCCAGAGGCCGAGGGGGCTCCTGGCGGGGTGACAGCGCCGGGCGATGCTCATGAGGGAGCAGCTCTTGGGGCCCGTGCCGCTAAGGCTGAGGGCGGCAAGCAGCTGCCCTCAGCGCCTGCGGCTGAGGCCCCTGAGGCTCCAGCCGCTTCTCTTGGCGAGGCGACTGGCAGTGCGCATCAGGCATGCGCCCCTAACGCGGATCGCCTTGACGCTTCGTCCTCGTCGCAGGTTGATCCCTGCGCTCAACTCTTGGGCCGCTTCCGCGTGGACTTTGAGGCCCTCCGGAAGAGAAGGGAGGCCCTGGGCGATGATTACCCTTGTCGCCTGCTGAAGCGTAGGAAGTACTTCGCCACTGATGAGTAAGCCTTCTCCTTTTCCAGCTCCCGATCCTTTTGTTGCTTTCACTGATCCTTGCTTCGCAGGCCCCTTCTAGCCGAGCTCACGGAGATGGCTGAGGTGTCGTCCCCCTTGGCTTCGCCCCCTCTACCGTTCTCAAGCGCTCCGAGCAGCAGAGCCCTTATGGTGAGGGCGATCGGAGAGGCGAACCGTCCCGAGGTGCATTGAGGCCCTGCGCACCTCGCGATCCTCCTTCGCGGGCCTTCTCGTGGCATAGCCAGCCTGCCGTGGGCTTCTCGCCTGGTTGTGGACTGCGACTGGCTGAGGCGCTCCCTGCACTCTTCATCTGGGGACGGGCTGGCTCCAGGCCGGGCTTCTGGCATGGCGTACCCGACCGTCGCGAGGGTGCCAGCCCCCAGCCCCCTGCCCGGAGGGGGAGTGCTGATCCGTGGCCCCCTAGCGCTTGCTTGGGGCAGATGGTGGTGTGGAAGACGTGCTCGAGCGAGCCCGGGAGCGTCGCGCTCTTCACCAAGGATTCCTTTGAAGGGCGGCTGGCGCGGCGAGCCTGCTTGGTGAGGAGCTTGCTAATGAAAACGCGCGCCTTGAGACCGAGGGCCTGCGCCTGGCTACAAAGAGGCGTGAGCTAGAGGGCGCCATCGCCCTTGCGCGCCATCAGCACGATCTTGACATGAAGAGGCCAAGGCGTCGCTGGTGGCCTCTCGGGAGGCCCGATCTTGGGCCGCTGAGGAGGCCCGAGAAGCTGACCGGCGGCGATAGGTGGCGAAGAAGCGGGCTCGGGAGCTCCTGGCCTGGTGCCACTCACTGGAGGAGCAAGTGGAGCTGCATGAGGCAGCCCTCGTGTCGATGAAGGTGGCCTCTGGCAACCCAGCAGAGCTCCAGAAGCGTGAGGAGGCGCTGACGCCTGAAGCCGCCGAACGTACCCGCGAGTACGAGCGTCTGGAGACGAGGGAGCGCTTGGTGACGTAGGCGGAGGATGATGTCGCTGCACGGGAAGACCGTGTCCTGGAGGAGGTCGGACGTCGGGTGGCGATGGCGCGCTTGGAGCTCGAGCGTGAGTCCGAGGAGAGGCTGGGGTTGATCCAGGCCGAGGATGACGGTAGGACTTCTGCCTTGAGGGCCAAGCTGGAGGAAGCGACGCGGCAGGCCGATGCTCTTCAGGACGCCCTTGAAGTAGCGCAAGGGGAGTCAACCACCTCCCAGGCCGAGGTGCTCCTTCTTCGCCATCGGATGGAGGAGGCTGAAGCCGTCGCGCGCCAGAATGCGGACAAGATACGTCAGCGTCGGATCCTGGAGCATGAGCACGGCCCCATGCTCACCATGCTCCGGGAGAGAGCCAACACAGCCTTGGGCAACATATGCGAGGCGGCTGTTGGCGAGCCGCACGCAGTCAACTACGCCGGCAACCTTCAGTTCTTCACCGACGTGGTGACGCAGCTGGAGGCGCGATCGGTCAGGGCCGACAGGTTGGTGGAGGAGAGGAGTCGCGCCCTGCTCGGGCGCGCCTTTTCTCACGTCTTCAGCCATCTCCGGAACATGGATCCCCACTTCGATTTCGACGCCGCCATCGCCCCAGTCCCCCAGGCCGTCCGAGACGACCTGGCGCACTAGGTGGAAGACAATGTGGATGCTCTTGTCAGGGCCTTCGCTTCAGACGACGACGGCGTGATCGTGGCTGCCGACGAGGGCGGTGTGGTGAACGGCCCTGACGCCGCTGGCGGCAACGCAGACAGCGATGACGAGTCCAGCGACGCCAGCAATGGTTCGGGTGGTGCTCCTGAGGACGCATTGGGGGATTTATCCGACTGATCATGCATCGTTCCTGTTTCCTTACCCTGCATGAATAGAACTCAGGTTTTGTCCTGATGGCTGTGAGAGAATTTTGGGAGGGGGAGCCCCTCATGTAAAACTTGTGTTCATCGTATTAGTAGATGTTACATTGCACATGCGCCCGCGCCAAGTGGTTGGCTAAGCGACGCGCTGGTTGGCTAGTTTACCTTCGTCCCGTGCGGGCCCTGAGGTAGCCTGTGGGAGGCTGTGGTGTCTCGAGTGTTCCCTGATCGAATTCGTAGGATCTGCAGTAAAAAACCCTCCTAAGAGGACGCGGTGGCGGCAGTCTGGGCTGCGCGCAAGCTAGGCCTGACCCGGCTCGCGAGGGGCTCACGAGGGGAGGCAGCTGAGGCGAAGTGGTAATCAAAACGCGAGAAATTGCTCGAACGAGACTAAGCACCCCTTCCTCGAACACACACAAATCTCAAATTCGAATCCAACTTGAATCCAGCGGGAGAAAGTGACAACGAAAGGGAAAAGCGATGAAAGCAGACAAAAGGCCGCATCCGGCACCTAATCTAGTCTTGGACGTCTTCTCACTAGCGCGGAGCTAAGTGCTGCCACTCGGCGTGGGAGGGAGCCCCAGGGCCTGAGGCCAGCACCCCTGAGACTCCGGGGCGTGTACAGCCCCACTCATTATTATGTGAGAGTGTCACGGGGCGGCGAGCTTCACAGGCACTGGGCCTTCTTCACATGTACCGGCCTTGCTTCATATCGCCAGTTGAGGGCCCCGCCTTGCGCCACACTCTAGTGCCATCAACGACGACCAGAAACCAGGACGCCGCCGATGGGGTAGAGCGGTCGCCAGCGGTTCCCCCGACGACCACGGGTCCTCCGCCAGGGGCAGGCCCTGAGGCACCTCCCCAGCAGAGGGCCTACCTCTTGAGAACACCTTGCTCCGAACGCCGCGGTGGTGATGTCGGATCTCGGCCCCCCTCATGCAGCCCCCTGCGCCCTCCTCTCGAGGGGTAGGAGACTGTGGGAGCTGGGCAGCTGCTCGCTGTGGCAACCTGCACCTCCTGCGATCCATGATTAGCATATGCCTGCTCCTGAGGAATTAGCGGTACCTGATAATTGTTGCCTCCAGCATGGCCAGTGGGACCGTCCCGGGGCTCCTGGAAGGGCTCAGCTTCTGGCGCCTCGTCCCCCCAGCTTGGGCTGAGGAGCGAGCCTTGTTCGCCCTCGTGAGGGTGTCCTTGGTCCATCATGAGGGGCACGTATTCTTCTGGCGCCGTCATCCCGAAGGCCACGCCGTAGTGCTCCGCGTGCCACGCAGTCCTTCTTGACGCGCCCACCGTGGGGTGGTAGCCCGGCTGTCCACTGGGGGCGTGGGTCACGTCGAGTCCTTCTTCTTCGCGGACCGGGAGCGGGGCATCGCCACCGCCGGTCCGGTGCCAACAGCTTCGCCGACATTGGGGTAGCCTTGGAGCCCGCAAGCGCGCGTGGAGCCCCCGCGCGGGCCGCCCTGGGCTTGAGATGGGAGCTGGGTGCCGAAGGGGTGAGCCCCCGAGGCGGCGAAGCCCAGGAGCTCTGCCACCCGCTCCAGCAGCACGTCGCAGCCGCCCTCCAGCAGCCTGCACTGCAGCAGCTCTTGGGCCACCGTGAGCGCGACCGTCGAGTTCGCCTGCTCCCGGCGGGTGTACGGTGTCCTGGTCGCGGCGTGATTGGAGGCCCTTGCTGCCGACCGCGCCTACCGCGGTGTGAGAGGTGTCGAAGCCTATCCGCATCGTCCGCGGCCCGCAGCGCCCAGCGGACCGCGAGCTGCCTGGGGCACGGGGTCGCCCGAGGCGAGCGGCTCTGCGCGGGCAGGCCACGCCGCCCATGGATCTAGGTTGCCCGCCTGGTCGCCGGACATGGTGATGATGACGCGACGGGACACGAAGCGGTAGAAGGTGGATTCCGGCGCACCCCTACCTGGCGCGCCAAATGTCAGATTTCGGGTTCCGGCAGACCCTTGAGGTTCGAACACTGGGGTGCGCACGGAGATTTCGCCTTCTACCTACCTGCACCCCTCCGCCTCGCTAAGATCTAAGCTATGGAAAGAACAACACAAGAGACACAGGGTTTATACTGGTTCGGGCCACCGTTGTGGTGTAATACCCTACTCCAGTGTGTGGTCTGGTGGATTGCCTCTTGGGATGATGATGATGAGTAATACAAGGAAGAATAGCCTCGCGAGGGTTTGTTCTTGGCTGGGGGGATGAACTGCTAGGAGGAGTTCAGTCGCCCTTCTCTCTCTCTCTCTCTGTGTGTGTGATGCTACTCGATCCGATCCTAGCTAGTTTCTCTCTTGGCTTCTAGATTCTCCCTTCTTGATTGCCCCCCTACCCTGGGGGTGGCTAGTCCTATTTATAGGCAAAGGACCTGGGCCTCTTCCCAAATATTGAGCGGGAAGGGCGCCAACAATTGGCCATTTTGAAGGGGAACATCTGCTACACTTATCCTGACTAAAGTTGGTCCTCGCCTGCCAAAGGCTCTGGTGGTGACGCTGGCTTGGGCTCCACAATGACTTCCTCCCTGCTGTTGGACTGGTCTTGGTCTCGTTGCACCGAAACGGGTGCCTTTGCTTGATGCTCTCGCCCGCGCTTGCTCCCTTTGCATGAAAGAGGAAAGGAGGACACTGCGCGGCTGGCGCCCGCCTGACGCCTTTGGTCGTCATGGCTTGCGTCACGGGCACCTCGCGAGGTACCCCGCCTTGATCTCTCCGCCTCCTCGCGAGCCAGCCTGATGAGGCCGTGCCTGAGGAAGTTCCGTGTCGTCCGCCCCGCGAGGCTTGGCCCCTCGCGAGGGTCTTGGGTCTGTGTTAATGAAGATGGGTCGTGCTGGGCCCCCCTTTGAGCCACGCTACAGGCCGCAGGCAGGCAAGTCTGGGGAACCCCGTTCCCAAAAGGCCGACAACCTCATCAAGTTCTACTTTCCTCCCACTCACTTCTTTCAAGAGAAACTCCTTCTCTAGAAAGGATCCAAATTTAGCAACAAACGTTTTGCCTTCAGATCTGTGATATAAGGTGTACCCAACAGTTTCCTTTGGGTATCCTATGAAGACATATTTCTCCGATTTGGGTTCGAGCTTATCAAGTTGAAGTTTTTCACATAAGCATCGCAGCCCCAAACTTTAAGAAATGACAACTTTGGTTTCTTGCCAAACCATAGTTCATAATGCGTCGTCTCAACGGATTTCGATGGTGCCCTATTTAACGGGAATGCAGCCGTCTCTAAAGCATAACCCCAAAATGATAGCGGTAAATGAGTAAGAGACATCACAGATTGCACCATATCTAGTAAAGTATGATTACGACGTTCGGACACACCATTACGTTGTGGCGTTCCGGGTGGCGTGAGTTGCGAAACTATTCCGCATTGTTTCAAGTGAAGAACAAACTTGTAACTCAAATATTCTCCTCCACGATCAGATCATAGAAACTTTATTTTCTTGTTACGATGATTTTCAACTTCACTCTGAAATTCTTTGAACTTTTCAAATGTTCCAGACTTATGTTTCATTACGTAGATATACCCATATCTTCTTAAATCATCTGTGAAGGTGAGAAAATAATGATACCCGCCGCGAGCCTCAACATTCATCGGACCACATACATCTGTATGTATGATTTCCAACAGATCTGTTGCTCGCTCCATAGTTCCGGAGAATGGTGTTTTAGTCATCTTTCCCATGAGGCACGGTTCGCAAATACCAAGTGATTCATAATCAAGTGGTTCCAAAAGTCCATCGGTATGGAGTTTCTTCATGCGCTTTACACCAATATGACCTAAATGGCAGTGCCACAAATAAGTTGCACTATCATTCTTAACTCTGCATCTTTTGGCTTCAGTATTATGAATATGTGTATCACTACTATCGAGATTCAATAAGAATAGTCCACTCTTCAAGGGTGCATGACCATAAAAGATATTACTCGTATAAATAGAACAACCATTATTCTCTGATTTAAATGAATAACCGTCTCGCATCAAACAAGATCCAGATATAATGTTCATGCTTAACGCTGGCACCAAATAACAATTATTCAGGCTTAAAACTAATCCCGAAGGTAGATGTAGAGGTAGTGTGCCGACTGCAATCACATCGACTTTGGAACCATTTGCCACGCGCATCGTGACCTCGTCCTTCGCCAATCTTCGCTTAATCCATAGTCCCTGTTTCGACTTGCAAATATTAGCAACAGAACCAGTATCAAATACCCAGGTGCTACTGCGAGGATTAGTAAGGTACACATCAATAACATGTATATCACATATACCTTTGTTCACCTTGCCATCCTTCTTATCCGCCAAATACTTGGGGCAGTTCTGCTTCCAGTGACCAGTCTGTTTGCAGTAGAAGCACTCAGTTTCAGGCTTAGGTCCAGACTTGGGTTTCTTCTCTTGAGCATCAACTTGTTTGCCGTTCTTATTGAAGTTCCCTTTCTTCTTCCCTTTACCCTTTTTCTTGAAACTAGTGGTCTTGTTGACCATCAGCACTTGATGCTCATTTTGATTTCTACCTCCGCAGCCTTTAGCATCGCGAAGAGCTCGGGAATTGTCTTATCCATCCCTTGCATATTATAGTTCATCACAAAGCTTTTGTAGCTTGGTGGCAGTGATTGAAGTACTCTATCAATGACACTATCAACAGGAAGATTAACTCCCAGTTGAGTCAAGTGATTATGATACCCAGACATTTTGAGTATATGTTCACTGATAGAACTATTCTCCTCCATCTTGTAGCTATAGAACTCATTGGAGACTTCATATCTCTCAATCCGGGAATTTGCTTGAAATATTAACTTCAACTCCTGGAACATCTCATATGCTCCATGACGTTCAAAACATTGTTGAAGTCCCGGTTCTAAGCCGTAAATCATGGTACACTGAACTATTGAGTAGTCATCAACTTTACTCTGCCAAATGTTCTTAACGTTATCAGCAGCATCTGCAGCAGGCCTGGCACCCGGCGGTGCTTCCAGGACGTAATTCTTCTGTGCGGCAATGATGATAATCCTCAAGTTACGGACCCAGTCCGCATAATTGCTACCATCATCTTTCAACTTTGCTTTCTCAAGGAACGCATTAAAATTCAACGGGACAACAACACGAGCCATCTATCTACAATCAACATAGACAAGCAAAAAACTAGCAGGTACTAAGTTCATAATAATTTAAGTTTAGTTAATCATATTACTTAAGAACTCCCACTTAGGTAGACATCCCTCTAATCCTCTAAGTGATCACGTGATCCAAATCAACTAAACCATGTTCGATCATCACGTGAGATGGAGTAGTTTCAATGGTGAACATCACTATGTTGATCATATCTACTATATGACTCACGCTCGACCTTTCGGTCTCAGTGTTCCGAGGCAGTATCTGCATATGCTAGGCTCATCAAGTTTAATCTGAGTATTCTGTGTGTGCAACTTTTTTGCACCCGTTGTATTTCAACATAGAGCCTATCACACCCGATCATCACGTGGTGTCTCAGCACGAAGAACTTTTGCAATGGTGCATACTCAGGGAGAACACTTATGCCTTGATAATTTAGTGAGTGATCATCTTATAATGCTACCGTCAATCAAAGCAAGATAAGATGTATAAAAGATAAACATCACATGCAATCAATATAAGTGATATGATATGGCCATCATCATCTTGTGCTTGTGATCTTCATCTCCGAAGCACCGTCATGATCACCATTGTCACCGGCGCGACACTTTGATCTCCATCGTAGCATCGTTGTCGTCTCGCCAACTTATGCTTCCACGACTATCGCTACCGCTTAGTGATAAAGTAAAGCATTACAGGGCGATTGCATTGCATACAATAAAGCGACAACCATATGGCTCTTGCCAGTTGCCGATAACTCAGTTACAAAACATGATCATCTCATACAATAAAATATAGCATCATGCCTTGACCATATCACATCACAACATGCCCTGCAAAAACAAGTTAGACATCCTCTACTTTGTTGTTGCAAGTTTTACGTGGCTGCTACGGGCTGAGCAAGAACCGTTCTTACCTGCGCATCAAAACCACAACGATAGTTCATCAAGTTGGTGATGTTTTAACCTTATCAAGGACCGGGCGCAGCCACACTCGGTTCAACTAAAGTTGGAGAAACTGACACCTGCCAGCCACCTGTGTGCAAAGCACGTCGGTAGAAGTAATCTCGCGTAAGCGTACGCATAATGTCGGTCCGGGCCGCTTCATCCAACAATACCACCGAACCAAAGTATGACATGCTGGTAAACAGTATGACTAGTATCGCCCACAACTCACTTGTGTTCTACTCGTGCATATAACATCAACGCATAAAACCAGGCTCGGATGCCACTGTTAGGGAACGTAGTAATTTCGAAAAATTTCCTATGCACACGCAAGATCATGGTGATGCATAGCAACAAGAGGGGAGAGTGTATCTATGTACCCTCTTAGACCGAAAGCGGAAGCGATAGCACAACGCGGTTGATGTAGTCGTACGTCTTCACGATCCGACCGATAAAGCGTCGAACGCACGGCACCTCCGAGTTCTACACACGTTCAACTCGATGACGTCCCTCGAACTCCGATCTGGCCGAGCTTTGAGGGAGAGTTTTGTCAGCATGACGGCGTCGTGACGATGATGATGTTCCACCGGTGCAGGGCTTTGCCTAAGCACTGCTATGATATGACCGAGGTGGATTATGGTGAAGGGGGGCACCGCACATGGCTAAAAGATCCAAGAGATCAATTGTTGTCTCTCTAGGGGGTGCCTCCCTCCCCGTATATAAAGGAGTAGAGGAGGGGGGCCGGCCACCCTTGGCGCGCCCCATGAGGAGTCCTACTCCCACCGGGAGTAGGACTCCCCCTTTTCCATGTTGGAGTTGGAGAGGAGAGGGAAGGAGAAAGAGGAAGAAAGGAAAGGGGGGCGCCGCCCCCCTTCCTAGTCCAATTCGGACTTGGGAGGGGAGGGGCGCGTGGCTGCCCCTTGGCCGCCTCTCCTCTTCCACCAATTGGGCCCATGAGGCCCATTAACCTTCGGGGGGTTTCGGTAACCCCCCGGTATTCCGGTATATATCCGATAACCCCCGGAACCATTCCGGTGTCCGAATATAGTCGTCCAATATATCAATCTTCATGTCTCGATCATTTCGAGACTCCTCGTCATGTCCGTTGTCGGTGTCAAAACTGGCGGATCTCGGGTAGGGGGTCCCGAACTATGCGTCTAAGGTGGATGGTAACAGGAGGCAGGGGACACGATGTTTTACCCAGGTTCGGGCCCTCTTGATGGAGGTAAAACCCTACGTCATGCTTGATTTATTCTTGATGATATGAGTATTACAAGAGTTGATCTACCATGAGATCAGAGAGGCTAAACCCTAGAAGCTAGCCTATGGTATGATTGTATGTTGTCCTACGGACTAAAACCCTCCGGTTTATATAGACACCGGAAGGGGCTAGGGTTACACAAGGTCGGTTACAAAGGAGGAGATATACATATCCGTACTACCTAGCTTGCCTTCCAAGCCAAGTAGAGTCCTATCCGGACACGAGACGAAGTCTTCAATCTTGTATCTTCATAGTACAACAGTCCGGGCAAAGGATATAGTCCGGCTGTCCGGAGACCCCCTAATCCAGGACTCCCTCACTAGCCCCTGAACCAGGCTTCAATGACGATGAGTCCGACGCGCAGTATTGTCTTCGGCATTGCAAGTCGGGTTCCTCCTCTGAATACACCACGGAAGAATTTGAATACAAGGATAGTGTCTGACCCTGCAAAATAAGTTCCACATACCACCATAGAGAGAATAATATTTCCACAAATCTAATCTGCTGACTTGTTTTGGCAACATGACATTATGCCATGGCCCGGTGATTATTCGAACCGTTTCCTTTAACTAGCCCCGCACATAACGTGTTCCCCTTATTACGGGATTCTCATCAATACGGGCGTGGGTAACCCAACCGCACCATCGATTACGGTGCTTGGGGGATAAGCGAGTTTTATCTGGCTAGTGGGGGTGCATAGTTTTGGCCGCCCTTATAAAGGGACAAGGTTTAGCCTTTTTCTACCCACGCCTTCTTCCTCCTTGCTCATCCATTCTTGCACACTCGAGCTCCAACACCCAAGTCCACATCCTTCCCCTCAACCTTCTCCAACCATGTCCGGAGCGGGAGGCAAATGGACGGCTTCCTCCATTACGGAGGGACACATCAAGAAGCTGCACAGAGCCGGATACTAGCCACGAATATCGCGCATCGGCTGCCCGCTGCGGGGCAGATCGTTTCTACCCCTGAACCTCACGAGAGGGTAGTTTTCCTCCACCACTTCCTCTGCGTACTAGGGTTTCCCCTCCATCCATTCGTCCGTGGTCTCATGTTCTACTATGGGCTGGACTTCCACGATCTGGCCCCGAACTTCATCCTCAACATTTCGGCGTTCATAGTCGTGTGTGAGGCTTTCCTCTGCATCCGGCCCCACTTCGGCCTGTGGTTAAAGACCTTCAATATCAAGCCGAAGGTGGTGGGAGGCCAACAAGAAGAATGTGGCGGAGCCATGGTGGGCAAGATGCCCAATGTTATATGGCTCGAAGGCTCCTTCGTGGAGACCATAAAGGGGTGGCAATCGGCGTGGTTCTACATCACCAAGCCGCGCGACACCAACTGGGTGGCTACCCCCGAGTTTCGATCCGGAATCTCCACACGGCTCACCTCCTGGAAAGAGAAGGGCCTGTCCTGGGGTTCATCGGTGGAGCTGGACGGACTCCGGAAATGTATCCAGAATATGGAAAGCAAGAAGCTCAAGCTTGTCAACATAGTCCAGGTCATGCTCATCCGCCGGATCCTCCCGTGTCAACAACGGGATTTCAACCTGTGGGAGTTCGACCCGGCCCAGCACCAGACTCTGAGAGAGCTCTTCGACACGACGCACAAAGACGTCTGGAGGGTGCTGTTCAAGGGCGCCGAGGTCCCTCCCTCTCTCACCGAAGACCGTGGGCTAAGCGCGAAGCGCCGAGCACATTCGGTGAGTTCTATACATCCGGTAGGATATTTTATTTCCCCTAGCTTAATCATGTGCAGTGTCTAAGCTCCATGCCTTTGACAGGACTGGGTGGAGACGTCCGGGCAGATTAACTGTCCGGCCCCTCTGCCTGAAGACACTGCGGATGCTCTCCTGGTGGAGATGCTGACTCCAGCTCCTTACAAGGTGCCGGAGAAGACCAAGGGAACCCGAAAGAGTTCCCGACGAAGGTGTTATCGGACTCATCGTCTGATAACTCCGCGACGCACTCCTCCCCCGAAGACGAGGAGGAAGATGAAGATGCTCCCCCTCCAGTCGGGGGAGACAAGAAAAGGAAGGTCGCCCCAACCGGGGGGGCTGAAGGGTCCAAGAAGGGAAAGACCCTCCTTCCGGACTACTCCACCACCGCCGTCGAAGGCGAAGACGAGTGGCTGCTCAGGGCAAGCCCCTGGCGAAGTCGTAAGTATTCGGATGCCAGAGTAATTCATATCATACCTTTGTCACGCCGCTTCTCCTAACGCCGAATTATGATTATGCAGACCGCCACGAGCCCGTATCGACGTATCGTCGGATGGCTCCCTGGGCTCGTCAGATATGGATAGCGATCCACTTCCAACCGCCACCTCCCCTTGGCCTATGGACAATGCCGAGGTATTGTCTCAAGAGGCACTGGGTTGAGGGGAGACAGTCCTGGAGGCGCTTCGAGGCGACCTCCCGGATTCCGGGAGCAGAGGGAGCAAGGCTCCCGAGGGCTCCGAGTTCGGCCCTCAGCCAAACACCACGCCGGAACCTCCAGTGGTTCCGGACTCAGGCAGGCAGCCTCCTTCCAAAAGGGGCAAGACACCTGTGCCGGTGACCTCTGTCCATCCAGAGGCACCGGACACTCTGCTGGGAGCGCTTCGCAGCGCTTCCATCGACGAAGAGCACCGCACTATTATGAGTGCGGTGATCCAGAAGGTTCAGTCCGCCAAGAGCGGACTGACTGAAGCCTGTGCCAGCCTTCTGACGGGCTTTGAGGTAAGTATATAGGAAAAATATTACCGCATAGACAGTAGCCCCTGATGCTCTGTTCGGTGTTCACAAAGAAAAGCCAAACAGAGGATCAAACAATATCACAGGAGTCTAATATAAGTATGTCAATATGCGTATGCAGGCTTCGCTGCTGGCCTCTACCGCACTGACTATGGAGGTAGCCGCACTGAAGCAGGACCTCGAAGGGTCCAAGGAAGAGCTCGGCCTTGCCAAGAGGCAGCTCGAGGAGAACAAAGGTAAGTAGTACCTAGTCTATGGATATATATAAAAAGAATGCGATTGCAAAATGACAGGATCATCGTAAATTTGCCAGGGGCCACGACCGAGGTGGCGACCCTGAAGCAAGCGCTATCCGAGGCCGAAAACAAAGCGGCCAAGGAGCGCACCGAGCGGGAAAGGCATGAGGCACGTGTGGGCGAGGTGCGGCAAGAGCTCCACGCTCTCATGATGAAGCACGAGGTGTTGGAGCTTGACTTGAAGACGCGAGAGTCCGAGCTTGCCACCGCCCTTGAAAGTGCAAAGAGTGCCAAGGCCGAAGCACAGAAGGCCCTCCAGGAGATTGATGCGATGAAGAAGATAGCGGCGGGTAAGGCATTCTATATGCAAAGCAAGCATGTGAAAGTGAATTACTTGTTACTTACCCAAATCCAGAGCTCTCCAGGAGCATTCGCAGATTTGCCCCGCAGCGTGCCGGATGCCGCGCAGTTTTACCAGGGCGAGGAGGGAAGCTCAATGAAGAAGCTGTTCTGGTCTTAGTATACTAGGACCGAACACCCGATGCCTCTGAGCGACCAGCTGAAGCAATTGGTTGAGCTGCACAAGGCGGCCGAACAGGGCATGAAGGGCTTTATAGTCCGGATGTGGCCTGGCGACACCCTTCCCAACAGCTACTTCGGCCCGGTGAGGCAGCTTGTGGATGCCTGCCCACGGCTTGAAGTCATCAAGCGGTCCGTCTGCATCGAAGGTGTACATCGGGCTTTCACCTGTGTGAAAGTGCAATGGGCCAAGATGGACGCCGTGAAGCTGGTGAAGGAAGGGCCGCCGCAGGGCAAGGAGCATCGCCACCCCGAGATGTACTATGAGGGTGTCCTGAAGGGTGCCCGTCTTGTAGCGGACGAGTGTACGAAAGATATAATATTTGAGTAAACTTGCTCGTGTGATCCTGTATTATGAAAACTTGTTCATATGCGCTATGCAACGCTTGTCTGAATTTAAAATATTACCTTCTGTTCGGCTGTTTATCAAATCTGAGAGATGGCTAGTCGTTGGCTTCTGCCCCCATGCCACGAGTGCTGGGGTGTTCGGGATAAACCTGAGCACTCTTGTTCCCATTGTTGGGTCCTTCGAGGGAGGTGCTCAGCACAATGAACAAGGCAATCGGACCATAATGTGTTATCACTCTCACTTAGCCATAGAATTCTATAATTTTAAATTTCAGTGAAGCCCCTAGTATTCAGAAGGCCGAATTCGGGGCGCGATACACGGCTTAAGCCGGACAGGGCCGACTCCTCGCTCTAAGCGGCACAAGTCTTTAAGGACTTGAAACCTCTCGAACAGCGACCAGTCTCTCGCCTTATCATGATAGTCAGTTTTAGCTTTCTCTATTGAGGTGCTTAGCCCAGCAGAACTGGGGCACAATCGCAGTAGTTCTCCTAGTGCTACCTTAGCCGATATAGCGGAACATAAGGTACCAAAACATGGGAGCCGGGCAAACCCAACTATTGACCCAAGACATGATTCAGAGCTGATGCATATAATGTTATAAGTTCGGGGTGCCGCACTGTCTAAAGTGTTCGGACTTCTCACGCCGTATTATGGGGTATGCTTAAGCCCCTAGCGTATTGGCCATACCAGAGTGTACGGGTGCTAGATGTCGTGAATGAACATATATGTAAAAAGGAGGAATGGAATAATAGTCTTAATGCTATGCATTGTTTATTCAAAAAGGTGCATTAAAGCAAAATGATACAAGTAGTGCGATAAGCAAAAACTAGGACTGTTTGACATGTCCCTTCCAAGGGCAAGCTGAGGAATAGTATTAAAGCAAATATTTCACTCGTTATCGTAATCCACCTGGGAGTTCCGTGGTGTGACGTAGCTTTCTGCCTCCTTGGTTGCTGCATCATGTGTTCGGCAATCATGCTGCCGGACAGCGTTTCCAGAGATTAAAGTCCTGAAAGAGAAAAATAACAAAGCGGGAAGCCCTAGTGCGATTTAAGCCGCGTATTGGGGCGTCCCTTAGTTGTGCCCCCTCCCCGCCTGTGACCATGGTATTTTAATGCGTAATTATGTATGCGTGGCATGAATTTCGCCACTTGGCTGGGGACGGGGTGGGGGCCGCATTGCTATGCGAGCTCGGGACGTGCCAGGCGGTCTAGTTGCCGATTACTCCGGGCGCGCTTGAAGTTGTCCGGGTCCTTAATCGCCGAACTAGTGGATTGCCTTAAGAGGCTGCTTTGCGCTTCTGCTGCGATGGCCGCAGTATGCTCCTCCGTGCGGAGAGAGCGCTCTGTGTTTCCATTGACTATGATGACCCCCCGAGGTCCTGGCATCTTGAGCTTGAGATATGCATAATGCGGTACCGCATTGAATCTTGCAAATGCGGTTCGCCCGAGCAGTGCATGGTAGCCACTGCGGAACGGGACTATGTCGAAGATTAATTCTTCGCTTCGGAAGTTATCCGGAGATCCAAAGACCACTTCTAGTGTTACTGAGCCTGTGCAATGGGCCTCTACACCTGGTATGACGCCTTTAAAGGTCGTTTTAGTGGGTTTGATCCTTGAGGGGTCTATAGCCATTTTGCGCACTGTGTCCTGATAAAGCAGGTTCAGGCTGTTGCCGCCGTCCATTAGGACTCAAGTGAGGTGAAATCCGTCAATGATTGGGTCTAGGACTAGTGCGGCGAATCCACCATGACGGATGCTAGTGGGGTGGTCCCTGCGATCGAAGGTGATCAGACAGGAGGACCATGGGTTGAACTTGGGGGCGACTGGCTCCAACGCATATACGTCCCTGAGCGCACGCTTCCGCTCCCTCTTGGGGATGTGGGTTGCGTATATCATGTTCATCGTCCGCACTTGTGGGAGGAACCTCTTCTGTCCTCCGGTGTTCGGCTGCCGGGGCTCCTCCTCATCATCGCTATGTGACCCCTTATCTTTGTTTTCGGCATTTAACTTCCCGGCCTGCTTGAACACCCAACAGTCCCTGTTGATGTGGTTGGCTGGCTTATCGGGGGTGCCGTGTATTTGACACGAGCGATCGAGTATACGGTCCAAACTGGACGGGCCCGGAGTGCTTCTTTTGAATGACTTTTTCCACTGACCGGGTTTAGAGCCTTTGAATCCGGCATTGACGCTCGTATCCTCGGTATTGTCGCTGTTAATGCGGCGCTTATGCTTGTTGTGACGTGACCTGCCATTGTCATCCTTGGTATCCGAAGTACCATGGTTCTTTGATATGTTATTACTGCGAGCTAGCCAGCTGTCTTCTCCCGCGCAAAAGCGGGTCATGAGTGTCGTGAGGGCTGCCATAGATTTCGGATTTTCTTGACCAAGGTGCTAGGCTAGCCACTCGTCGTGGATGTTGTGCTTGAAAGCTGCTAGGGCTTCTGCATCCAGACAATCGACGATTTCATTTTTCTTTGTTAGGAACTGTGTCCAGAATTGCCTGGCCGATTCCTCTGGCTGCTGAATTATGTGTCTCAAGTCATCGGCATCTGGTGGTCGCACGTAAGTGCCCTGAAAGTTGTCGAGGAATGGGGCTTCCAGATCTTCCCAACAGCCAATGGACTCTGCTAGCAAGTTGTTGAGCCAATGCCGAGCTGGTCCTTTGAGTTTGAGTGGGAGGTATTTGATGGCGTGTAGGTCATCACCGCGGGCCATGTGAATGTGCAGGAGGAAATCCTCGATCCATACTGCAGGATCTGTTGTGCCGTCATATGATTCTATATTTACGGGTTTGAAACCCTCTGGGATTTGATGATCCATTACTTCCTTTGTGAAGCATAAGTGGTGTGCGGCGCCTCTCTACTGGGCTATATCACGACGCATCTCGAATGAGTCTTGCCCGCTGTGTTCGGCCCGGCCGGACTTACTTTTAATGTATCCGGCATGACGATTATCATCTCGCATAGTGGCGCGCCCTCGTGATCCGTAGCTCGATCTTGCATGTTTTGCTTTGTCCTCCAATATGTCTCGCAGGTCTGGCATATTTCCCCATGCCTTTTTATTTGAATGACGTCGGGGTGCGGCCTGAGCTTTTGGCTGGAATGTCTCTCTGTTGCGGCCACGAGGTGGCCGATTAGCCACGTCAGACACCGGGGATGTAGGTTTTGGTGCTTCCTCCTCCAGTCGGGGTAGCAACCTACATTTTGGGTAACTCTTGGAGGGGCGTTCGAGTTTATACTCTTCGGCCGCCAGGACTTCAGTCCATCTGTCAGCTAGCAAATCTTGATCAGCTTGAAGCTGCTGCTAATTTTTCTTAAGGCTATTTGTCGTGGCTATAAGCCGGCGCTTGAAGCGTTCTTGTTCGATGGGATCCTCTGGCATGGCGAATTCGTCATCATCGAGGCTTGCCTCGTCTTCGGAGGGGGGCATGTAATTATCATCCTCCGCCTCTCCATCTGCCGCTCTCTTAGGAGGGCTGGTTCCTCCATCCTCCTGTTCTAAATCTTGCCGGAGGGGATTGTTGTTGTCTTCGGCACTGTCCGGAGTGCTATTATCTCTGGTGCCGGTATCACCACTTTTTCCCTAGCAGGACTTAGAGCGGCGCCGCTGACGCCGACGCTTGGGTTGCTTCTTGGAGGGGTCATCCTCCATTGTCTCGTCGCCATTGCCTTCTTTGGGTGTGTCCACCATGTATATATCGTATGATGGGGTGGTTGTCCAGTGCCCTGTGGGAAGTGGTTCCTCTTTGACTCCCGCATCGTCGTCCATACCGTCGATGTCTTCGGAGTCGAAGTCGAGCATGTCGGTAAAGTCATCGACAGTGGCTACTAAGTGGGTGGTGGGTGGGCGGCGAATTTCTTCGTCATCCGCATCCCAATCCTGCCGGACGTAGTTCGGCCAGGATCCTTCTGACAAGGAAAGAGACCTTAATGAGTTCAGTATGTCGTCGAAGGGCGAGTGCTGAAAAATATCCACAGAGGTAAACTCCATGATCGGCGCCCAATCGGATTCGATAGGAACGGGCGCAGGCGGTTCGGAGTCCGTGGCCGGAGAAGGATCCGGCAGTTTGGCAACACGGCTCTTGTGAAGGGTAAGGTCGATATTCGGCTCGGTCGCCGCAGAGGGTACGGCCTCCGCGACGGGGTCTATCCACCCGTCCACGGATGGCAAACTGGCTCCGAATTGAGGGTTGGAGCAGCTGCCAGTGCGATCTCCTGAATACGGTCCGATGGTAGAGCTAAATCGTACACATAGTGACCGCGTGGCGCACAAGGCAGGGGCTCGAATCCGTCGACGATCAAGTCTCTGCGGATATCGGCCGTGTAGTTTAAGCTTCCAAACCTGACCTGGTGGCCAGGGGCGTAACTTTCTATCTGCTCCAGATGGCCAAGCGAGTTGGCCCGCAGTGCAAAGCCACCGAAGACAAAGATCTATCCGAGGAGAAAAATCTCACCCTGGACTGCATCGCTATCGATGATCGTAGGAGCCATCAAGCCTAACAGCGACGACACAGAGGAACTCTCAATGAAAGCACCAATGTCGGTGTCAAAAACCGGCGGATCTCGGGTAGGGTGTCCCGAACTGTGCGTCTAAGGCGGATGCTAACATGAGGCGGGGGACACGATGTTTTACCCAGGTTCGGGCCCTCTTGATGGAGGTAAAACCCTACGTCCTACTTGATTTATTCTTGATGATATGAGTATTACAAGAGTTGATCTACCACGAGATCAGAGAGGCTAAACCCTAGAAGCTAGCCTATGGTATGATTGTATGTTGTCCTACGGACTAAAACCCTCTGGTTTATATAGACACCGGAAGGGGCTAGGGTTACAAAAGGTCGGTTACAAAGGAGGAGATATACATATCCGTACTACCTAGCTTGCCTTCCACGCCAAGTAGAGTCCTATCCGAACACGAGACGAAGTCTTCAATCTTGTATCTTCATAGTCCAACAGTCCAGCCAAAGGATATAGTCCGGCTGTCCGGAGACCCCCTAATCCAGGACTCGCTCATTCGTGATCACATCCGAGACTCCGAACTACCTTCGGTACATCAAAACACATAAACTCATAATATAAATGTCATCGAACTTTAAGCGTGCGGACCCTACGGGTTCGAGAACTATGTAGACATGACCGAGACATGTCTCTGGTCAATAACCAATAGCGGAACCTGGATGCTCATATTGGATCCTACATATTCTACGAAGATCTTTATCGGTCAAACCGCATAACAACATACATTGTTCCCTTTGTCATTGGTATGTTACTTGCCCGAGATTCGATCGTCGGTATCTCAATACCTAGTTCAATCTTGTTACCGGCAAGTCTCTTTACTCGTTCTGTAATACATCATCCCGCAACTAACTCATTAGTTGCAATGCTTTCAAGGCTTAAGTGATGTGTATTACTGAGTGGGCCCAGAGATACCTCTCCGACAATTGGAGTGACAAATCCTAATCTCGAAATACGCCAACCCAACAAGTACCTTTGGTGACACCTGTAGAGCACCTTTATAATCACCCAGTTACGTTGTGACGTTTGGTAGCACACAAAGTGTTCCTCCGGTAAACGGGAGTTGCATAATCTCATAGTCATAGGAACATGTATAAGTCATGAAGTAAGCAATAGCAACAAACAAAACGATCAAGTGCTAAGCTAACGGAATGGGTCAAGTCAATCACATCATTCTCCTAATGATGTGATCCCGTTAATCAAATGACAACTCATGTATATGGCTAGGAAACATAACCATCTTTGATTAACGAGCTAGTCTAGTTGAGGCATACTAGTGACACTTTGTTTGTCTATGTATTCACACATGTATCATGTTTCCGGTTAATACAATTTTAGCATGAATAATAAATATTTATCATGATATAAGGAAATAAATAATAACTTTATTATTGCCTCTAGGGCATATTTCCTTCAGAATTCACCTTGCAAGCCAATAAACACAATAGCCCAAACGACGGGGTTATGTCCAAGAATATACATTTTCATCTTATGCTTCCAACTAGCAAAATTAGTACCATCAAAGTAAGGACCTCTACAGTGGTAATTTCCCTCGCTAGACACCATACTCTCCGAGCTTGTGAAACCAAGGCTATGATCACCAAATGCTACAGAAATCAAGGCAAATGGATACCAAAGCTCCGATACCACTTGTAGCATCGAAAGTATGTCTAGCAGGGTGGTGATTAGACTACTTGACCAAATAAAAATCTAGCCTTTTCCCAATTTTAAGTCTTGGCAGATTTTAACAACTTAGCACAAGTCAAGAAATCAACCTACACATGCAAGTCTAAGAGTATAGCAGCGGAATGTAAAACATTGCACATGAAGGTAAACGAAGGAATTTGGACGGAGCAAATGCAATGTAGACACGAAGATTTTTGGCGTGGTTCTGATAGGTGGTGCTATCGTACATCCACGTTGATGGAGACTTCAACCCACGAAGGGTAACGGTTGTGCGAGTCCATGGAGGGCTCCACCCACGAAGGGTCCACGAAGAAGCAACCTTGTCTATCCCACTAGGGTAGATCTTCATGAAGTAGGCGATCTCCTTGCCCGTACAAACTCCTTGGTTCAACTCCACAATCTTGACAGAGGCTCCCAAGTGACACCTAACCAATCTAGGAGACACCACTCTCCAAAAGGTAATAAATGGTGTGTTGATGATGAACTCCTTGCTCTTGTGCTTCAAATGATAGTCTCCCCAACACTCAACTCTCTCTCACTGATTAGGATTTGGTGGAAAGATGATTTGAGTGGAAAGCAACTTGGGGAAGGCTAGAGATCAAGATTCATATGGTTGCAATGGAATATCTTGGTCTCAACACATGAGTAGGTGGTTCTCTCTCAGAAAATGAATGTTGGAAGTGTAGGCATGTTCTGATGGCTCTCTCCACGAGTGAAGAGTGGGTGGAGGGGTATTTATAGCCTCCACACAAAATCTAACCGTTACACACATATTCACCAAACTCGGTAGGACCGAATCAGAAAACTCGGTGGGACCAATTCAGTTCAAAATGTGAACGTTATGCTTTTCGGTGGGACCAACATGTCAACTCGGTGGGACTGATTTGATTAGGGTTAGGGCATAACGTAATCTCGGTGAGACCAATTACACAAACTCAGTGGGACCAATTTTGGTAATAAGCTAACCAGAGAGTTGGTCAGCCAAACTCGGTGGGACCGAATCGCTCATTTCGGTGAGACCGAAACGTTACGAAAGGGAAACAGAGAGTTTGCATTGCCAACTCGCTGGGACCGATCGCTCATCTTGGTTGGACCAAAACATTACGAAGGGAAACAGGGAGTTTGCAATCCCATCTCGGTGAGACCGATATCCCTATCGCTACGACCAATATGACTAGGGTTTCTAGTAGTGGCTATGTCAAGTGAACTCGGTGGCACCGGATAGATCATTTCGGTGGGGCCAAGTTTGACTTTTTGGTTTGGGACATATGTGTATATGAGAAAGTGGTTGAGGGTTTTTGGAGCTTATCATTAAGCATTTTGAGCAAGTAAGCCATTAAGCAACACCTCGTCCCCTTTTAATATTATTGGCTTTTTCTATGGACTCAATGTGATCTTGGATCAGTAAAATGAAAAAGGTAGAGTCTTGAGCTTGAGCCAATATGTGCCCTTAGCATTTTGAGGGGTCCACATTCTTAATCCATGTCATGCCAATCATTGAACTTTCTAAAATGATCATCTTGAAATAGTATTAGTTGAGCTATATGTTGTTAATAATTACCAAAACCACCCAGGATAGTTGCGCTTTAAAATCCCCCTTGCACACTCCTTGGCCAAAGTCGAGTCTAGACATTGAAAAACTTTCACTAACATGGTTGTGTGTCTTACGGGCACATGTCGCCATTTGGGTGGTATTAGGATCTTTTACTCCTCGATCTTTACTCTGGGACTCTGAACTCTCTTCTACTCGGGTTAAATGAATTTACTAACTCTAACATTAGGATCCCGTGAGCACATTCACCCCAAAGTAGGATAAGCCCTAGTTATTCCTTAGAATAGTATTTGAACAATACCCACAATGTCATTTGACTCCTTTGAAACATCTTTGTTTTCAGATGGAACCCACAAGGCAAACCGAGCGCCACACGACGGCCATTGGTGTCCCAGGTTCACCTGCTGTGTTAGCTGAGATGATGACCTATCTGGGTTATCGCTGGCACCCTGAGTACACCATGTACGAGCAGTACCAGGACTTTAACCAGGAGCAGTACTGTGCCATCGTCCACCTCTACTCTTGGGAGTATGACTCCACTACTATGCTGCAAACTACTCGTGGTGTTGGAGTGACCATCGATATGGCAGTCCACGATGCTGCTTATGCTGCTCTGACACGTCTTCATGGAGAGTATCGGGAGTTAGACACCTCCCCTTTCAGGCACATTGCTATCGCATCCGATGTTGGTGCAGAGGGATACTACACTGTTGCCTACTCCACTGTCACCCGAGAGCCCTTCTACCATCAGAACCTGGTTTTGCATGCTGATGGGCTGGATAGAGCTAACCGAGCTCTTCGCCACGAGTTGTACACCACCTGTCAGCACCTTTACCGTGCTCTAACGTTGTTGCACCCCCTTGTCCGATCTGGTGATCTGTCGCGATCTGTGATCTACCCAGCCAGGACCGTGATGCCCTAGGGTGTCAGCTGGCCAGATGTGGGAGGCTACTCTCCCGCACTTGGTGCTCTTTTGCCAACTGAGCATCGGGTTCTGCACCAGAGTATCCGTGGACCCCATACTACCGACGTGGAGGACTTCCCGTCGCATCACTACCAGCTGTCAGGCTACACCTTTTGACCCACAGTTCGACCCTTTTGCATATGGGGAAATGAGTTGTCCATGAATATCAGTCAAGTCAAGAAACTCAGAAAGATTGTTAGGATAAAGAAATTAGCGACAAAAAACAACAAGATCTTTGTCTGCACAATGAAGAAGACATCAGTTCACTACAGGGTGGTACTAACTATTATACCTTGCCTTTTTTTATTCCTTTGCCCCATTTCCAATATAGAGAAGATATTTATGCACATCCTTGTTTTCACGCCTTTCCAAAGCAGTTCACTGATGATTACCTCTCAAACCACATGTATGGTCAGGAGGCGAGGAAGGTATTCATACAACACCCACGGTTCAATATTGTAGTGTTCCTGAAGAGGACGAAGGATGGGCGGTCAATCATCCACAGGCACTGGCCTAAAGTTACAAAGACCTTCAACATCAATGAAGGCTCAATATTCGTCTTCTGCTTCAGCAGTTTTCCAGATGAGATACATCTGTCTATGTACCATCTATGATGCTAATTTCGAAAGGCTATAGATGTTGCATGTGAAACTTGGTCGTGGTGTAGTTGTGTAATGGGGTAGCTCAGTGCTGAAGCTATATGATGTTGTACTCTGATGTATTTCAATTATGAAAATGAAATATATTATGTGCTTAATATGAACATGTCAATTAGGTTAATAAATGGATTATGAATAATCAGATAATTAGCCTGCTAATTGGGTTTTGCTATTGCAAACGGTTTTTAAAAAAATACCGTGGGCGATGACCTCAGGCAACGCACACAGTTTTTAGGAATAAACCGTGTTGGATCAATGAACAATCACACACGACTTTCTCTTCAAAATTGTTTGCATTAGGCCACCTTGCGCAAACATTTACCACATGAAAACTGTGTGTGATGGACAGCCTTTGCCACACAGTTTCTTCCACGGACCGTGTGGGATATATATTTAATAACACGAGCGATTTAACGGGAAAAATAGTGTGTGATGTACCTGCGAACGGAAACTTTTTCCTTCGAGCGACTGTGTGGGATGTACATACGAACAGAAACGTTTAGCGGGGACTGACTGTGTGGGATGTACTTGCGACCGGAAACAATTTCGCCATATAATTGTATTTTTTAGCTCTACTTTACATATTTCCGTATTTGAGCACTCGCCGGTCGCACACGACCTCATTTTGCCGAACGTGTGTGCCAGGAGGGCATATCCCCGACGGTTTCTAGGTTGTGTGGGAAGGACCCCCTATCGCCCACACTCACTTGGCGACGGTTCCAAACGCTATCGTGGAAAGGGGTTTTAAACCGTTTGTTTAGGAGCTCATTGTACTAGTGAGATATGATATTCAGAAAGAGACAGATCCAGATTTGGAAGTGTAGAAACCATTTTTGGTTGAAGTGGATGGATTTGGCAAACCAAAAAGGTTGTAAAAAGTGAGATTTATTTACCACAGACGAACTGCTAGACGAGGCAGAAGGGAGGTTGAGCAGTCTAATCTCTCGCGCCCTAACTTGGCGGCAGAAGACACCTACGGCAGAGGCGGATAAGACGAGGTCCGCGGCCGACATGAGGACGGCGTCGAAGAGGTCGCGGAAGCTAAGCGCTTCGTCTCTGGCGTTGACGCGAGCTAGCGGTGCCGCTAGGGTTTGTGAGAGTTGGCGAGGTGGAAGAGGAGATAATGACCGCGCGTGGGGTGTGTATTTATAAGGTAAAGGGCTGCGCAGCGTAATTACATAGGTGCCCCTGGCGGTTAACATCTGATGGACACTTGGCATGCATGCAACTCATTGAGAGTTGTCCCGTGTTCCCATGCATGCCTGGTTTGTCGGGTGGTCGTTCCGGCTTCTCCGGTATTCAGGCAAAAGAGATATAGCATTGAAAGCAGATTTAAATGTGTGTCTCTATATCTTCAGCTGACAAGGACGCGGTGAAGACATTTGACACGTTTCAACAGAATGCATATGACTAGATAGGCAGAATTTGAGGAAGAAGCACAGAAGGGGTTAGGGTCCGATCACATTCACTTAGTTCAGAAAATTGCAAGTTTGAAGACATAGCTATAAGTGAATGTTGTAGAGGACAGAACACACACACACACACACACACACACACACACACATATATATATATATATATATATATATATATATATATCAGAAAAGACCAAATCAACATTGTGAAGATAAACCTTGTAGTCAAATCAATGTTGAAGACAAACCAAATGCGAAGATAATGCAATCATAACGCCAAATGAAAATCTTCGGGAAAGTTTGGTGGTGCTGTTACCCACCGTATAAGAAGTATTAGAACGGGACACGGCGCACAATTATCGTGGCGCTCCGAAGTCAAATTCCGCATTAATGTATTCACACTTAGAGGGTAAATCTTCATTGATTGAAGATATAAGTTAATACGTGTGTTGCACATCTAAGTCATCAACATGCATAAGCGTTAGGATGTGTGTCCAATCATAGGACATTTGAGGATTCTAAGATATTTAGCTCACACCGCAGCTTGCAAAACCTTTTCTCATCCAAGGGCTTTGTGAAGATATCTGCCAATTGCTCTTCAGTGTTGACGTGAATGATATCAATGTCTTCCTTCATGACATCATCTTTGAGAAAGTGATGATAGATTTGAACTTGCTTTGTCTTCGAGTGTTGAACTGGGTTGTCGGCAATCTTGATGGTGCTTTCATTGTCGCAGTAGAGTGGCACATGCTTCAGGTGGATGCCATAGTCCTTGAGAGTTTGCTTCATCCATAGAAGCTGAGCGCAGCAAGATCCAACAACAATGTATTCGGATTCAATAGTGGAGAGTGATACACAGTTCTGCTTCTTTGAAGACCAAAAGACAAGAGATCATCCAAGAAAGTGACATGTGCCTGATGTGGACTTGCGATCAACCTTGTCACCAGCATAATCAGCATGTGAGAATCCAACAAGATCAAATTTTGAGCCCTTTGGATACCATAATCCTAGTGTTGGGGTGTAAGCCAAATATCGAAGAATTCGCTTCACAGCTAAGTGATGCGATTCGTTTGGTGCCGCTTGGAATCGGGTACACATGCAAACGCTAAGCATAATATCAGACCTAGATGCACATAAGTAGAGTAAAGAACCAATCATGGAGTGGTATACCTTTTGATCGAACTCTTTACCATTGTCGTCGGGGCCCAATTGGCCTTTGGTTGGCATTGGCGTCGTGTACCCTTTGCAGTCATGCATTCCAAACTTCTTCAGGCAATCTTTGAGGTATTTTTCTTGTGATATGAAGATGCCATTTCTCTGCTGACGGATTTGAAGACCAAGGAAGAATTTAAGCTCACCCACCATGGACATCTGATATTGTTCTTGCATCATATGCCCAAATTCATTGCTGTATCTCTTATCAGTGCATCTGAAGATAATGTCATCCACATAGATTTGGCATACAAACAGTTCACCATCATATATCTTCGTGAAGAGAGTGGGATCTAGGGAACCATGTTTGAAGCCTTTGCTCTTCAGGAAGTCTTTGAGTATGTCATACTAAGCGCGAGGGGCTTGTTTCAGGCCATACAGTGCCTTGTTGAGCTTGTAGACCATGTCAGGACGCTTTGGGTCTTCAAAGCCAGGTGGTTGTGCAACATACACTTCTTCTTCAATTTTTCCATTGAGGAAGGCACTCTTTACATCCTCCATTTGGTACAGAAGAATGTTGTTGTGGTTGGCATAGGCTAGCAGTATGCGAATTGCTTCAAGCCTTGCCATAGGGGAAAAGGTTTCATCGAAGCCAATCCCTTCAACTTGTGTGTAACCTTGAGCAACGAGACGAGCCTTGTTTCTAACAACTTGACCATGCTCGTCTTGTTTGTTGCGATAGATCCATTTGGTGTTGATAATATTGTACTTGCGAGGATCAAGACGCTTTACTAGCTCCCACAAATTGTTTAGCTCGAACTGTTGAAGCTCTTCTTTCATAGCTAGCTTGAATCCATTCAGGTTCCATGAAGGCTTCATCAACTTTCTTAGGTTCAGAAATAGAGACAAATGCAAAGTGACCACAGAAATTTTCTAGATGTTTTGCTCTTGAACAAGTGAGTGGACCAGGTGCATTGATGCTATCAATTATCTTCTCAATCTGGACTTCATTTGCAAAAGCGAGGATGAACTAGACGAAGATTTTGCCCTTGATGATCATTGTCTTCATCTTTAGCATTGGCTTCAGGATGTGAAGTGTCCTCATGTTGATTAGGTGCAGAAATTATGATTCCCTCTTCAGCCTGTTCCTCTGAAGGTATGATTTCTCCAGTACCCATAAGCTTGATTGATTCACTTGGTGTAGCTTCATCTAGCACATTTGGCAGGTGCTCTCTTTGCGAGCCGTTAGTCTCATCGAACCGCACATCCATAGTTTTAACCACTTTGTAGTGAAATAGGTTGAAAACTCTATAGGAGTGTGAATCCTTTCCATGTCCAAGCATATTCGGTGCAAATTTTGATGTGTGATGCGGATCCTTGATCCAACACCTAGCACCAAATACTCTGAAATAACTAACGTTTGGCTTCTTACCAGTCAAGAGCTCATATGATGTCTTCTTTAGGAACTTGTGTAGATAAACACGGTTGATGACATGGCATGCAGTATCAATAGCTTTAGGCCGTAATTTCCTTGGAGTCTTGTACTCATCGAGCATCGTTCGTGCCATCTCAATGAGGGTTCTGTTCTTGCGCTCCATGATGCCATTCTGCTGAGCCGTGTATGGAGCAGAGAACTCATGTGTGATGCCCAATGCATCAAGATAAGTGTCGAGGCCGGTGTGCTTGAATTCAGTGCCGTTGTGACTTCTGATGTGCTTGATCCTGATGCCATAGTTGGTCATGGAACGATTGGCGAATCGTCTGAAGACATCCTGCACTTCAGTCTTGTAGAGAATTATGTGCACCCATGTATATCTTGAGTAATCATCAACAATGACGAAACCATAGAGGCATGCAGTGGTAGTAAGGGTAGAGTAGTGAGTAGAGCCAAATAAGTCCATGTGAAGCAGCTCGAAGGGACGCATCGTCGTCATGATTGTCTTCGAGGGATGCTTGGCCCTAGTCATCTTTCCAGCTTCGCAGGCACCACATAGATGATCCTTCTTGAACTTGACGCCCTCGATGCCTATGACATGCTTCTTCGCGAGAGTGTGCAAGTTCCTCATGCCTGCATGCCCTACCCTCCGATGCCAGAGCCAACACTCTAAAGCTTTTGCTAGAAGACATATGGCCAGCTGTGGTCCCGCGAAGAAATCTACCATATATAGATCGTCTTTTCGATACCCTTCGGAGACTAGAGATTTATTAGATTCCATAACAAGGGTGACCCTAGTGGGTTTGTCTTCTTCCTAGGTGTTGTCATGATAACATTCATAGGAAGCTTCTCAAGATAACTTTTGGGCACCCAGATCTTCTTCAAAGGTGGTATGTTCCTACAGTTAGTACCAATATACCTGGCAAACACTTCACCATTCTGATTCTTAAACAATTTATAGTTTTCATCAAAGGATTCATCAATGATAATAGGGTTAGCACAAGTGAAGCCATATAAGGTAGATGGATCCACCGAAGGTCCCTTTGCAACAACCCATGTGGTTTTGGGGTACTGCTCAGGCTTCCAGTATGAACCATCAACAATCATTTTCCTCTCGAACCCAACACCCTCTTTCCTAGGGTTTCGGTTCAGAATCTGTTTCTTGAGAACATCACATAGTGTCTAATGCCCTTTGAGGATTTTGTACATCCCTGTTTCAAGCAATGTCTTCAACCTGGCATTCTCATCAGCAATAGTAGTGGTATCCTCAGAAGAGGGGTTAGTTACCACATCAGCAGTTGAAGATATTGCAACAGTAGTAGCAGTAGAAAACTCAGCAACATAGACATCATTATCACGCTCAAGACATTTTAGACAGGTGGTTCAAAGTCTTCTTGAGCGGAACTGGTCTATTGAGCGCGAAGTGAATCGTTCTCCTTTTGAAGATCTTCATGAGACGCTCTCAGGTTCTCAAGTTCTTGCTTCCTTTGAAGATAATCACAGGATAGCTTCTCATGAGTAGCTGAGAGAGTTTCATGACGACTTTCAAGTTCCTCGTACTTAACGTGAAGATTTTTAATGTCTTCAATTAAGGACTGAGTTCGAGTCATTTCCACGTCCAACAGGTCATCGCTCTTGTCTAGAAACTTTTGAATATGTTCCAAAGCAGTTTGTTGTTCAGTTGCAATTTTAGCAAGAGTTTCGTAGCTAGGTTTGGATTCACATTCAGAGTCATCTTCACTGGATGTTTGAAAGTCGTGTGAGTTTACCTTGGCACCACGTGCAATGAAGCAGTAGGTCAGAGCAGAGTCATCCTCATTGGCATCAGCTTTGGTGATGAGACCATTGCTTCAGTGTTGAAGATGGACTTGGTGATGTAGGCCGAAGCCAGAGCCAGGCTTGCCACGCCTGAATCGAACTCCTCCTCAGACTCCATCTCCGCCTCCTCAGCAGACTCCTCCTCTGATTACATCTCTTGCCAACAAACGCACAAGCCCTGCTGGATGAGCTCTTCTTGTGAGATGAAGACTTTGATGAAGACTTTGAAGAAGACTTTGAGGATTTCTTCTTCTTCTTGTCATTAGAATCATATTCCTTGATCTTCTTCTTCTTCTTAGATTGATTATCCCATTTAGGACACTCAGAGATGTAGTGACCAGGTTTCTTGCATTTGTGGCATGTTCTCTTCTTGTGGTCACGAGTGGAAGCTTCATCATTTCTTGAGCTGGATCTTGAGGACTTTCCGAAGTGTTTCTTCTTGGTGAACTTATGGAACTTCTTCACGAGCATAGCTTGCTCCTTTCCAATGTCTTCAGGATCCCCAGAACTGTAGTCAGATTCTTCTTCAGATGAGGAGACAACTTTTGCCTTCAAAGCACGGGTTCAGCCATAGTTGGGACCATAGATGTCTCTCTTTTCAGATAACTGTAACTCATGTGTGTTGAGCCTCTCAAGTATGTCAGACGGATCGAGATCCTTGAAGTCATGACATTCTTGTATCATCAGGGCCAGGGTGTCAAATGAGCTATCAAGTGATCTCAGGAGCTTCTTGACGATTTCGTGCTTGGTGATCTCAGTGGCGCCAAGTGCGTGAAGCTCATTTGTGATATCAGTGAGGCGATCAAATGTGAGCTGGACATTCTCATTGTCGCTTCTCTTGAAGCGGTTGAAGATATTGTGAAGAACATCAATCCTTTAATCTCTCTGAGTTGAGACTCCTTCGTTGACCTTGGAGAGCCAGTCCTAGACCAGCTTCGTAGTTTCCAGTGCACTCACACGGCTATACTGTCCTTTGGTCAGATGACCACAGATGATGTTCTTGGCAATCGAATCCAGTTGAATGAATGTCTTGAAATCAGCAGTGGTGACACCTTCACCAACCTTGGGAATGCCATTATTGATGACATACCAGAGGTCGACATCAATGGCTTCAAGATGCATGCGCATCTTATTCTTCCAATAGGGGTAATCAGCGCCATCGAAGACGGGGCATGCAGCGGAGACCTTGATTATCCCTGCAGTCGACATAGCTAAAACTCCAAGTGGTTAAACCGAATCACACAGAACAAGGGAGCACCTTTCTCTGATGCCAATTGAAAGTGCTAGTTATCGACTAGAGGGGGGTGAATAGGCGATTTTTATGGAAGTCTTCAAAACACGAGGTCTTTGAAGACAAATAGTAGAAATGAACATATTGATATGCAGCGGAAGATAGACTACACTAGACAAGCCATAGTCAAGTAAGCAATGTAGTGAAAGCACGAAGACTATCAGTAGCTAGGTAGTATGGATCCGAATGGAAGACAGTATGACGCCAAACAGTAAATAGTCTTCACTCAGTGAAGTCAAACAGATCAGACAAGCAAGCAATGACTTCATGAAGACAAACTATAAAGTAAAGGGAAGTGGAGGATAGAACCAGTTGCTTGGTGAAGACAAGGATTTGGTAGACCAGTTCCAGTTGCTGTGACAACTATACGTCTGGTTAGGGAGGTCGAGATTCAAATCAGAAGACCGCGTCTTCACCTTCTTCCCCTTGAGCTAAGGACACCTAGTCCTCGCCTAATCACTCTGGTAAGTCTTCAAGGTAGACTTCCAAACCTTCACAGACTTCGCTCACCGGCGATCCACAATGACTCTTGGATGCTCAGAACGCGATGCCTAACCGGCTGGAGGATTCACAGTCCTCAAGTGTAACAAGTCTTCAAGTCACGCGGACAGAAAGACTTCAGTGATGCCTAACACTATTTGGCTCTAGGTGTTTAGGGCTTTGTCCTTGCAAGGATCTCTCTCTCAAATGCTTCGGAGGTGGGTTGCTCTCAAACGACAAAAGTCGTGCACTAACTCTGAGTAGCCACCAATTTATGGTGTAGGGGTGGGCTATTTATAGCCAGGAGGCAACCCGACCTGATTTGTCCGAAATAACCCTGGGTCGCTAAGGAACCGACACGTGTCCAATGGTCGGATTTCAAACACACGCGACAGCTTGACTTGGGCTACAAGCAAAGCTGACTCATCCAGCTCTGGATAAGATTTGCTCTCATTGCCTTTGCTCGAAGACATAGGATTTTGGTTGAGCATCACATCAGTCACTCTGACTTTTTTCACTTGGACCCCACTTAACAGTACGGTGGTTCCTATGACTCAACAAAAAAGAAAAGGAAACTATTAAACAACTATGTCTTCGTACTCCATAGTCTTCAAGTGAATGTCTTCACATGTCATAATCTTCATCGTGAATGTCTTCATGAACCACCATTGTCTTCAATGCCTTCAAACATTTTTAGGGGTCATCTCTGGTAGGTAAACCGAATCAATAAGGGACTACTACCTGTGTTATCCTGCAATTCTCACAAACACATTAGTCCCTCAACCAAGTTTGTCGTCAATACTCCAAAACCAACAAGGGTGGCATTAGATGCACTTACACTTATAGTTTCACCTCCCAACTTATTTACCTCAGGGGTAATGTCAACTATAATAATTCATGATCACCTACATCCAACAAGATATATATGCATGGATCTTTTCCCACCACGTGATGCTTGGAAAGAGAGAAAATAAATACGGAATAGAGGATAACACTATTGACTCTAGCATCAAAGTAAATACATAAAGTAAAAGATATGCCCTTCACAGAGGTTGTCATGCGCTTTTTATTTTTCAATGTGCAAACTCTTAATGTGAAGGAACGTCACTTTGTATTGCCCCTTGTGATAGCAACCTTTATTATGCAGTCTATCGCTTTTATTTCTTCACCATCACAAGTTCGTACAAAGCTTATTTTCCCTTACAATAAAAGATCATACATATTTAAGAGCACTTTTATTGCTTTTGCATTAATGACAACTTACTTGAAGGATCTTATTCAATCCATAGGTAGATATAGTGGACTCTCATGACATGAAAGTAGGTTTAAGGGTTTTTGAATGCACAGTTAGTATCTCTACTTATGGTGAGATTTTGCCTAGCAAAAGCTAGTGAGCAAGCACCACATGTTAGAGGATCCATGACAATATAACTTCTATGTGAATATAAGAAAACATAACTCATTATGTTGTCTCCCTTGTCCAACGTCAACTATTTGACATAGAATATTTTAATTTCTTTATTACTTCTCATGAATTGCAACAATGACCAATGCTATGTTTGTTAACTTTCAACAAATTTCATCAATTATACTTCTTTTATGTGAAGTCATCACTCCCCATGGGATTAGTATATGATCTTTTTTATCTCTAAGATTGAAATAAGAAAGCAAAACAACTCGACTCAACTACTCTTTATTATATGATCTCACACTTGATTACATAGATAGATCACTAAACAAGCACTCGAAAATAGATCAAACTAAAACTTTATTCTTCTAAATCACGATATAACTGAGGATCGAACTAGAATAGATAATGATGATAAAAGTGATGGTGATACGATACCAGGGGACCTCCCCGAAGCTTGGCACAAGCCAAGGGTGGTGCCCATAGCCGTGTACTCAAGTCTCCTTCTTTGGTGATGGTGATGGTGGGGAATTGGTGGGATTGTCCTCTGGCTTCCAAGGCATAGGCTCTCCATCATAAAATATGAGCGTTTTTGGAGTCCTGAAATTTGCAGCCGAACTCATACCTTTAAACCTGGCTTCATACTCAAAATTTTGGTTTTGTAAGTCATAAACTTGGGCCTGAAAGTAATCAATCCAGTAACTGAGCTTAAAGATGACGTCCTAATATCCTTGATGTCCACCTTGTGCTCGCAGATGAGTTCCATGATCATGGAGTTGTTAGCATTGATTCCGCGCTCCACCATCCCTTGACACTTGAAGATCTCTTGTTCCACCGCTTCAAGCCTGGGCTTCTCGCTTTTGGTCTTCATAGGACCTTGAACGTCCCAGGTGTGAAGCAACCCCTCATGCATCTCAATGGCTTGAGGGTGTTTCATCACCTCTGAAAGGTAGGGGTTGATGACCTTCTCACAGAACTTGTCCTTGGATGAGCTTGGAGACACTGTGGCGATCTAAATATGGCAGAAAAATAGTCTGAAATAAGAAGAAAGGAGAAACATGCGATACAATGGTCAAAAAATCCGGGAGTATATATAATGAATTTTTTTGTGTAGGGCAGGTAATATGGAAGAAAAATGGAGTCGGGAAACTCCACGAGGGAGCCACAAGCTCGAGAGGGAAAATAAGCCAGTTGCTGTTTTATTGCTTGTTTTTACTTCGCAGCAAATCAATACCAAATGCAGCAAAACTTCTTGGAGAATTTTTCTGGGCCAGAAGACACAGGATGGGACAAAAAAGTACCAGAGGGGTGCCCCAAGGGGGCACAATGCACCTGGGCGCGCCTGGTGGGTTGTGCCCACCTCGGTGGCCTCCTGCACCGCCTCTTTGCTCTATAAATACCCCAATGTTCCACAAACCCTAGGGGAGTTGACGAAAATCAATTCCGGCCGCCGCAAGTTACAGAAACCACAGATCCAATCTAGACACCATCACGGAGGGGTTCATCATCCTCATTGGTGCCTCTCCAATGATGCGTGAGTAGTTCATTGTAGACCTACGGGTCTGTAGTTAGTAGCTAGACGGCTTCCTCTCTCTCTCTCTTGATTCTCAATACAGTGCTCTCTTGGAGATCTATTTGATGTAACTCTTTTTGCGGTGTGTTTGTTGGGATCTGATGAACTTTGAGTTTATGATCAAATCTATGTTTTTATCCATGAAAGTTATATGAGTCTTTTGATCTCTTATATGCATGAATACTTATAGCCTCGTATTTCTTTGTTGAATCTTTGGTTTAGTTAGGACGACTGGATCGATTTTTCTTGCCATGGGAAGAGGTGCTTTGTGATGGGTTTGATCTTACGGTGCTCGATCCTAGTGACAGAAAGGGGAAACGACACGCATGTATCGCTGCTATTAAGGATAACAAGATGGGTTATATTCCTATATGAGTAGATCTTCTCTACATCATGTCATCGTTCTTATTGCATTACTATTTTTCTCCGTGAACATAATACACTAGATGCATGCTGGATAGCGATCGATGTGTGGAGTAATAGTAGTACATGGAGGCAGGAGTCGGTTTACAAATCTTGGACATGATGCCTATATAATGATCATTGCCTGGATATCGTCATAATTATTTGAAGTTTTATCAATTTCCCAACAGTAATTTGTTTACCCGTTGTATGCAATTTTTCTCGAGAGAAGGCACTAGTGAAATCTACAGCCCCCGGGTCTCTTCTTTATCATATTTGCCTTCGAGATATATTTTTATTTGCTTTTATTTTCAGGTCTATTAATCCAAAAACACAAAAATACCTTGCTGCAATTTATTATTATTTATTTTATCTCGCGTTCCCGCGAGATCTATTTATCCAATCTACTACAATTTTACCTATCTTTTTACCGGGAGGGATTGACAACCCCTCTTTACGTCGGGTTGCAAGAATTTTTTCTTTGTGTGCAGGTACCGTTCACGTAGTGTTGCATGGTTCTCCTACTGGTTCAATAACCTTGGTCTCGTCACTGGGGGAAATACCTATTGTAGTTGTGTTGCATCATTGAAGAAAATATGCCCTAGAGGCAATAATAAAGTTGTTATTTATATTTCCTTATATCATGATAAATGTTTATTATTCATGCTAGAATTGTATTAACCAGAAACTTGATACATGTGTGAATACATAGACAAAACAAAGTGTCCCTAGTATGCCTCTACTGGGCTAGCTCGTTAATCAAAGATGGTTAAGTTTCCTAACCATAGACATGTGTTGTCATTTGATGAACGGGGTCACATCATTAGAAGAATGATGTGACGGATAAGACCCATCCATTAGCTTAGCATAATGATCGTTAAGTTTTATTGCTATTGTTTTCTTCATGACTTATACATATTCCTTTGACAGTGGGATTATGCAACTCCCGAATACCAGAGGAATACCTTTTGTGCTATCAAACGTCACAACATAACTGGATGATCATAAATATGTTCTACAGGTATCTCCGAAGGTGTTTGTTGGGTTGGCATAGATCAAGATTAGGATTTATCACTCCAAGTATCGGAGAGGTACCTCTGGGCCCTCTCGGTAATGCACATCATGATAAGCTTGGCAAGCAATGTGACTAATGAGTTTGTTACAGGATGATGCATTACGGAATGAGTAAAGAGACTTGCCGGTAATGAGATTGAACAAAGTATAAAGATACCGTCGATCGAATCTCGGGCAAGTAACATAACGATGACAAAGTGAATGACGTATGTTGTCATTGCGGTTTGATCGATAAAGACCTTTGTAGAATATGTGGGAACCAATATGAGCATCCAGGTTCCGCTATTGGTTATTGACCGGAGATGTGTCTCCGTCATGTCTACATAGTTCTCGAACCCGTAGGGCCCGCACGCTTAACGTTCGATGACGATTTGTATTATGAGTTATGTGTTTTGGTGACCGAAGATTGTTCGGAGTCCCGGATGAGATCTCAGACATGACGAGGAGTCTTGAAATGGTCGAGAGGTAAGGATTGATATATTGGATGATGGTATTCGGATATCGGAAGTGTTTCGGAATGTATCGGGTACGTATCAGAGTACCGGGGGGTTACCGGAACCCCCCGAGGGAAGATATGGGCCCTATGGGCCATAGGAGGGACGCAAGGCAGCCCATAAGGGTGGCACCCCCCCAAGGGAGGAGTCCGAATTGGACTAGGGGAGGGAGCGCGGCCCCCCTTTCCTTCTCCTTCTACCTCTCCTCCCTCATTTCCCCCTCCGATAAAAGGAAGGGGGCCGAATTGGACTAGGAGTCCAAGTGGGACTCCCCCCACTTGGCGCGCCCCTAGGCCGGCCTCCTCCCCTCTCCCTCCTTTATATACTGGGGCGGGGGCACCTCTAAGGCACATCGATTGTTCTTAGCCGTGTGCGGTGCCCCCCTCCATCGTTTACTCCTTCGGTCATATTGTCGTAGTGCTTAGGCGAAGCCCTGCGCGGATCACTTCACCATTGATACATCTCCAACGTATCTATAATTTATGAAGTATTCATGCCATGTTTACAATAGTTTTATATGATTTTGGTATGATTTGATTAAAACTAACCTAGACTGACGCTGTTTTTAGCAAAACTACCGTGGTGTTGTTTTGGTGCAGAAATAAAAGTTCTCGGAATGCGATGAAAATCAACGGAGAATTTTTCTGGAAAATATAAAAAATACTGGAACAAAAATCTACCGAAGGGAAGTCCCGCGGGCCCCACTAGGGTAGGGGCGCGCCCACCCCCCTGGGCGCGCTCTTGTGCCTCGTGGACTTCTCGTGGGGCCCCCTGACTTGTTCTCGACGCCAACCTCTCCTATAAATACCCAAACCTCTAGAAATTAACCTAGATCGGAAGTTCCGCCGCTGCAAGCCTCTCTAGCCACGAGAAATCAATCTAGCCCCTCTCTGGCACCCTGCCGGAGGGGGCCATCATCTCCGGAGGGCATGGAGGAGGATCCCGGAGGGGCCATAATCACCATGAAGGCCAAGGACCAGAGGGGGAACCTCTCCCCATCCAGGGGGTGGCCATGCAGGAGGAAGCACAAGGGGGAGAACATCTCCTCCTCTCTCTCGGTGGCGCCGGAGTGCCATCGGGAGGGGAATCATCGCCGCGGTGATCGTCTTCATCAACATCACCATCCTCATCTCTTTTACGCGGTCCACTCTCCCCCACCCCGCTCTAATCCCTACTTGAAGATGGTGCCTTATGCCACATATTATGATCCAATGATGTGTTGCCATCCTATGATGTTTTGAGTAGATATTGTAACACCCCTGATATGACTTTCCCAATTTGTACTCCAACTCTTGTCGTTTCCGGCGTTAAGTTATTTTATTTTCTCGGGTTCGGGTCTTTGTCTCCGTGTGTTGTTGTCGTTGTCATGCATCTCATATCATGTCATCATGCGCATTGCATTTGCATACGTGTTCATCTCATGCATTCGAGCTTTTTCCCCGTTGTCCGTTTTGCATTCCGGCGCTTCGTTCTCCTCCGGTGGTCTTTTCTACCTTTCTTTCATGTGTGGGGATTAAACATTTCCGGATTGGACCGAGACTTACCAAGCGGCCTTGGTTTACTACCGGTAGACCGCCTGTCAAGTTTCGTGCCATTTGGACTTCGTTTGATACTCCAACGGTTAACCGAAGGACCGAAAAGGCCTCGTGTGTGTTGCAGCCCAACACCCCTCCATTTTGGCCCAAACCCCACCAAAAACTTCTCCATCATCTAGATCGTTCGATCACGATCGCGTGGCCGAAAACCGCACCTCATTTGGACTCTCCTAGCTCCCTCTATGCCTATAAATAGGTCCTCCTCGAAAACAATCCGGATCCCCCTCGTCCAAAACCCTAAAAAATCGTCTCCGCGCCGGCCGGACACGTCCGTCTGGGCCGGACGCTTCCGCCGCCGCCAACCGGGAGCTGCCACGTGGCGCCCCCCGAACCACTTCATCGCCCCGCGCCGCCAGGCCCGCTCGGGCCCGTCCCCGGCCCTCCCGCGCCGCCAC
>NC_041382.1:490504103-490515413 GCF_002162155.2 Triticum dicoccoides
CCCGCAGCCGCCCTCGCCGCGCCGCCACTCTCCCTCCTCGCCGGCCGCCGTGCTCCGCACCGGGCGCCACCGCGCCACCGCAGGATGCTGCGCCGCCGCAATGTCGTCGACCGCCTCGCCCCGCCGTCGCAGCTTCGCCGTCTCGCCGGCCGGCCAAGGCCCGGCGAGCTCTCCTTCCTCCGGCAAGCCCTCGTCACCGGCGAGCTTCGGACCCCGCCGCTGCTACAGTGATTTTCGCCGGATCTAGATCCAGCTACAGTAAACCCTAATTCCGCGAGGTGTTTTTTTCTTCTAAGTCCTCGAAATCTCAGATACATGTGCTCCTGTTCATCGTGCTATAACTCCTCATCCGTAACTCCGTTTTGGACATATAGCATATCAAAATGTTCATCTCAGAGAGTACATCATTTCATTCCATTGCATCATTTTCATTTGAGTTCATCTTGATGCCCTAAATGCTATTAGAAGAGGGCTACTTGAGATAATTGTCAGATCTGCTGCTCAATTTAGATATTTGTCATTTTTGCCATGATTATTGTGTGCATGATATGCCCCTGAGCTCTACATATGTTTTGTTAAGGGTTTTGTCATCTTTCCAGAGGTGCAACCCATGTATTTTTGTGATGTGTGTGGTGACTAGCACAAGCTTGCCAAGTGGGGCACTTGGTAATTCTGATTTCAGGGACATAGCAATTCCACTAAGTCCTTGAGCTGTTTATCTCAGGTTGCCATATGTTCATGTTGTTTCCTAGTTATTCATGCCACTTTTGAGGATGATCAGTAAGGATGTTTTATTAATCTTGTAGTGTTCTATCCATCCATGTCTTTGTTTGCAATTATGGAGCACCCTAGCTTGAGTCAATCAAGCTCTACTTTTGCTACTTTGTGAATCTGGGCAGATTGTCTACTTGTTAGCGATTTTGCTGATGATGTTGTAGTTGATCCGTGCATGCGATGCTATTGTTCTTGCCTTGTCTAGCTTGCTTTTTGTGTATTCTTGACAGATGTATGCTTAGATTATCATGACTTGCTCCGTAATGAGTGCATCGAGCTCGTAAACATGCCTACTTGAGTTATGTTTCAGCATGTGCCAGTTTTTCACTAAGTCTGAAAACTGATTATGTTTTTGCTATGTTCACATGCTTGCAATTGTATTATCTGATCCCTTTTGGCTCAAGGTCACTAAGGGACTTTTGTTAAGCTCTTTGAGTAGCTCCATGCCATGTTTTAGTTTGCCATGTTCAGGTCCTGTAGCATGTAGTTTTGTTACTCCGAAGAGTGCTATCTGATCTGAAATTCCAGACAAGTGTTAATTTCACTAAGTCTGAGATCTGTTTACCATATGCATTTTTGCCATGCTTGTTTGAACCTGTTAATGGATGAATTGGCCGTAGGTCAGTGCTAGACTTTTGTTAAGCATCTTGTATGCATTCCTGCCATGTATTTTTATGCCTTGTTTGGGTGATGTAGCATGTTCATCTCGTTGCATTTAGATGGCTACTTGCTGTAAATCGCAGACCGGTGTCATATTTGAATCGCTTGCCATTTCCAAACCGTAACTCCGATTTCGGCGTTCTTTATATCGTTTTCAAGCGATTTCATCTCATCTTTCCAGCGCACACTTGGATTCCAAAGTTGAGGCCAGGTTCATGCATCCCTTGTCAAATCTTGCATATGCATCCCGCATCGCATCCCGCATAGCATACCATCTTTGCATCATGTTGTTTGAGTTGCACGTGGTTGATTTGTGTCCTTGTTGCTTGTTGTCTTGTTTTGGTAGAGCCGAGAGACGAGTTTGCTTACGAGGAGCCCGTTGAGTTTGCTTTCGAGGATCCAGTCAACTCTGACAACTGTGCAGGCAAGATGATCATACCCTCAAAATCACTACTATCTTTGCTATGCTAGATTGCTCGCTCTTTTGCTATGCCAATGCTACGATGCCTACCACTTGCTTTCAAGCCTCCCAAATTGCCATGTCAAAACCTCTAACCCACCATGTCCTAGCAAACCGTTGATTGGCTATGTTACCGCTTTGCTCAGCCCCTCTTATAGCATTGCTAGTTGCAGGTGAAGATTGGAGGCCGTTCCTTGTTGGAACATCTATTTACTTGTTGGGATATCATTATATTATCTTGTTATCTTAATGCATCTATATCTTTACCTACTAATAAACCACGCATCGCTTCTGGTGGTACGTCATAAAAACAACCCTCGAAGTTGGCAATAATTACCCACCAATGCCACCCGTAAGTGGCAAAAATGATTTGTTTTTAATTTCTAATATCGCTCCAGGGTTCTGTTATTAAAGGTGGATACGATATAATAGCACCAATGCATGAGCAGCGCGATGGCTGAGGCAACGATGCTCCACACAGGAGACCAGGGTTCGATCCCTGGTTCTCACGCTTTTTCGCTTTTTCTCTTTCTTTTTACCAAGCGCAGTAATGGGCCAGCCCATGTGCGGGTCGTGGTGCCCCCTGTTTTCTATATCTTTTTTTTATTTCTATTTTGTTTTTTCCCTAAAAATAAATTTCGGATTGATGGCGCCCCCTATTTTTTATTTCTTTTTACTTTTTTATTTATGTTTTGGTTTTTTATCTCAAAATTAATTTCGGATTTCCAAAATATCAAACAATTGCGAGTTCTGAAAAAAAGTAGGAAAATGGTAAACTGTTTGTGAATTTAAAAAATATTCTAAAAATCAAAAAATGTTCATGACTTAAAAAATTGCTCACAAATTATAAACAAATCATGATTTCTAATGATTTCATGAAATAAAAAATGTTCATGATTTTTTTTAAATGAGCCAATATTCAAAGCATATTTAGGAATTTAAAAATCATGTCCATCAGCTTTTAGAAAATGTTCACAAAAATTAAAACACATCCGTAAATAATGAACAAAACTAATTGTAGGTTCCATAAAGGTTTTATTAGGAGATCTATATAGCTCGTTTTACGATTTTATTTAGTCCTTCGCGTTGGGTAAAAAAGGGTTTTCGTGTTTTGTACAACGCTGAACCCAACAAAATTGACATAACTTTCTAAGGGTTTGTTTTTGTAAGCTATATTAAAATGACTAAATGTCTATTTTGCTTCCATACACAGTTATGCTTATTTTCATATCACAATAGTGGTTATGGTAAACACCGCTACGCTAAGTCCAGACGAGACACTTTATTTATCAGTATAGCTCGGGCAGGGTCCGTCAATGCAGTTTGCTCAGCCACAAAATATTTTGTTGTGACGCCTTAAAAAATCAAGTCTTGATGAGCATCATATTGTTCGTTTTTGAAATTACATTTTAAAAGTGTCTTATCGCATCATGACATGATTTGTATATATACTTTGTGAATTTGATTCATACTTTTTTATATCTACCACACATGTATAACTTGATAGTTTTTTTTCCGTTGCAAAGCACGGGCATTTCCAAAAATGTTCGCTAAATCAAAAAAAGTTCGTCAAATTCAATAACTATTCCACCCAATTTCTAAATATTTTCATCGATTATAGAATGTTTGCCAGTTCAGGAAAATTGCTTAAAAATGTTCACAATTTTTAAAAAATGTTTGTAAATAGCAAAAAATATTCATAAATTGAAAAAATGTTCTTGATTGTAGAAAACGTTCAGAAATTTGTAATAGTATGTTGTTTGCGATTTCAAATATGTGCATGAGTTTAACAAATTGTTCATAATTTCAAAATGTTCATGATTTCGAGAAATTGAGAGAGATATTGTATCTCGGTGATGCAACGAAATGTGATCATGACCATTTGAAATTATGAATTTTTTCTCCCGTTGCAACGCACGGGCCCTTTTGCTAGTACTTGGTAAAGGGTGGAAGGCTCGGCCTCTCGCCTAGTGTTTTGTTCCACTCTTGCCGCCCTAGTTTCCATCATATCGGTGTTATGTTCCCGGATTTTTGCGTTCCTTACGCGGTTGGGTTATAATGGAAACCCCTTGATAGTTCGCCTTGATTAATGCTTTTCCAGCAATGCCCAACCTTGGTTTTACCATTTGCCACCTAGCCTCTTTTCCCTTGGGTTTCCGGAGCCTGAGGGTCATCTTATTTTAACCCCCCCTCCCCCCGGGCCAGTGCTCCTCTGAGTGTTGGTCCGACCGAGTAGACTGCGGGGCCACCTCGGGGCAACTTGAGGGTTGGTTTTACTCATTGGATGTCCCATCTGAGTGTGCCCTGAGAACGAGATATGTGCAGCTCCTATCGGGATTTGTCGGCACATTCAGGCGGTGTTGCTGGTCTTGTTTTAACCTGTCGAAGTGTCTTGAAGAACCGAGATACCGAGTCTGATCGGAACATCTTGGGAGGAGGTCTATTCCTTCGTTGACCATGAGAGCTTGTCATGGGCTAAGTTGGGACTCCCCTGCAGGGATTTGAACTTTCGAAAGCCGTGCCCGCGGTTATGGGCAGATGGGAATTTGTTAATGTCCGGTTGTAGATAACTTGAACCTTAACTTATCTAAAATAAATCAACTGAGTGTGTTACCGTGATGGCCTCTTCTTGGCGGAGTCCGAGAAGTGGACACGGTGTTGGAGTAATGCTTGCGCAGGTTGTCCTCTAGTTTCTCGCTCGCGCTTTGCCTCCTCTTCTCGCTCTCTTTTGCGAATAAGTTAGCCACCATATTTTGCTAGTCGCTTGTTGCAGCTCCACATATATTTGTACCTTGCCTTACCTATAAGCTTAAATAGTCTTGATAGCGAGGGTGCAAGATTCCTGAGTCCCTGTGGCTCACAAATTACTATTACACCAGATGCAGGGCCTGATGATTCCGCTCCAAGTGACGTGCTTGAGCTCAAGTGGGAGTTCAACGAAGACTCTCAATGTTACTATGTTTCCTTTCCTGATGATCAGTAGTGGTGCCCAGTTGGGGGTGATCGGGACCGTGTTGCATGTTGGGTTATCTTTTATTTTGGCACCGTAGTCGGGCCATGAGTGTTTGGATGATGTAATGTTACTTATGTACTTGATTGACGTGGCGAGTGTAAGCCAACTATGTTATCTCCCCTTTTATTATCTATATTACATGGGATGTTGTGAAGATTGCCTAACTTGCGACATATGCCTTCAATGCGATTATGCCTCTAAGTCGTGCCTCGACACGTGGGAGATATAGTCGCATCGAGGGTGTTACAAGTTGGTAATCAGAGCCTTCCCCGACCTTAGGAGCCCCATTGCTTGATCGTTTTTAGCGGTCGAGTTATGTCTAGAAAAATGTTTTGAGTCTTTTAGGAATTATATATCGGAGAGTTTAGGAATTCTTTTTACTTCCCAGTCTCCTCGTCGCTCTGGTAAGGCATCCTGACGTAGAGTTTTGACTCTTCTCTTTTCAAATTTCACTAAAAAAATTTAGGATCACGCGGGTATCTTGGAATCGTTCCAATGGTTTTATGATGAGAACATTGTCTTGGTGCCTCCTGTCAGGGGTTTTGTGGAAGTGTCCCGGGGAGTTGAGCTCTGAGGTGTTGTCGTCATAATTTTATCGTTGCAGTTCTAGAATACCTGAGTTTAGTACGCCGACATCAAAAATCTCTTTTATGCAGTTCGTTGGTGAGATAACCTCGACGCCACCCAGTACTGGGGCGGGAGTTCGGGAGTATCGCCATAACTGGTATAATGGATGCTTTTCGAAGGTTGAGGTAGATGGTTTCCGAAGGTTTCTTGGTTATGTGTTGAAGGATGGATACAGCTGGATGTAGGATTTGCTAGATTTGGGTGAGATATCATGCTTCCCCTGTATCCCCAACACCTGATTGCATAACCGGAAAGGTTCGGGAGTTTCATAGGTGGGAATTCTAGTAGCTCTAGTTCTTCTTCCACGGATATTGGTTTGAGATTGGGATTTCTTACCGATTATTCGTTCTTGATCCGTACCTTGTTGATTTATTTCTCTACCTTAATTCTAAGTGGCTTCTCAATTTATGGATATGTGATCATTTCAAGAGGAATGCATTCGTTCATTTTGTTCGGATGTGAAGACTATATGTTGCAATTTTCATTCCGTTGGATTCAGCTTCAATATTTGTCTATCAATGTGCTAATGGATGTCAACCTCTTCAGGATGGCTCCTCCAACACGCACGACTCCGAATCCTGATCCGTCGCCACCTCCCCCTCCTCCGGAAGCATGGCAAGCTGTGATGGCCGCAACCAATGCAAACACATAGTTGATCATGCAAATTCTTCAAGAGCGCAATCAAGGCAACCAAGGGAATCAAGGCAACAATCAGAATCACTTTGCTTCACTCAACCAGTTCCTTGCTAACGGGCCAAAGACTTTCAGCAATTGTGTTGAGGCAACCGATGCTGACGATTGGCTTGTGGATCTGTGCAAGCATTTCGAGGGCAGTAACGTTAGGCCTGAGGACTTTGTCAAGTTCGCTTCCTTCCAACTCAAAGATCAAGCTGCAGAATGGTTCCAGCAGTACAAGGATTCCAGAGGTGGACGTGTTATCACCTGGGATGAATTCCGTCAAGATTTTCGAGCTCACCATATCCCTCAGAGCGTGGTTGAAAGCAAGCGTGAGGAATTCCGCAACCTGAAGCAAGGCTCTTTGTCTGTGTATGACTACAACAAGTTGTTCCAGAAGCTCGCCCGCTTTGCTAAGCAGGACGTACCTAATGAGAAGAGCATGATATACTAGTTCAGGGGTGGTCTCAGAGAAGAAATTCAGCTAGCTCTTGTTCTCTTTGAGCCCTTGAGGTACGATGAGTTCTACAACATGGCACTGAAGCAAGAGGCTGCCCAATTGAGGTGTGATGCTTCCAAGAAGCGAGTCAGAGATGTTACTCCTTCTTCCTCTACTCAAGTGGCCAAGCAGCGGAAGTATTGGCTTCCTCCTCCTCCGTTCCATCTGCCGTATCAGCAGAAGAGCAAAGGTGGCAGTGGATCTTCCCACCCACCCAACCCTGGCTTTCAGAACAAGACTTCGTCTCAACCTCCAAGATCGAGTGCTCCGTATCACCGTACGCTTTCAGAGGTCACGTGCAACAAGTGCCAACAGAAGGGTCACTATGCCAACAAGTGTTTCAACCAGAGGCGTCTTCCTCCTCCTCCTATGAGATCGGCAAGTACAGCTGTGGTCAAGCATAACCCTGAGCACGCCAAGGTCAACTTGATGAATGCAGCTCAGGCAGAGGACTCGTCAGATGTCATCATGGGTAACCTTCCTGGTATTGATATTCCAGCTAAAGTTCTTTCTGACACTGGTGCATCACATTCTTTCTTGTCATGCCCTTTTGCATCGAAGCACAATGTTGATACTGAGATCATGCCCAAAGTCATGCAAGTTGTTTCTCCCGGCAAGCTTTTGACTTCTAGTTTGGTTGCTCCCGATATCTCTATCACGTTGGGTGACTACAAGTTTCTCTCTTCTCTGCTGGTTCTTGGTAACTCGGATATTGATCTTATTCTCGGAATGGATTGGCTTTCTAAGCACAAGGCTCAGCTTGATTGTGCAGCCGGGCAGATTCAATTGACTCATTCGTCTAAGGATGTAATTGTCTTTATCGCTCGTGATGATACTATCCGTCTGTTTTCTCTCAATGAGAAGGGTGAACTCGATGCCATCTCGCAAATTCCAGTCGTTTGCGAATATCAAGACGTCTTTCCAGAAGAGCTTCCAGGAATGCCTCCGCACCGGCCAGTTGAATTCATTATTGATCTTGAGCCTGGCACGAAACCTGTGTGCAAACGTCCTTACAAGCTCGGACCTGAAGAGTTGAAGGAGCTGAAGAAGCAACTCGATATTCAAGAGAAAATGGGTCTCATCCGGCCTAGTTCTTCTCCGTGGGGTTGTGGTGTTCTTTTTGTTAAAAAGAAGGATGGAACGGACCGACTTTGTGTTGATTACCGTCCATTGAACAAGAACACCATCAAGAACAAATATCCACTTACCAACATCAACGAGCTGTTCGAACAACTCAAAGGTGCCCAAGTATTCTCCAAGCTTGATCTCCGTATGGGTTATCATCATATTCGAATCCGTGAGCAAGATATTCCCAAGATGGCTTTCAGGACAAGCTATGGTTCATACGAATACACTGTCATGTCTTTTGGCCTCGTCAACGCTCCTCCGACTTTCTCTCGCATGATGAATTTCATCTTCAACGCCTACATCAATGACTTCATTTTGGTCTATCTCGACGACATTCTGGTTTTCTCCAAGAACAAGGAAGATCATGCCAAGCACTTGCGTTTGGTACTCGATAAGCTCAGGGAACATCAGTTCTACACCAAGTTCTCCAAGTGTGAATTTTGGCTCGATGAGGTTCTTTATCTTGGTCATATCATCTCTGCCAAGGGCATTGTGGTGAATCCTGAGAAGGTGTCTGCAATTGTGAATTGGGAACCTCCTCAGAACGTGAAGCAACTCCGTAGCTTCCTCGGTCTCGCGAGCTATTGCCGAAGATTCGTTGAAAACTTCTCTAAGATCGCGAAGCCTCTCTCTGATCTTCTCCAGAAGCACGTAAAGTACATTTGGTCTCCGGAGTGTGACATTGCTTTCAACACTTTGAAAGAGAAATTGATCACTGCTCCAGTTCTGACTCCGCCTGATGAATCCAAGCCGTACGAGGTCTTTTGTGATGCCTCTCTCCAAGGTCTTGGCATAGTATTGATGCAAGAGAAGAAAGTTGTTGCTTATACCTCTCTCCAGTTGAGGTCTAATGAGAAGAACTACCCCACTCATGATCTCGAGTTGGCGGCAGTTGTGCATGCTCTTTTGACTTGGAGACATCTCTTATTGGGAAGAAAAGTGGACATTTTCACTGATCACAAGAGTCTCAAGTACATCTTCACTCAGCCTAATCTCAACCTCAGGCAAACTCGATGGGTCGAAATGATTCAAAAGTATAATCCGAGTATCGAGTATACTCCAGGCAAGGCCAATGTGATTGCTGACGCATTGAGCAGAAAAGCTTACTGCAACAGTCTGATTCTCAAGCCTTATCAACCCGAGCTTTGTGAAGCTTTCTGCAAACTTAATCTGCAAATTGTTCCTCAAGGTTTCCTCGCCAACCTTCAAGTCTCTCCTACCTTGGAAGACCAGATTCGCCAAGCTCAGCTTCTTGATGCTATGGTGAAAAAGGTGAAGATTGGGATTACCAAGAGTCAACCCAAGTACAAGTGCTACCGCCTTGACGACAAGGATACTCTCTTCTTCGAGGATCGTATTGTTGTGCCCAAAGGTGACCTCGTAAAGTGATCATGAACGAGGCTCACAATTCTCTCCTCTCCATCCACCCTGGGAGCACAAAGATGTATCAGGACCTCAAACAGGCTTATTGGTGGACTCGAATGAAGCGCGAGATTGCTCAATTCGTGAATGAATGTGATGTCTGCAGAAGAGTGAAGGCAGAACACCAAAGGCCAGCTGGTCTCCTCCAACCTCTTGCCATTCCAGAATGGAAGTTTGACCACATTGAGATGGACTTCGTGACTGGGTTTCCAAAGTCCAAGCGTGGCAATGATGCTATATTCATTGTCATCGACAAACTCACCAAAGTGCTCACTTTCTGCCTATCAAAGAGTCGATCACTGCAGCTCAATTGGCGGAACTCTATACCTCTTGGATTGTCTCTCTGCATGGTATCCCACAAGTGATCTCTTCAGACCGTGGCAGCATCTTTACCTCCAAGTTTTGGGATTCTTTTCAGAAGGCCATGGGCACCAACATCCGCTTCAGCACAACTTTCCATCCTCAAACTAGCGGTCAAGTCGAGCGTGTCAACTAGATTCTTGAAGATATGCTCAGGGCTTGTGTGATCTCCTTCGGCATGAAGTGGGAGGATTGTCTTCCTTATGCTGAATTCTCCTACAACAACAGTTTTCAAGCAAGTTCGGGCAAGGCCCCATTTGAAATTCTGTATGGCAGGAAGTGTCATACCCCTTTCAACTGGTCTGAAACCGGTGAACATCAGCTTTTGGGTAATTACTTAATCACAGAGGCAGAGGAAATGTGCAAAGTCATTCGTGATAACCTCAAAGCAGCCCAATCCCGCCAGAAGAGCTACTATGATAGTAAGCACCGTGATTTGGCTTTCGAGATCGGAGATCATGTTTACCTCTGCGTCTCTCCTATGAAAGGTACTCGTCGCTTCGGTATCAAAGGGAAGCTTGCCCCTAGATACGTGGGACCTTTCAAGATTATCAGCAAGAGAGGCGACCTTGCCTATCAACTCGAGCTTCCTTCAAACTTTGCAAATGTTCATGATGTGTTTCATGTCTCTCAGCTTCGAAAGTGCTTCAAGACTCCTGATCGAACCGTCAACTTCGAAGACATTGAGCTCCAAGAAGATCTCTCCTATCGTGAGCACCAGTTGCTATTCTTGAAGAGACTGAACGCAAGACTCGCAACAAGTCAATCAAATTTCTCAAAGTCAAGTGGTCACACCATTCCGACCGTGAAGCTACCTGGGAACGCGAGGATCACCTCCGTTCTGAGTACCCGGCGTTCTTTCAGTCCTAGATCTCGGGACGAGATCCTTTCGTAGTGGTGGAGTGTTGTAACACCCCGGATATGACTTTCCCAATTTGTACTCCAACTCTTGCCGTTTCCGGTGTTAAGTTATTTTATTTTCTCGGATTCGGGTCTTTGTCTCCGTGTGTTGTTGTCATTGCCATGCATCTCATATCATGTCATCATGCACATTGCATTTGCATACGTGTTCATCTCATGCATTTTAGCTTTTTCCCCGTTGTCCGTTTTGCATTCCGGCGCTTCGTTCTCCTCCGGTGGTCTTTTCTACCTTTCTTTCGTGTATGGGGATTAAACATTTCCGGATTGGACCGAGACTTGCCAAGCGGCCTTGGTTTACTACCGGTAGACCGCCTGTCAAGTTTTGTGCCATTTGGACTTTGTTTGATACTCCAACGGTTAACCGAAGGACCGAAAAGACCTCGTGTGTGTTGCAGCCCAACACCCCTCCATTTTGGCCCAAAACCCACCAAAACCTTCTCCATCATCTAGATCGTTCGATCACGATCGCGTGGCCGAAAACCGCACCTCATTTGGACTCTCCTAGCTCCCTCTATGCCTATAAATAGGTCCTTCTCGAAAAAATCCGGATCCCCCTCGTCCAAAACCCTAAAAAATCGTCTCCGCGCCGGCCGGACACGTCCGTCCGGGCCGGACGCTTCCGCCGCCGCCAACCGGGAGCTGCCATGTGGCGCACCCCAGACCACTTCATCGCCCCGCGCCGCCAGGCCCGCTCGGGCCCGTCCCCGGCCCTCCCGCGCCGCCACCGGGCCGCGCAGCCGCCCGCAGCCGCCCTCGCCGCGCCGCCACTCT
>NC_041382.1:490515908-490568874 GCF_002162155.2 Triticum dicoccoides
CCTCCTCACCGGCCACTGTGCTCCGCACCAGGCGCCACCGCGCCGCCGCAACGTCGCCGACCGCCTCGCCCCGCCGCCTCTCCGACCCCGCCGCCGCAGCGTCGCCGTCTCGCCGGCCGGCCAAGGCCCGGCGAGCTCTCCTTCCTCTGGCAAGCCCTCGTCGCCGGCGAGCTTCGGACCCCGCCGCCGCTACAGTGATTTTCACCGGATCTAGATCCAGCTACAGTAAACCCTAATTCCGCCGAGTACATCATTTCATTCCATTGCATCATTTTCATTTGAGTTCATTTAGATATGTGTGGTGACTTGAGATAATTGCTGTTAGAAGAGGGCTACTTGAGATAATTGTCAGATCTGCTGCTCCATTTAGATATTTGTCATTTTTGCCATGATTATTGTGTGCATGATATGCCCCTGAGCTCTACATATGTTTTGTTAAGGGTTTTGTCATCTTTCCAGAGGTGCAACCCATGTATTTTTGTGATGTATGTGGTGACTAGCACAAGCTTGCCAAGTGAGGCACTTGGCAATTCTGATTTCAGGGACTTAGCAATTCCACTAAGTCCTTGAGCTGTTTATCTCAGGTTGCCATATGTTCATGTTGTTTCCTAGTGATCTGTGCCTCTTTTGAGGATGATCAGTAAGGATGTTTTATTAATCTTGTAGTGCTCTATCCATCCATGTCTTTGTTTGCAATCATGGAGCACCCTAGCTTGAGTCAATCGAGCTCTATTTTTGCTACTTTGTGAATCTGGGCAGATTGTCTACTTGTTAGCGATTTTGCCGATGATGTTGTAGTTGATCCGTGCATGCGATGCTATTGTTCTTGCCTTGTCTAGCTTGCTTTTTGTGTATTCTTGATAGATGTATGCTTAGATTATCATGACTTGCTCCGTAATGAGTGCATCGAGCTCGTAAACATGCCTACTTGAGTTATGTTTCAGCATGTGCCAGTTTTTCACTAAGTCTGAAAACTGATTATGTTTTTGCTATGTTCACATGCTTGCAATTGTATTTTCTGATCCCTTTTGGCTCAAGGTCACTAAGGGACTTTTGTTAAGATCTTTGAGTAGCTCCATGCCATGTTTTAGCTTGCCATGTTCAGGTCCTGTAGCATGTAGTTTTGTTACTCCGAAGAGTGCTATCTGATCTGAAATTCCAGACAAGTGTTAATTTCACTAAGTCTGACATCTGTTTACCATATGCATTTTTGTCATGCTTGTTTGAACCTGCTAATGGATGAATTGGCCATAGCTCAGTGCTAGACTTTTGTTAAGCATCTTGTATGCATCCCTGCCATGTATTTTTATGCCTTGTTTGGGTGCTGTAGCATGTTCATCTCGTTGCATTTAGATGGCTACTTGCTGTAAATCGCAGACCGGTGTCATATTTGAATCGCTTGCCATTTCCAAACCGTAACTCCGATTCCGGCGTTCTTTATATAGTTTTCAAGCGATTTCATCTCATATTTCCAGTGGCATACTTGGATTCCCAAGTTGAGGCCAGGTTCATGCATCCCTTGTCAAATCTTGCATATGCATCCCGCATCGCATCCCGCATAGCATACCATCTTTGCATCATGTTGTTTGAGTTGCACGTGGTTGATTTGTGTCCTTGTTGCTTGTTGTCTTGTTTGAGTAGAGCCAGGAGACGAGTTCGCTAATGAGGAGCCCGTTGAGCTTGCTTTCGAGGATCCAGTCAACTCTGACAACTGTGCAGGCAAGATGATCATACCCTCAAAATCACTACTATCTTTGCTATGCTAGATCGCTCGCTCTTTTGCTATGCCAATGCTACGATGCCTACCACTTGCTTTAAAGCCTGCCAAATTGCCATGTCAAAACCTCTAACCCACCATGTCCTAGCAAACCGTTGATTGGCTATGTTACCGCTTTGCTCAACCCCTCTTATAGCGTCGCTAGTTGCAGGTGAAGATTGGAGGTCGTTCCTTGTTGGAACATCTATTTACTTGTTGGGATATCATTATATTATCTTGTTATCTTAATGCATCTATATACTTGGTAAAGGGTGGAAGGCTCGGCCTCTCGCCTAGTGTTTTGTTCCACTCTTGCCGCCCTAGTTTCCGTCATATCGGTGTTATGTTCCCGGATTTTTGCGTTCCTTACGCGGTTGGGTTATAACGGGAACCCCTTGATAGTTCGCCTTGATTAAAGATTTTCCAGCAATGCCCAACCTTGGTTTTACCATTTGCCACCTAGCCTCTTTTCCCTTGGGTTTCCGGAGCCTGGGGGTCATCTTATTTTAACCCCCCCCCCGGGCCAGTGCTCCTCTGAGTGTTGGTCCGACCGAGTAGACTACGGGGCCACCTCGGGGCAACTTGAGGGTTGGTTTTACTCGTAGGATGTCTCATCTGAGTGTGCCCTGAGAATGAGATATGTGCAGATCCTATCGGGATTTGTTGGCACATTCGGGCGGTGTTGCTGGTCTTGTTAACCTGTCGAAGTGTCTTGAAGAACCGAGATACCGAGTCTGATCGGAACGTCTTGGGAGGAGGTCTATTCCTTCGTTGATCGTGAGAGATTGTCATGGGCTAAGTTGGGACTCCCCTGCAGGGATTTGAACTTTCGAAAGCCATGCTCGCGGTTATGGGCAGATGGGAATTTGTTAATGTACGGTTGTAGATAACTTGAACCTTAACTTATCTAAAATGAATCAACTGAGTGTGTTACCGTGATGGCCTCTTCTCGGCGGAGTCCGGGAAGTGGACACGGTGTTGGAGTAATGCTTGCGCAGGTTATCCTCTAGTTTCTCGCTCGCACTTTGCCTCCTCTTCTCGCTCTCTTTTGTGAATAAGTTAGCCACCATATTTTGCTAGTCGCTTGCTGCAGCTCCACATATATTTGTACCTTGCCTTACCTATAAGCTTAAATAGTCTTGATCGTGAGGGTGTGAGATTGCTGAGTCCCTGTGGCTCACAGATTACTATTACACCAGATGCAGGGCCTGATGATTCCGCTCCAGGTGACGCGCTTGAGCTCAAGTGGGAGTTCGACGAAGACTCTCAACGTTACTATGTTTCCTTTCCTGATGATCAGTAGTGGTGCCCAGTTGGGGATGATCAGGACCGTGTCGCATGTTGGGTTATCTTTTATTTTGGCGTCGTAGTCGGGCCATGAGTGTTTGGATGATGTAATGTTATTTATGTACTTGATTGACGTGGCGAGTGTAAGCCAACTATGTTATCTCCCCTTTTATTATCTATATTACATGGGATGTTGTGAAGATTGCCTAACTTGCGACATATGCCTTCAATGCGATTATGCCTCTAAGTCGTGCCTCGACACGTGGGAGATATAGTCGCATCGAGGGTGTTACAGATATCCTTTGTCTTTGGGTTGATTAATGATCTAGATTGGTATGAGTTGTATGTTTTATTTTGGTGTTGTCCTATTGTGCCCTCCGTGTCGCGCAAGCATGAAGGATTCCCGCTGTAGGGTGTTGCAATACGTTCATGATTCGCTTATAGTGGGTTGATTGAGTGGTAGAAGCATAAATCCGAGTAAGGGGGTTGTTGCGTATGGGATAAAGGGGACTTGATGCTTTAATGCTATGGTTGGGTGTCGGTGTCAAAACCGGCGGATCTCGGGTAGGGGGTCCCGAACTGTGCGTCTAGGCCGGATAGTAACAGGAGGCAAGGGACACGAAGTTTTACCCAGGTTCGGGCCCTCTCGACGGAGGTAAAACCCTATGTCCTGCTTGATTAATATTGATGATATGGGTAGTACAAGAGTAGATCTACCACGAGATCGGAGAGGCTAAACCCTAGAAGCTAGCCTATGGTATGATTGTTGTTCTGTATGTTGTCCTACGGACTAAAACCCTCCGGTTTATATAGACACCGGAGAGGGTTAGGGTTACACAAAGTCGGTTACAATGGTAGGAGATCTACATATCCGTATCGCCAAGCTTGCCTTCCACGCCAAGGAAAGTCCCTTTCGGACACGGGACGAAGTCTTCAATCTTGTATATTCATAGTCCAGGAGTCCGGCTGAAGGTATAGTCCGGCTATCCGAACACCCCCTAATCCAGGACTCCCTCAGTAGCCCCTGAACCAGGCTTCAATGATGATGAGTCCGGCGCGCAGATTGTCTTCGGCATTGCAAGGCGGGTTCTCCTCCAAATTCCGTGTACCTGTTGAATAAAGTCCGGTTTCTTGTAGATGTTGTGCTCCTTGGCTTCTACGCCCAATAATGGCCGTTTCCCACGTGTCAAACGAATATGAAAAGTCTGAGTGTTTTTACATTCACACCCCTAGCCGCGTAAATGAGCTGCCCTATTTAAGGGGACGAGGATTTAGATCCAAACCACATCTTCCCCCCTTCGCGAGTGTTCATCAGAGCGCATCCGACTAAGGTCCATTCCACCATGGCCAGCCATTGCAACTCCTCCTTTCGCCCTTCCAGCCCTCAGCCTGGATATTGGGAGAGATGCTCCATCCCGCATAGCAAGCTAGTGACGCTCCAAACCAAGGGATTTCTCCCCCCAGCCTATATGATCCTGGTTCGAGCCTGTCTTGCCATCTATAACGGCGGAAAGCAAGCGGAGAGTGCCCCCAATCCCTCCAAAGGAGAGCGGGTATGCCTTGTCCTTTATTTAATAAGGGGGCTCGGGTTTCCAATCCATCCATTTCTCCGGGGGCTGCTGGAGTTCTACGGCCTCCAGCTACACAATCTCACGCCTGCCTCAGTATTGCATATCGCGGGCTTCGTAGCCCTCTGCGAGCTGTTTTTGGGTGTCGAGGCTCATTTCGGGCTATGGAAAAGGTTATTCTGCCTTGTGCCCCGCTCTAAGGAGGGGTCAATGTATCAAGTGGGCGGAGCCGAAGTGAGGCGCATCGCCGGGACCGAATATCTGTCCGGAACCCCAAAGAAGGCGTCCGAAGACTGGCCCTCGGAATGGTTTTATATAGAGGACGTCCCGCTGCCGGATCCTGTCCGGATCGGCCTCCCTGAATTCGACAGTGCTCCCTTAAAGAAGTGCCTAAGCTGGCGTCCACGGAGCCCTCAGAGGGAAAGTGACAGGGACATCATTTACCTGATGGGCCGAATAAGATTGTTAGCCCATTCTGGACTGACCATGATCGGGGTTATGGTCGAATGCATCATGCGGGGGGTGCAGCCGCTTCAGTATAGAAGCCACCCCATGTGGGACTTCAACGGGGAGGACGACGCCACCCGCTATGGCCGTAAGGGGCCGGATTCAGCTGCCGCTCTACTAAAGATCTTGTCCACTTTGTATAAGGGAGAAGAGGAGGAATTTCTCCGCGTCAACCCACAGGGTGGATTCTCTATGCACAATCCCCCAAGCTGGGTAAGCGGTCACATTTACTTGCCCATCCATTTTGTATTCCCATTGTTAAATATTCAGTCTAACGACTTCAACGCAGGAACTGCGCCGTGCTGTTAAGGAAATAAACAGCCCTCCTCCACAACCCGAGGAACCAGGACGGTCCCTCGACCCGGCCTCTCAAGAGGATCCGGACATATCTGTGGAGCTGATTGATGGAGTGTTTCATCAATTGATCAAGGACAACGCCTTGGTGGCCATTACGGCCGATTACCCAGGGCTAATCCCGGCCTCCTAGGTAACTGAGATCGAAGTCCCAGTACCCCGAATAGGTGTCCGCCCTCTCGTGTTTCCAGTTTCCTGATTATAATCGAGCTTTACAGGGGAGGTTTTTGAGACGGAAGGCCGAACCTGCAGCGGCAAGCCAACGAGGGGCCGCAGGGTCCCGTGGGCAGAAAAGAGGTGCAGTCCGGACCGAGGCGTCAGCGCAAAGGTATGGCGCGCCCCCTTATCCCAGGTGTTACACCTGCGAGGCATATTAACACTCGTGCTCTCTTCAGGACAAAGAGACCTTGCCGGACTATACCCGGAGAAGCTGCCAACCGCGCCTCCACCAGCCAGGCTCCAAATCCTGGTCCGGAGGCGGAGGCGAACACAAGGCGCGCACCGGACGCTCCTCCGATGGAGGATGTGGACAGGTTGTCTGCCACCAACTCTGAGGTGGAGAGTGCCATGAACCACAGGCGTCGCCGGACAATTCTTCGTGACGCATGTTTCTCCCAAGAGGCATTAGATGCCTTTAATTCGGGAGATGCGTACCTCCGTGCCGCTCAAAATGGTCTAGCCAGAGCCACGGAGCAATATGTAAAAGACATACGGGTAAGAAAATTTTGGTAATTATATGTATATACCAGTATCCCCCGAGACTTGAAACAGTTAGAATAACTGATTTAAGGATCATTTGTTATGCAGGTTCTTACAGAAAAGAATTCCCTACTGTCCAAGGAGCTGGAAGAGTGCAAAGCCCAACTTGAGGCCGCACTAGCCGCGGCAGGGGAGCCCAAGGAGACCCCCTCTGGTAATATACACTTCGAAAGATAAGTATTTTGCGAAGCACGGCATGGGTGCGAATCTGACAAATGAAATTGCAGATGGCGCCGGATTGAATCCGGAAAGGCAACACCTCCGACGCCAGTTAAAGGCTGGTGAGAAGGTGTTGACAAAGGTGAGGCAGGAGAAGAACGATCTCCAAGATGCCAACACCAAGCTGGGCGTCGAGCTGAAAGATGTTCGCGCCCAGCTGTTAGACTCCATTAAGCAGAATCAGCGGCTTCGGCGCAGCATATTTAGTAAGTGCTTGAACGAACCTTTGAAAGAAAGTTCGGCGGGGAAGTCAACTAACAGAGCAATGTCTGTAGGTGTGCTAACAGGTCGTCCTACAGAGGAGATGCCCGGTTCTATGCGTGACCTTCTTCCCGAGCTCTCGCAACTGCTCGATCGAGTTCGGCAGGGGATGCAAGGCGTCGCCTAGGCCCTGTGGACATCCATCTCCATGCCTGAAGGTCTTGGAGAGCTTGCGGAGAAGCTAAAGGGAGCACGGCGGCGCTTCCGATTGTGGAAGATATCAGCCTGCCGTCAAGGCGCTAGGGAGGCCTGGGCTATGGTGAAGACGCGATACACAACGGCTGACCCCAACCACATGGCCGAGGTCGGTCCTGTGGGGCCCGATGGGAAGGAGATCCCTGTAAGCTTAGTATACGACCAAGTAGGATTGGCCGCAAAGTATTCCCAACAGGACTGTAAATTAGACAGCTTGTTAGATGGTATTGAAGAGGAATACAATTAGTCAGAATGACTATGTAATTTAATTGACATTTATAATGCCTTCTAGCCGGATTGTAGATCGTTTGTCATGGCTGACCTTTTCGCTTCAGCCTCGGGACCTGACGGTCCGGAGTGTGTCCGAATTCCCATGCGGTTATATAAGAACCGGGGAATGCATGGAGACCAGGCGTAGGGGTCATTAGTGCGTGAACAGACAAGTGCCCGGCTAGTTATGTTATATTACATGGTTAGTAAGAAACATCTTCCAGGGAGAATAGTTTCGTTAGGGGTTCCTTCCCCTGGGAGGCATGCCCTAAAGTGCATGCCCATTCTGCGAAAAAGACGCAGGAAAAAGCATCTGGGGGCGCATAAATAAATAAGTGAAAAGATCATCTTTTAGGTCACTAACCGAGTATTCCCTTAAGAACGCTAGCTTTCGGCTTCACCCAGTCTGAGGTACACATCCGGCTGATCCGGCAGTAACAATCGCAGAGGTGCTCCCTTTACCGCCTAGCCGAATAATCGGGAACATAGGGGTAAGCACAGGAGCCAGGCAACCCAGCTTGGCCAAAACTTAAGTCATATCGATGCATATAATGGTGAAATAAAAGGTACATGCGGAAGTGTAACACATGTGTTGGGCATGAAGCCCGTATAAATAAACTTCTGTTTAAAAGAAGCCCCCAGGTTTAATGAGTGTGAATAGCACGTCATTTGATGAGCCTTTAAAGGTTATAAGAGAAAGGAAGGGGTGAAGGGGAGAAATGTAAGACAGATAGTATATATAAAAAATGGACAGAGGAAGGAGACGAACACAGAGTCCGGCGCTAGGCATAGAATCTTTGGAGACGGGCTGCGTTCCATGGGTTCGGCTCGAGTCGGTTATCCGATGCATCTCGCAGGCGGTACGCTCCACCAGTCAGGACTTGGTCAATTATGAAGGGACCTTCCCACTTGGGCTTGAGTTTGTCCTTTTTCTTGTCCGGCAGGCGTAGAACTAATTCACCAACGTTGTAATTTTTGGCCCGTACTTCTCTGCTCTGGTATCTTCGAGCATGCTGTTAATAGAATGTGGAACGGGCTTTTGCCACGTCACGCTCCTCCTCCAATGTGTCCAAACTGTCCTGCCGATCGAGCTCAGCTTCTCTTTCTTCGTACATGCGCACTCGAGGTGAGTCATGAATTATGTCGCAAGGCAAAACTGCCTCTACGCCGTACACCATAAAGAATGGTGTGTATCCGGTGGTGCGATTCGGCGTGGTCCGCAGCCCCCAGAGTATGGAGTCGAGCTCCTCTACCCAGTGCGTGTTAGATTCCTTGAGGGACGCACTAATCTGGGTTTGATGCCGCTCATGATAAGACCATTTGCATGTTCGACCGGGCCGTTAGTTTGTGGGTGATAGACGGAAGCATAATCGAGCTTCATGCCCATGTTTTTGCACCAAAGTTTTACCTCGTCGGCCATGAAGTTCGTGTCGTTATCAGTTTTGATGCTGTGGGGGACATCGTAACAGTGTACAACCCCGGATATAAAGTCTATCACCGGTCCTGATTCGGCCGTCTTAACAGGCTTGGCTTCTATCCATTTGGTGAACTTATCCACCATGACCAGTAAGTATTTTTGCTTGTGGGTTCCGCCTTTAAGGGGCCCAACCATGTCAAGCCCCCAGACCGCGAAGGCCAAGTAATGGGGATAGTTTGGAGGGCGGTGGGTGGCATATGGCTTTGGTTTGCAAAGAGCTGGCAACCGGTGCATCGTTGGACTAAGTCCTGAGCGTCTGCCCAGGCCGTCGGCCAATAAAATCCTGTACGGAAGGCCTTGCTTACAAGGGACCGAGCTGCAGCGTGATGACCGCCGAGTCCGGCATGAATTTCAGCCAGGAGGTTCCGCCCCTCCTCTTCGGAGATGCACCTTTGAAGGACTCCGGTAGTGCTTTTCTTATAAAGCTCTCCCTCGTGGACTCTGTAGGCTTTGGATCGCCGCACTATGCAGCGTGCCTCATTTTGGTCCTCGGGGAGTTCCTGCCTAGTAAGGTAGGCGAGGAATGGTTCTGTCCACGGGGCGATGACGGACATTATTACGTGGGTTGAAGGTGTTATTTCATTGGCAGAGCCTCCGATTGTGTCAGAATGTTCGGTGTCGGGCAGCGCGGTTGGGTCCGGGCTGTTATTGTTTGGCTCCCCTTCCCATACTACGGATGGCTTGAACAGCCTTTCCAAGAAGATGTTGGGGGGGACTACATCGCGTTTTGCGCCGATGCGTGCCAGGACATCTGCCGCCTGATTATTTTCCCGGGCTACATGGTGGAATTCAAGCCCTTCGAACCAAGCTGACATTTTTAGGACGGCGTTGCGATAAGCTGCCATTTTTGGATCCTTGGCATCAAAGTCTCCATTTATTTGGGATATTGCGAGGTTCGAGTCCCCGTGCACCTCTAGGCGTTGAATGCCCATGGATACTGCCATCCGAAGACCATGTAAAAGGGCCTCATATTCGGCTGCATTTTTGGAGTCCGTGTACATAATCTGGAGTACGTATTGAACTGTGTCTCCTATGGGGGACGTCAAAACGACGCCAGCCCCTAGTCCGGCCAACATCTTGGAGCCATCGAAATGCATGATCCAATTTGAATATGTGTTGTACTCTTTAGGGAGTTCGACCTCCATCTATTCTGCGACGAAGTCAGCCAAGACTTGCGACTTGATGGCTCGCCGTGGCTTATAAGTTATGTCGAACGGGAGGAGCTCAATGGCCCATATTCGACCCGTTGCGTCACGGCTGTTTATAATATTGTTAAGTGGTCCTTCCGAGGCTACTGTTATTGAACACTCTTGAAAGTAGTGTCGTAGCTTCCGGGATGCCATGAATACCGCGTACATGATCTTTTGATAATGCGGGTACCGTGATTTGCAGGGAGTGAGGACAGTGGACACATAATAGACCGGCTTTTGAAGGGGGAATTTGTGTCCGTCCGCTTCTCGTTCGACGATGAGCACTGCGCTTACAACCTGATGTGTTGCTGCAATGTATAATAGCATTGGTTCGCCAATGTTTGGCGCGGCCAGGACTGGGTTTGTTGCCAGTATGGCTTTTATTTCGTCGAGTCCGGCCATGGCTGCATCCGTCCATTCGAAGTGTTCGGTGCGCCGAAGGAGGCGGTAAAGGGGTAGGGCCTTTTCTCCCAAGCGGGAGATAAAGCGGCTTAGAGCCGCCACGCATCCGGTTAACTTTTGTATTTGTTTGAGGTCCTTTGGGATATACAGTTGCGACAGAGCTCGGATCTTGGCTGGATTTGCTTCAATTCCTCTACCGGATACAATGAAGCCCAAGAGCTTTCCGGCTGGAACGCCAAAAACGCATTTTTCTGGGTTGAGCTTGATGTCGTATGTTCGGAGGTTATCAAATGTGAGCCTCAAGTCATCTACTAGAAATTCGACATGTCTTGTTTTGACGACCACGTCATCTACATATGCCTCCACTGTTTTGCCTATCTGGTTTGCCAGACATGTCTGAATCATGTGCTGATATGTTGCGCCTGCGTTTTTGAGCCCAAAGGGCATCATGTTGAAGCAGAATGGGCCGTATGGTGTGATAAATGCCGTTGCGGCTTGGTCTGGTTCTGCCATCTTGATTTGATGGTAGCCAGAATATGCATCGAGGAAACACAACGAATCATGTCCTGCGGTAGCGTCAATAATTTGATCGATGCGGGGGAGGGGGAAGGGATCCTTTGGGCAAGCCTTGTTAAGGTATTTAAAATCAACACACAGGCGCCAGGATTTGTCCTTCTTTGGTACCATCACCAGGTTTGCTAGCCAGTTCGGATATTTTATATCTCTGATGAATCCGGCCTCCAATAGCTTTGCCAGCTCCTCTCCCATGGCATGTCTCTTAGGTTCGGAAAAACGCCGAAGAGCCTGTTTGACAGGTTTGAATCCTGTTTGGATATTTAAGCTGTGCTCGGCCAGCCTACGTGGGATTCCTGGCATGTCTGAAGGGTGCCAGGCGAAAATGTCCCAGTTCTCTCCTAGGAACTCTCGTAGTGCGGCGTCTACATCAGGGTTTAACTGTGCCCTGATGGAAGCTGTTTTATTAGGGTCCGTTGGATGGACTTGGAATTTGACTATTTCGTCCGCCGGTTTAAAGGAGGTGGACTTGGATCTTTTGTCGAGTACCACATCGTCCCTATTCACCATAGAGCGCAGCGCGGTCAGTTCCTCGGCCGCTAGGGCTTCGGATAGTGCCTCGAGGGCCAGTGCGGCTGTCTTGTTTTCGGCGCGGAGTGCTATGTCCGGATCACTAGCGAGAGTGATGATCCCGTTAGGCCCGGGCATCTTGAGCTTCATGTACCCGTAATGGGGTATTGCTTGGAAGATTGTAAACGCTTCCCGCCCTAGCAGAGTGTGATAACCGCTGTTGAACGGAGCCACATGGAACGTGATCTCTTCGGACCTGTAATTATCCGGCGTGCCGAACACCACATCTAGTGTGATTTTTCCTGTACAGCACGCTTCCCGACTGGGGATTATTCCTCTAAAGGTTGTGTTGCTTCGCTCAATGTGGTTCCAGTCTATTTCCATTTTTTGAAGGGTTTCCTCATAAATGAGGTTCAATCCGCTGCCGCCGTCCATGAGTACCTTGGTAAGATGAAAGACATCCAATATTGGACTGAGGACCAATGCGGCTGGTGCTCGGGTTGTTCGGAATTTAGGTTCATCACTGGCGTTAAAGGTAATAGCCGTGTCACTCCATGGGTTTATTGTTGCTACTTGGTAGACTTTGGCAAGGCTGTGGAGTGTCCTTTTTCTCATATTATTTGATGTGAAAGTCTCGAAGACTGTTAATACCGTATTGGTGTCTCTGGGGTGGCTTTCTGTGGCCTCCGGAATTAGGAGATTTTCGCCAATTTTGGCCACCTACCGGAGTATCCAACATGCTCTAAGGCTGTGAGTTGGTGTGGCATCCTCTGTACTGTAAATTTTACAGGGTCCATTAAGCCATCTTTCCAGTACGGTTCCATGCCCTGTAGAGGGTTTTTGCTTTTTGGTGTTTGACCCGCGTGTCTGGGATGATGCACCCTTTTATTTCGGACTGGGTTTGTATTCAGGGCCGGATCGTCCCAAAATTTTATTTCGGTTTTCCAGGCGCTTTCCATCACATAGTACTTTCATATGATGGACGCCAAGTCAGCGAAGCGTGTAATATCACGGCGACTTATGGCGTTGAGGATTCCCTTGTCCGTGCAATTATTGCAAAAGATTGAGATTGCGTCTTCCTCGCGGCAGTCCTTTATCCTGTTCTTAAACAGGAGGAATCTAGCCCAGTAATGATGTACTGTTTCATCGGGCTCTTGCCTAATTTGGGATAGATCGCTTATGTTCGGGTGGGTGGGCGGAATTAAATCCGAAGCCTCACCCCATCTGAGGCTCAGAGGCCGAGGAATTTCCGAACTTGAAAATTTGGATTCCTGGATGATGTCCAATGAATCCAGCCCGTCGCCTGACTCTAAGTTCAGGTCTTGAGTGATATCCTCCCCTCCGCGGGTATCCGGCTTGGAGGGATCGGGAATCCGGACGTAGCTAGTCCTTAAGATAGATGAAGGGTCGCCGCACTGTCCCTCTACCACAACAACGTGATGGGTGACTTGGGGAGAGTTAATCTCTCTCAGATCGGGTTTAGGCCCAATCTGGTCGTAATCCATAGCGACTCCCAGGGCAGCGATGCGATCCAAGATCTCGTTTATTGAGGAGAGCTCCATTGGATCTAACTGCTCGGCGAGTTCCGAGCTGACATGAAGATTGTTTTCGATGGCTCGAGAGGTCATCATCGGCGCAGAAGCCGAACAGGCGGTCATAAGAAAACCACCTAGCCGGAGGGTTTGGCCGACAGCCAAAGCTCCCTTAGCAACGGTGCCGTCTTTAAAGACGGGGCGAGGCATCCTTCCTGATAGCGACGACACAGAGGAACTCTCAATGAAAGCACCAATGTCGGTGTCAAAACCGGCGGATCTCGGGTAGAGGGTCCCGAACTATGAGTCTAGGCCGGATGGTAACAGGAGGCAAGGGACACGAAGTTTTACCCAGGTTCGGGCCCTCTCGACAGAGGTAAAACCCTACGTCCTGCTTGATTAATATTGATGATATGGGTAGTACAAGAGTAGATCTACCACGAGATCGGAGAGGCTAACCCTAGAAGCTAGCCTATGGTATGATTGTTGTTCTGTATGTTGTCCTACGGACTAAAACCCTCCGGTTTATATAGACACCGGAGAGGGTTAGGGTTACACAAAGTCGGTTACAATGGTAGGATATCTACATATCCGTATCGCCAAGCTTGCCTTCCACGCCAAGGAAAGTCCCTTCCGGACACGGGACGAAGTCTTCAATCTTGTATCTTCATAGTCCAGGAGTCCGGCTGAAGGTATAGTCCGGCTATCCAAACACCCCCTAATCCAGGACTCCCTCATTGGGTTTTACCTTAATGATCTTTAGTAGTTGAGGATGCTTTCTAGAGTTCCAATCATAGGTGCATATGATCCAAGAAGAGAAAGTATGTTAGCTTATGCCTCTCCCTCATATGAAATTGCAATGACGACTATCGGTCTTGTTAACAATTGCCTAAGACAATTCCGCACCCCGACCCATCATTATTCCACACTTGCTATTTATAATATTTAGTAATATATTCTAACTTTATGATAACAGCACCAAATTTCATATTTTATCTCTCCGATATCATGCAAAGTTATCCTCCTCATACCCACAACGTAGTTTTATTTCTTGTTTCTAGTTGGAAGCAAACGTTCAGTGTACATAGAGTCGTATCAGTGGCAGATAGGGATTGAGAGAATATTGATCTTACCTTTATCTCCTTGAGGGTTCGACACTCCATACTTATCACTTCCACCATTGGGAATTGCTATGATGATTCCCTGCACTTGGGGATTCTCAAGCTCTTTTCTGGCGCCATTGTCGGGGACCAATAGCGTGGGGTTGATATTCTCGTGTGTGCTTGTTTGCTTTCTTCACTAAGTAGATTTTGTTTTTCCTTTTTTGTTTCTTTTTAGTTGTGGGTGAAACATACAAAAAATTAAAAGAATGAAAATACAAAAAAATATACTTGCCTCTCATACCTAAAAAGTTTTTCAATAAGAGAAGTGATTGGAAGGTTATGCATTGGAGAAGTGAGGGTCGACCTTGAACACTTGTGTTCATGCTCATGGAAACAATGTAAAAAAATTCATGGAAGCTTCTCTGAAAATAATTATCCCCTTTTATATATCCATTGTATTATAAAAATAATGTGCCAAGCCTTGGTTTTAGGATGATTAGATTGCTTGTTTACTTTGTACAGTACAAAACAGAAACTTTGGATGTAGCGCATGATTTTCCATTTTTTACTAGGAAGTCAAATAAGTCTGAAACTTTTTGCACATTACTTCTATACAAATTTTTAAAATTTTCATATGTTCTTAGAATTTTTTGGAGTTACAGAAGTTTACTAAACTTCCAGATTACTACAGACTGTCCTGTTTTTGACAGATTCTGTTTTCTATGAGTTGTTCGCTTATTTTGGTGAATCTATGGGTAGTATCGGGGGTATGAACCATGGTAAAGTTGGAATACAGTAGATATAGTTCTAATATGAAATTGGAATAAGTTTGCAACAGTACCTAAAGTTAGTGATTTGCTTTATTACACTAACGAATCTCACAAAGTTTTTGTTAAAGTTTTGTGTGGATGAAGTGTTCGAAGATCGAGGAGCTATCAATATGAGAAGAATAAAGAGAGGCAGGAGCTCAAGCTTGGGAATGCCCAAGGCACCCCAAGTAAATATTTCAAGGATACTCAAGCATCTAAGCTTGGGGATGCCCTGGTTGGCATCCCATCTTTCTTCTTCAACAATTATCGGTATACCTCGGTTTTTGTTTTGTTCACATGATTTGTGTCCTTTCTGTTTTTTTGATTTTCCTTTAAGAACCATGCTAGTATGAGATAGCCCTTCATTGATTTATAGAATGCTTCATGTGCTTCACTTATATCTTTTAAGTATGATCTTATAGAATTGCCCTTTGTGCTTCACATAAATCTTTTGAGTATGGTTTTATAGAATGCTTCGTGTGCTTCACTTATATATTTTGAGCTTGGATATTGGTTAGTATATATTAATTGTAGAATGCTCCACGAACTTCACTTATATCTTTTGGAGTATGAATAATACTATAATCTAAACTGGATCTGGAAGAGTGTCAACTTTAGTTAGTAATGATTCCACTATTCCGAATGAGAAGAATTTTGCTTATGTGAAGACTAGTGAAATTTCTATGCTTGTAGATCATGAACAGAATGCTTTATGTGATGGTTATATTGTTTAACTCATTCATGATGCTACTTAAAATTATTATGAGGGAGAAATACATGCTTGTAGGAGTTGCAATAATATCAAGTTTCCTCTCTATGTGCTTAAAGTTTTGAAGTTATACTTGTTTTGCCTTCCTATGCTAGTTGATTCCTGTTCCCATAAATTGTGTGCTCACAAAATCCCTAGGAATAGGAATTGGGTTAGGTTTAAATGTTCTAGGCATATTCTTCATGATGTTCTCTTTATGTTTCAATTCTTATCTTTTATGTGAGCATCATTGAAATCATCATGCCTAGCTAAAAGGCAATAAAGAAAAGCGCTTGTTGGGAGACGACCCAATATTTACCCTTACGGTTTTTGTGTGTTCTCATGATTAAGCTACTGCAGTAATCATTTATTGTAGCTTTCGTTTCAATAAAGTGCCAAGTAAGACCTTTGGGAAGACTTGGGTGAAAGTTAATGTGATCTTGCTGTAAAAAAAAACTTTGCGCTCACGAGATTAGCTGTCATTTTTTACAGAAGAGTGCGATTGAGTTGATTCTTTTTTCAGAAGATTAATAGACAAATTCCTCACGTCCACCAATTTATTTCATAATTTTTGGAGTAGCAGAAGTATGGTTGGTGTTCAGATCATTACAGATTGTTCTGTTTCTGACAGATTCTGTTTTCATTGAATATTTTGCTTGTTTTCTAGTTTCTATGGCTTATATTTCTCAATATAAATTGTAGAAATGATTTTCTACAGTAGGAATTGTGTGAGAACAATTATGAACCTTGTCTTTGACAGTACCAAAGTGAATGGTTTACTCTTTATCATACTAACCTATCTCACGAAGTTCCGTTAAGTTTTGTGTGATTGAAGTTTTCAATCTTTGGGTGAGATATCGAAATGAGGAGTGGAAAGACCCTAAGCTTGGGGATGCCCAAGGCACCCCAAGGTAATATTCAAGGAAGACTCAAGCGCCTAAGCTTGGGGATGCCCCGGAAGGCATCCCTTCTTTCGTCTTCAAAACTATCGGTATACCTTACTCGGAGCTATATTTTTATTCGTCACATGATATGTCTCTTTCTTGGAACGTATTTTCAATTTTACTTTCTGTTTGAATAAAATCATTGGATCTGAAATCTTGAATGAAAAAGAATCCTCCCATGGCTAGTTAATTATTTGACTACTCGGTGTTCTCCACTTATATCTTTTTGGAGTAGTTTGTCATTTACTCACGTGCTTCACGTTTATCCTATGAGTAAATGGTTGAATGAATTGAATATCATAAATCTGAATTTATATATGTTTTGTATGCTTACAACATGGGGAGTAATGACTTCACACATAATAAGTATAGGGAGTAAACTTATTGGAAGTTAGCAAACGCAGAATTGGTCACTTGAACAATTCATGAAAGAATATTGAAGGAAGAGAGATTTCACATATAAATATACTATCTTGGACATCTTTTGCAATTGTGAGCACTCATTAAAATATGACATGCTAAAAGGTTGATGTTGGACAAGAAAGACAACTTAATGGGTTATGTTTTCCTATATCCAAAACGTTATATTGTCTTGGATCATCCAACATGTTGAGCTTGCCTTTCCCTCTCATGCTAGCCAAATTCTTTGCACCAAGTAGAGATACTACTTGTGCTTCCAAATATCCTTAAACCCAGTTTTGCCAGGAGAATCCACCATATCTACCTATGGATTGAGTAAGATCCTTCAAATAAGTTGTCATTTTTGCAAGCAATAAAAATTGCTCTCTAAATATGTATGATTTATTAGTGTGGAGAAAATAAGCTTTATACGATCTTGTGATGTGGAAGAAATAAAAGCGACGGACTGCATAATAAAGGTCCATATCACAAGTGGCAATATAAAGTGACGTTCTTTTGCATTAAGATTTTGTGCATCCAACCATAAAAGCGCATGACAACCTATGCTTCCCTCTGCGAAGGGCCTATCTTTTACTTTTATCTTCTACCCTTATACAAGAGTCATGGTGATCTTCACCTTTCCTTTTTACACTTTTCCCTTTGGTAAGCACTTTGTGTTGGAGAGATCTGGATATATATATATATATCACTTGGATGTAGGTTTTCATAAATTATTATTGTTGACATTACCCTTGAGGTAAAAGGTTGAGAGGCGAAACTATAAGCCCCTATCTTTCTATGTGTCCGATTAAAACTTTGAACCAATAAATATCACGTGAGTGTTAGCAATTGTGAAAGATTAAATGATAGTTGAGTATGTGGAGTTTGCTGAATCAAAGCTCTTACATAGACTCTTCCCGAAAATAAGATGAATTGAAATTGTTTTATGACTAAGAGCATGGTTTGTTAGTTCTCAAGAAAGTTTATGATATATACTTTAACATGTGAATAGCTTGTTATTTGATCATGAGAAGTTTTATGAGTAGAGTTACTGTTATGATATATAATGATGCTAGAAAAAGTGATTGGAACTATCATTGATCAAATTTATGCACTTGCTAGCATTCACACTTCATAAATTATTTCTTTTATCATTTACCTACTCGAGGACGAGCGGGAATTAAACTTGGGGATGCTGATACGTCTCCAATGTATCTATAATTTATGAAGTATTCATGCCATGTTTACAATAGTTTTATATGATTTTGGTATGATTTGATTACAACTAACCCGGACTGACGCTGTTTTCAGCAGAACTACCGTGGTGTTGTTTTTGTGCAGAAATAAAAGTTCTCGGAATGCGATGAAAATCAACGGAGAATTTTTCTGGAAAATATAAAAAATACTGGAACAAAAATCTACCGGATGGGAGTCTCGTGGGCCCCACGAGGGTGGGGGCGCGCCCCTGTGCCTCGTGGACTTCCCGTGGGGCCCCCTGACTTGTTCTCGACGCCAACCTCTCCTATAAATACCCAAACCTCCAGAAATTAACCTAGATCAGAAGTTCCGCCGCCGCAAGCCTCTCTAGCCACGAGAAATCAATCTAGGCCCTCTCTGGCACCCTGCCGGAGGGGGCCATCATCACCGGAGGGCATGTAGGAGGATCTCGGAGGGGCCATCATCACCATGAAGGCCAAGGACCAGAGGAGGAACCTCTCCCCATCCAGGGGGAAGCCATGGAGGAGGAAGCACAAGGGGGAGAACCTCTCCTCCTCTCTCTCGGTGGCGCTGGAGTGCCATCGGGAGGGGAATCATCGTCGCGGTGATCGTCTTCATCATCATCACCATCCTCATCTCTTTTACGCGGTCCACTCTCCCGCACCCCGTTGTAATCCCTACTTGAACATGGTGCCTTATGCCACATATTATGATCCAATGATGTGTTTCCATCCTATGATGTTTTGAGTAGATATCCTTTGTCTTTGGGTTGATTGATGATCTAGATTGGTATGAGTTGTATGTTTTATTTTGGTGTTGTCCTATTGTGCCCTCCATGTCACGCAAGCATGAGGGATTCCCATTGTAGGGTGTTACAATACGTTCATGATTCGCTTATAGTGGTTGCTTGAGTGACAGAAGCATAAACCCGAGTAAGGGGGTTGTTGCATATGGGATAAAGGGGACTTGATGCTTTAATGCTATGGTTGGGTTTTACCTTAATGATCTTTAGTAATTGTGGATGCTTCCTAGAGTTCCAATTATAAGTGCATATGATCCAATAAGAGAAAGTATGTTAGCTTATGCCTCTCCCTCATATGAAATTGCAATGACGACTATCGGTCTTGTTAACAATTGCCTAAGACAATTCCTCAGACCGACCCATCATTATTCCACACTCCTATTTATAATATTTAGTAATATATTCTAACTTTATGATAACAACACCTACTTTCATATTTTATCTCTCCGATATCATGCAAAGTTATCCTCTTCATACCCACAACGTAGTTTTATTTCTTGTTTCAAGTTGGAAGAAAACATTCGGTGTATGTAGAGTCGTATCAGTGGAAGATAGGGCTTGAGAGAATAATGATCTTACATTTAGCTCCTTGTGGGTTCGACACTCCATACTTATCACTTCCACCATTGGAAATTGCTACGATGATTCCCTGCACTTGGGGATTATCAACCATCACCGTCAGCACACCATCGTGCTAACAAAACTCTCCATCGACACTTTGCTGGATCATGAGTTCGAGGGACGTCACCGAGCTGAACGTGTGCAGAACTCAGAGGTGTCGTACCTTCGGTGCTTGATCAGTTGAATCTAGAAGATGTTCGACTACATCAACAGTGTTAGGCTAACGCTTCCACTTTCGGTCTACGAGAGTACGTGGACACACTCTCACCCTCTCGTTGATATGCATCTCCTAGATAGATCTTGCGTGATCGTAGGAAATTTTAGAAATTGCATGCAACATTCCCCAATAGTGGCATCCAAGCCAGGTCTATGCGTAGATGATATGCACGAGTAGAACACAAAGAGTTATGGGCGATCATAGTCATACTGCTTACCACCAACGTCATTTTTTGATTCGGCGGTATTGTTGGATGAAGCGGCCTGGACCAACCTTATATGACCACGTTCATGAGACCGGTTCCACCGATAGACATGCAACTTATTTTGCAGAAAGGTGGTTGGCGCGTGTCTGTTTCTCCAACTTTAGTTGAATCGAATTTGACTATGGCCAGTCCTTGTTGAAGGTTAAAATAGCAAACTAGACGAAACATCATTGTGGTTTTGATGCATAGTTAAGAACGGTTCTTACTAGAAGCTCGTAGCAGCCACGTAAAACTTGCAACAACAAAGTAGAGGACATCTAACTTGTTTTTGCAGGACATGTTGTGATGTGATATGGTCAAGACATGATGTGATATACGTTATTGTATGAGATGATCATGTTTTGTAGAAGTTATCGGCAACTGACAGGAGCCTTATGGTTGTCACTTTATTGTATGAAATGCAATAGCTATGTAATTGTTGTACTTTATCACTATGCGTTAGCGATAGTTGTAGAAGCAATAGTTGGCGAGACAACAACGACACTACGATGGAGATCAAGGTGTCAAGCCAGTGACAATGGAGATCATGACGATGCTTTGGGGATGGAGATCAAAGGCACAAGATGATTATGGTCATATCATGTCACATATTTTGATTGCATGTGATGTTTATATTTTATGCATGTTATTTTGCTTAGTATGGCGATAGCATTATAAGATGACCCCTCACTAAAATTTCAAGGTATAAGTGTTCTCCCTAAATATGCACCATTGCGACAGTTCGTCGTGCCGAGACACCATGTGATGATCGGGTGTCATAAGTTCTATGTTCACATACAACGGGCGCAAGACAGTTTTGCACGTGCGGAATACTCGAGTTAAACTTGACGAGCCTAGCATGTACAGACATGGCCTTGGAACAATAGAGACTGAAAGGTCGAACGTGAATCATTTAGTAGATATGATCAACATAGAGATGTTCACCATTGAAAACTACTCCATTTCATGTGATGATCGGACATGGTTTAGTTGATATGGATCACGTGATCATTTAGATGACTTGAGGGATGTCTATCTAAGTGGGAGTTCTTAAGTAATATGATTAATTGAACTTAATTTATCATGAACTTAGTCCTGATAGTTTTTGCATATCTATGTTGTAGATCAATGGCCCGTGCTACCATTCCGTTGAATTTTAATGCGTTCCTAGAGAAAGCTAAGTTGAAAGATGATGGTAGCAACTACACGGAGTGGGTCCGTAACTTGAGGATTATCCTCATTGCTGCACAGAAGAATTATGTCCTTGATGCACCTCTAGGTGAAAGACCTGTTGCAGGAGCAAATGCGATGTTATGAACGCCTGGCAAGCTCGATCTGATGACTACTCGATAGTTCAGTGTGCCATGCTTTACGGTTTATAATCGGGACTTCAAAGACGGTTTGAATGTCATGGACCATATGAGATGTTCCAGGAGTTGAAGTTAATATTTCAAGCAAATGCCTGAGTTGAGAGATATGAAGTCTCCAACAAGTTCTATAGCTGCAAGATGGAGGAGAACAGTTCTGTCAGTGAACACATACTCAGAATGTCTGGGTACCATAACCACTTGACTCAGCTGGGAGTTAATCTTTCAGATGATAGTGTTATCGAAAGAGTTCTTCAATTACTGCCACCAAGCTACAAAGGCTTCGTGATGAACAATAATATGCAAGGGATGGAAAAGACTATTCCCGAGCTCTTCGTAATGCTCAAAGCTGCCGAGGTAGAAATCAAGAAGGCGCATCAAGTGTTGATGGTTAACAAGACCACTAGTTTCAAGAAAAAGGGCAAAGGAAAGAAGGGGAACTTCAAGAAGAATGGCAAGAAAGTTGCTACTCCCTGGAAGAAGCCCAAGTCTAGACCTAAGCCTGAAACTGAGTGCTTCAACTGCAAAGGGACTAGACACTGGAAGCGGAACTGCCCCAAGTATTTGGCAGATAAGGATGGAAAAGTGAACAAAGGTATATTTGATATACATGTTATTGATGTGTACCTTACTAATGCTCGTAGTAGCACCTGGGTATTTGATACTGGTTCTGTTGCCCGTATTTGCAACTCGAAACAGGGGCTACGGATTAAACGAAGATTGGCTAAGGACGAGGTGACGATGCGCGTCGGAAATGGTTACAAGGTCGATGTGATCGCCATCGGCACGCTACCTCTATATCTACCTCCGGGATTAGTTTTAGACCTGAATAATTGTTATTTGGTGCCAGCGTTAAGCATGGACATTATATCTGGATCTTGTTTGATGTGAGATGGTTATTCATTTAAATCAGAGAATAATGGTTGTTCTATTTATATGAGTAATATCTTTTATAGTCATGCTAAAGGTAATATGCCCTACAGGCAATAATAAAGTTGTTATTTATATTTCCTTATATCATGATAAATGTTTATTATTCATGCTAGAATTGTATTAACCGGAAACTTAGTACATGTGTGAATACATAGACAAATAGAGTGTCACTAGTATGCCTCTACTTGACTAGCTCGTTGAATCAATGATGGTTATGTTTCTTAACCATAGACATGAGTTGTCATTTGATTAGCGGGATCACAACATTAGAGAATGATGTGATTGACTTGACCCATCCATTAGCTTAGCACGATGATCATTTAGTTTGTTGCTATTGCTTTCTCCATAACTTACACATGTTCCTATGACTATGAGATTATACAACTCACGAATACTGGAGGAACACTTAGTGTGCTATCAAACATCACAACATAACTGGGTGACTATAAAGATGCTCTACAGGTGTCTCCGATGGTGTTTGTTGAGTTGGCATAGATCGAGATTAGGATTTGTCACTCCGAGTATCGGAGAGGTATCTCTGGGCCCTCTCGGTAATGCACATCACTATAAGCCTTGCAAGCAATGTGACTAATTAGTTAGTTGCGGGATGGTGCATTACGGAACAAGTAAAGAGACTTGCCGGTAATGAGATTGAACTAGGTATTGAGATACCGACGATCAAATCTCGGGCAAGTAACATACCGATGACAAAGGGAACAACATATGTTGTTATGCGGTTTGACCGATAAAGATATTCGTAGAATATGTGGGAGACAATATGAACATCTAGGTTTCGCTATTGGTTATTGACTGGAGACGTGTCTCGGTCATGTCTACATAGTTCTCGAACCCGTAGGGTCCGCACGCTTAACATTCGGTGACGATCGGTATTATGAGTTTATGTGTTTTGATGTACCAAAGGTAGTTCGGAGTCCCGGATATGATCATGGAGATGACGAGGAGTCTCGAAATGGTCGAGACATAAAGATTGATATATTGGACGACTATATTCGAACACCGGAAGTGTTCCGAGTGATTTCGGAGAAAACCGGAGTGTCAGAGGGTTACCGGAACCCCCCCGGGGGAAAATTGGGCCTACATGGGCCATAGGGAAGAGGGAAGGCATCCCACAAGGGGCAGTCGTGCGCCCTCCCTATAGGGAGTCCAAATTGGACTAGGGACGCCCCCCCCTTTCCTTCTCATCTTCCTCTCATTTCTTTCTTTCCCCTTCTCCTCCTAGTAGGACTAGGAAAGGAGGAATCCTACTCCTACTAGGAGGAGGATTCATCCTCCCTTGGCGTGCCCCTAGGGCCGGTTGGCCTCCCCCCTTGCTCCTTTATATACAGGGGCAGGGGGCACCCTAGAACACACAAGTTGATTGTTTTTAGCCGTGTGTGGTGCCCCCCTCCACCATAATCCACCTCGGTCATATCGCCGTAGTGCTTAGGCGAAGTCCTGCGCCGGTAGCTTCATCATCACTGTCATCACGCCGTTGTGCTGACGAAGCTCTCCCTCGACACTCAGCTGAATCGAGAGTTCGCGGGACGTCACCGAGCTGAACGTGTGCAGATCGCGGAGGTGCCATACTTTCGGTGCTCGGATCGGTCGGATCGTGAAGACGTTCGACTACATCAACCGCGTGACATAACGCTTCCGCTTACGGTCTACGAGGGTACGTGGACAACACTCTTCCCTCTCGTTGCTATGCATCACCATGATAGATATTGCGTGTGCGTAGGATATTTTTTGAAATTACTGCGTTCCCCAACAGTGGCATCCGAGCTAGGTCTATGCGTAGATGTTATATGCATAAGTAGAACACAAAGGAGTTGTGGGCGTGGGTATATACATATTGCTTGCCGTCACTAGTTGATTCTTGATTCATCGGTATTGTTGGATGAAGCGGCTCAGACCGACATTACGTGTACGCTTATGCGAGACTAGTTCTACCGACGTGCTTCGCACATAGGTGGCTGGTCGGTGTCAGTTTCTCCAACTTTAGTTGAATCGGATTCAATGAACAGGGTTCTTTCTAAAGATCAAAAAGCAATCACTATATCGCATTGTGGTTTTTGATGCGTAGGTAAGAACGGTTCTTGCTCAGCCCGTAGCAGCCACATAAAACTTGCAACAACAAAGTAGAGGACGTCTAACTTGTTTTTGCGGGGCATGTTATGATGTGATATGGTCAAGATATGATGCTAAATTTTATTGTATGAGATGATCATTTTTGTAACGGACTTATCGGCAACTGGCAGGAGCCATATGGTTGTCGCTTTATTGTATGAAATGCAATCGCCATGTAATTGCTTTACTTTATCACTAAGCGATAGCGATAGTTGTAGAAGCAATAGTTGGCAAGACGACAACGATGCTTCGATGGAGATCAAGGTGTCAAGCTGGTGATGATGGTGATCATGACGGTGCTTTGGAGATCGAGATCAAAAGCACAAGATGATGATGGCCATATCATATCACTTATATTAATTGCATGTGATGTTTATCCTTTATGCATCTTATTTTGCTTAGTTCAGTGGTAGCATTATAAGATGATCTCTCACTAAATTTCAAGGCATAAGTGTTCTCCCTGAGTATGCACCATTGCTATAGTTTGTCATGTCGAGACACCGCGTGATGATCGGGTGTGATAAGGTTTACGTTCACATACAACGGGTGCAAGCCAGTTTTGCACACGCGGAATACTCAGGTTAAACTTGACGAGCCTAGCATATGCAGATATGGCCTCGGAACAGTGAGACCGAAAGGTCGAGCGTGAATCATATAGTAGATATGATCAACATAGTGATGTTCACCACTGAAAACTACTCCATCTCACATGATGATCGGACATGGTTTAGTTGATATGGATCACGTGATCACTTATATGATTAGAGGGATGTCTGTCTAAGGGGGAGTTCTTAAGTAATATGATTAATTGAACTTTAATTTATCATGAACTTAGTACCTGATAGTATTTTGCATGTCTATGTTATTGTAGATAGATGGCCCGTGTTGTTGTTCCGTTGAATTTTAATGCGTTCCTAGACAAAGCTAAGTTGAAAGATGATGGTAACAACTACACGAACTGGGTCTGTAACTTGAGGATTATCCTCATTGCTGCATAGAAGAATTACGTCCTCGAAGCACCGCTAGGTGACAAACCCGCTGCAGGAACAACGCCAGATGTTGTGAACACCTGGCAGAGCAAAGCTGATGACTACTGGATAGTTCAATGTGCCATGCTTTACGGCTTAGAACCGGGACTTCAACGACGTTGTGAACATCATGGAGCATATGAGATATTCCAGGAGTTGAAGTTAATATTTCAAGAAAATGCCCGGATTGAGAGATATGAAGTCTCCAATAAGCTCCACAGCTGCAAAATGGAGGAGAATAGTTCTGTCAGTGAACATATACTCAGAATGTCTGGGTACCATAACCACTTGACTCAGCTGGGAGTTAATCTTCCTGATGATAGTGTCATTGACAGAGTTCTTCAATCACTGCCACCAAGCTACAAGAGCTTCATGATGAACTATAATATGCAAGGGATGGATAAGACTATTCCCGAGCTCTTCGCAATGCTAAAGGTTGCGGAGGTAGAAATCAAGAAGGAGCATCAAGTGTTGATGGTCAACAAGACCACTAGTTTCGAGAAAAAGGGCAAAGGGAAGAAGGGGAACGTCAAGAAGAACAGCAAGCCAGTTGCTGCTCAAGTGAAGAAACCCAAGTCTTGACCTAAGCCTGAAACTGAGTGCTTCTACTGCAAAGGGACTGGTCACTGGAAGCGGAACTGCCCCAAGTATTTGGCGGAGAAGAAGGATGGCAAAGTGAAAGGTATATTTGATATACATGTTATTGATGTGTACCTTACTTGTAGTAGCGCCTGGGTATTTGATACTAGTTCTGTTGCTAATATTTGCAACTCGAAATAGGGGCTATAGATTAAGCAAAGATTGGCTAAGGATGAGGTGACGATGCGCGTGGGAAATGCTTCCAAAGTCGATGTGATCGCCGTCGGCACACTACCTCTACATCTACCTTCGGGATTATTTTTAGACCTAAATAATTGTTATTTGGTGCCAGCGTTGAGCATGAACATTATATCTGGATCTTGTTTAATGCGATACGGTTATTCATTTAAATCAGAGAATAGTGGTTGTTCTATTTATATGAGTAATATCTTTTATGGTCATGCACCCTTGATGAATGGTATATTTTTACTAAATATTGATAGTAGTGATACACATGTTCATAGTATTGAAGCCAAAAGATGCAAAGTTGATAATGATAGTGCAACTTATTTGTGGCACCGCCATTTGGGTCGGATTGGTGTAAAGCGCATGAAGAAAATCCATTCTGATGGACTTCTAGAATCACTTGATTATGAATCACTTGGTACTTGCGAACCATGCCTCATGGGCAAGATGACTAAAACTCCGTTCTCTGGACCAATGGAGCGAGCAACGGAGTTATTTGAAATCATACATACTAATGTATGTGGTCCAATGAACATTGAGGCTCGCGGCGGATATCGTTATTTTCTTACCTTCACAGATGATTTGAGCAGATATGGGTATATCTACTTAATGAAACATAAGTCTGAAGCATTTGAAAAGTTCAAAGAATTTCAGAGTGAAGTGGAAAATCATCGTAACAAGAAAATCAAGTTTCGCAAATCACGCCACCTGGAACACCACAATGTAATGGTGTGTCCGAACGTCGTAACCGCACTTTATTAGATATGGTGCGATCTATGATGTCTCCCACTGATTGACTGCTATCATTTTGGGGTTGTTCTTTAGAGACTGTTGCATTCAGTTAAATAGGGCACCATCAAAATCCGTTGAGATGACACCTTATGAACTGTGGTTTGGCAAGAAACCCAAGTTGTCGTTTCTTAAAGTTTGGGGCTGCGATGCTTATGTGAAAAAGCTTCAACCTGATAAGCTCGAACCCAAATCGAAGAAATGTGTCTTCATAGGATACCCAAAGGAGACTGTTGGGTACACCTTCTATCATAGATCCGAAGGCAAGATATTCGTTGCTAAGAATGGATCCTTTCTAGAGAAGGAGTTTCTCTCGAAAGAAGTGAGTGGGAGGAAAGTAGAACTTGATGAGGTAACTGTACCTTCTCCCTTATTGGAAAGTAGTTCATCACTGAAATCAGTTCCAGTGATTCCTACACTAGTAAGTGAGGAAGCTAATGATGATGATCATGAAACTTCTGATCAAGTTACTACCGAACCTCGTAGGTCAACCAAAGTAAGATCCGCACCAAGGTGGTACGGTAATCCTGTTCTGGAAGTCATGTTACTTGACCATGACAAACCTACAAACTATGAGGAAGCGATGAAGAGCCCAGATTCCGCAAAATGGCTTGAGGCCATGAAATCTGAGATGGGATCCATGTTGAGAACTAAGTGTGGACTTTGGTTGACTTGCCCAATGATCGGCAAGCCATAGAGAATAAATGGATCTTCAAGAACGAGACTGACGTTGACGGTAATGTTACTGTATACAAAGCTCGACTTGTTGCAAAAGGTTTTCGACAACTTCAAGGAGTTGACTATGATGAGACCTTCTCACCCGTAGCGATGCTTAAGTCCGTCCGAATCATGTTAGCAATTGCCGCATTTTATGATTATGAAATTTGGCAAATGGATGTCAAAACTGCATTCCTTAATGGATACCTAAAAGAAGAGTTGTATATGATGCAACCAGAAGGTTTTGTCAATCCAAAAGGTGCTAACAAAGTGTGCAAGCTCCAGCGATCCATTTATGGACTGGTGCAAGCCTCTCGGAGTTGGAATATACGCTTTGATAGTGTGATCAAAGCATATTGTTTTATACAGACTTTTGTAGAAGCCTGTATTTACATGAAAGTGAGTGGGAGCTCTGTGGCATTTCTGATATTATATGTAGATGACATATTGTTGATCGGAAATGATACTGAATTTCTGAATAGCATAAAAGGATACTTGAATAACAATTTTTCAATGAAAGACCTCGGTGAAGTTGCTTGTATATTGGGCATCAAGATCTATAGAGATAGATCAAGACGCTTGATTGGACTTTCACAAAGCACATACCTTGATAAAGTTTTGAAGAAGTTCAAAATGGATCAAGCAAAGAAAGGGTTCTTGCCTGTGTTACAAGGTGTGAAGTTGAGTCAGACTCAATGCCCGACCACTGCAGAAGATAGAGAGAAAATGAAAGTCATTCCCTATGCCTCAGCCATAGGTTCTATCATGTATGCAATGTTGTGTACCAGACCTGATGTGTGCCTTGCTATTAGTTTAGCGGATAGGTACTGTCGTGGAATTGTCACGGCAGATGTCCTCATGAAAGGACTTAGTCGTGGAGCCATCGCAATGGGTTAGCTTAAAGGGGTTAAAGCAGACAAGGGATGCAAGGAATTATACTGGTTCGGCCCCTTACGGTGAAGGTAAAAGCCTACGTCCAGTTGTGATGGTATTGCTTGGGTTTTGATGACCAGGGAGCGAATCCACTTTTCCTGGCTCTTGAATTATTGTTTGTTGTCCCTAAAACACCGCTGGGTCGTCCCTTTATATACGTAGGTTGACGCCTGTCGGTTTATAGAATCCCGAGGCCGGCTCGTAAACGTGTCCGGCTCGGTCTCTACTCTTTCTATCTTACAGCACAAGTTTACATATCAATGTCGGTTTATGTCTATAGACCTTAATCCGCCTTTGGGCCCTGGGCCTTCATAAAGCGCCACCGTCTTTGTCTTCATGGGCCTCAAATATAATAACTCATTATGGGGATAATCTGGCCTCTCCTGGCTGGTTTATGCCCAGCAGTAATATCCCCAACATTAGACCCCAGATTGATTTGAACTGGTTCATGTCAATCTTCAATGCTTAGGAAAATTTCTTCTTCACCACCTTCACGTAAGTCTCATAAACCACCATGACGTCATCTTCCAGGATCATGATAAACTGCCATGACGTCACCTGTTTATTAAAACCGAAGATACCCTTCATTAATGATCCTCCAACAATTGAGGCAACAATTTTGCTGCATATCCATTTTTTGGGCTCCTCGATTTCCATGCTTGTCGCTTATCCATTCACCTTATAAATAAGGCCAAGGGGTCCTTTTCATTTTTTTTCCTTCGCGCCCCTTCACATCGTCCACTTCCTCGCGTCGCCCGAACGTTGGATCTCTACCGCCGTCGTCGACCTTCGCATCTGCCCCAACAACGGCAGTTGCATCACACTGATCGTACCAGAAAGTCGCGGCGCCTCTCCGCTGTTCCTTTGACACTGGTAAGCCTTCTCTCCTTCCACCCTAGATCTTAACATTAGGGTTTGTACTCATCGGAGTTCTTCGAAGTTCTAGAGTTGTTCTTCCCTGTTCTTCTAAGTAGCGCAAATGGCAAGTTAGATCTGATATTTTCCGGTGCCTTTGTAGTTAGAGCTCCCTTTTATTCATTAGAGCATCCCCTTCATATAGAAAGACTCATCTGACCCTGATGAACTGCTTAAGAACCTGAAGTTTAGGTCTGAATATATTCTAGTTTTTCTGTCGCACCGCAGATATGAAATTATCATACCAATTTGTGAAACTTGTTTTCCCTCACTTAGGTATTTTAGATCTGTACCTTTCATACCAATATAGGCGGTTTAGTTTTTTGAAAAATGATAATCCGGTAGGTACCATTAGTCCCCTCTTAAACCGCCAGTCGCGTTACCATTTATAACAGCATCTTCCTCCGGTTTAACAACTTTGCATGCTTGAATGCTTTTTCCTTAACCTGCTACGCTTTATGCTTGCTAATCATGAGTCTTAAACCGGCATCAATCTTTTCCAGCTCCTTATTCGAAATGGCCAAACAGTTCTATGCTTGTAACTGGGTCCCTTCCCAGGTTACTGAAGAGCAGCTAGATGGATGCGTCAGAACTGGCGCTTTACCAAAACGAAGCGAAATCCACTAGCGAGTTCCCGGTCCAGAGAATCCTCCTACCCCCAAGGATGGCGAGATAGTGGTATTCGTTGATCATATGAGCCATGGTTTTAAACCGCCCGGGTCCAAGTTTTTCCGTGATGTGCTTGCCAGCTTCCAGATCCACCCTCAAGATATTGGACCTAACTCTGTGTCCAATATCTGCCACTTTCAAGTGTTCTCTGAGGCCTATCTGCAAGAAGAGCCAACCGTTGAATTGTTCGGGGATTTCTTCTACTTGAACCATCGCACTGAATTTGTAGACGGGCCCAACACCGAACTTGGCGGTGTTTCTATTCAGAAAAGGAAGGATGTCAGTTTCCCTCATGCAAAGCTTCATAGTCATCCTAAAGACTAGAACTAGACTTGGTTCTATTGTAAAGACACTTCCCCTGATGATGAGAACCCTCTGCCGGGTTATCGTGCTCACCGGCTTACCAATACACATCCACTTCCGCAACGGCTGACTGCCAAGGAACGGTCCACATACGCTCCACAACTCGCCAAGCTCAGAGCCTTTATGGCTAACGGTCTGATAGGAGTTGATTTTGTTCGTTGCTGGATAACTTGGAGTATTTTACCGTTAAGCCGCCGCTCCGGTTTAATGTGTCAATACACAGGGGACTTAAAAGATCCTCAATGACACATTGATATTCAGCTAACAGGGGCTGAAGTTACTGAATTTTTTAAGAAGATGTTGGATGAACCGGTGGCTGTCTGCAGCAAAACAGGGCTTAGCCCCTTCTGCATTTCCAATAAACCGCCAGCTGTAAGACTTACCTCACTCCTGCTTGTACTTGATATTCTTATTTGTGTAATATTTTATATCTTCTATCAATCTTTTAACAGGGTGACGACCCATTCTAGAAGAAGAAACCACAGGAAAAACCGGCCAAGACCCCTCGACCAAAGACGAAGGTTGTTAAAAGACCTGCCAAGAAAAAGGCAGTTGAACCCATTGGGTTAAACCTTGATGACGACCTTGATGACCCGGACGCAGAGGTAGGACTTGACTCTCTTGGTTCATTTTTCATACACCTCATTGACAATGATCATTATCAGGATGACGCCGAAGGCAGCCAAGCTGATGACGCAGAGGTAATTATCCTTTCCTCCTCTTCAGACCCTCTGCCAACAGAAAAAAACCGTCAAGCAGTCCGGAAAGTAAGATTTTCTCACCTCCTAGCTCACTTGGACCCAAACTTTCTTCTAAAGAAGCAGCAACATGAAGCTCGCCGCACAACCCGGCACAGCGGCCAAGTAGTCACTTCGGCCGGTTTACCAAACACGTTGGTTCGAAAACGTCGATATGAGGTCTCAAACACTTCCGATACTTCTTATCCCATGGCGGGTTATTTCCGACAGCCTCTTAACCCATCCGATTCAAATTATCAGGGAACGCCTCTTTCATCATCCGATGAGTCAACGGACACACAACTCCCTCCTCTTAAAACTGTCCCTGGGTAAACACTTTAAACTTACTCCTTTTGACGTTTTATATTTACGTGTTATACTGACCTTTATATATTTTTCTTTCAGAGCTAAGGCCAGACCCAGCAAGAAGGCTCGTGTAGATAAACCGTCCGACGACCATGTGGTTGTTGAACCGGAGAGAACTCCAGAACTAGAAAGAACCAATGTTGATGCCATGCTTGATGATCCACCCTCTCAAGACCATGATTTTGTTGAACCAGCAGAAGTTGATGCACAGGTCATACTGATAAACCGGCAAGCCCGGTCCTAACTGATGATAGACCGTCAAGTCCAGCTAAGGCTGCTGATGAATCGTCAATGCCGGTAAAAGCTGCTAGTGACAAGGAAGATGATGTTATAATTACTGGTGTTGGCCACACCACCCCTAGCAATCATGTTGCATTATCAAAGCATAGTGCCAAGGAGGAACTCTCTGCTATGGGCAAAGGCAAGTGGAGCACAGACTTGTCAAGCTACGCCCACCTCAATGCCCAAGAACTTCATTTTGGTTTCTTAAACCGTCTATACACAAACCGTGACTACGAAGCCAGTTTAATGAGTCTGATGAAGGAGCGATATGAGGTAACTTCATAACTGTTTCTCTTTTATGTCCAAGTTTTTAGTACCAACTCCAATAGCCCCCAAGGGCCGATTTATGATGCCCATCTAAACCAGGACTTTGCAATATCGCAACTCTTCATGCTTATCTTCCAAGGGCCGGTTTATCTTTTAGGATGAACCGGTACTTTTAACTTTGTAATCTTGAAACTTCCGTCAGTGTAGTCCCCAAGGGCCGGTTTATCTTTCCAAGCTGAACCGGGACTTTTAACCAGTGTTACTTTGAGCAAACATACATTAGCCCCCAAGTGCCAAGTGTATAACTTGTTATGTGCTTGGGACTTTCCAAATTTCACTGCCACCTCATAATATGTCTTTCTCTTATAGGCTGAGCTGAGCAAAAAGGAAGCCCAAACCGCTGACCTTCAAGAAAATATCAAAACCCAGCAAGCAGAGACCTCCAAAGCCAAAGAAGAATTGGCTAGTGCCTTAGCAGCCATGGAGAAGCTGAAGGAAACTTCGAAGAAGGAACAGGCAGACTGGGGCATAGAGAAAGCCGCTTTACAAAAGAGAGCCGAAGACGCAGAGGCAGCTCTTAAACCGGTGGTCGAAGAGCTGACCAGTTTAAAGCGGCAGATCAATGCCATGACTTCTGTTGTTTTTGGTAAGTACCTCACCTGAAGATTTTCAATATACATTATCTCATCGGTTGCCGGTTTACTGATGCTTGCAATGACACAGGAACTCGCATTACCCATCTGGGCTCTGACATGCGGATGAAGCTGAAGGTTGCCTATACACTGATAGAGTAGTTATATTCCGGAGCTCAATGGGCCATTTGCACCGTTGCGCATAATAAACCGCCTCCAACCTTAATAAAAGAGACCATTGAGAAGCTTTCTATGCTTCCCGCCCGGTTGGACGAACTAAAAAGATCAGCTGCCAGGTCAGGTGCGCTGACCGCGCTAATCTGGGCGAAGGCATGGATACCAGATCTTGAACCGTCAGATATAAGCAGCGGCTACCCTGGCGTGAAGGAGGACGGCTCAGAATTTAACAATGATGATCTTTGAAGGTTGACAAGGGAAATGCGCCCCATAGCGAGCAAATTGGTTGATGAAACGGATCTCTCTCATTATCAGACGGTTTATGATTCTGATCAGAAAAGATATCCTGCGCCGACACATGATGTACAAAATCTTATTCCGCCAATCCGTAAGCACACCTATGCCCCTGATGTTGACCCCTCAAACCTTATAAGTGATGAAGTTGTGTTCCAAGCCTTAACTGGAATTGATTGGGCAACCATTGACTTCCAGCCACTGGGTAGAGAGGAGGAAGATGCACCAGCGTAGGACGATCCACAGCCGTCAACTCAGTCTGGTGACGAGTCATAATCTGGAGGCCGGTTTAGCGTTCGGTGCACTGCCACCTTTGCCAAAAACAATTATTCTTTTGGGCATTAAAACGCCTTGTAATAGGCTAGTTGAAAACACTTGGTCTACTATGCCATCATGCATACTTATTTTGCCTGATACTGTGAATCCACCACGCTTTAGGAGATATTATGTTTCATAACCCGTAGTGGTGTTTATTCAAATTATTCCTGCATGCAATAAGTTTGAAAGTGTCCTAGCGGTTTACCGCTGGACAGGTCATGATGCGCAAATATATAGCCGGGGTTTGCAACCAAGGCTGTAAAAAGATAATCAAATATGAAAATAAATGATACCTATGACACGGAATCACCATGTTGGTTGACCAACATTTGTAGTGATGGCAACAACCCCAGTCATGAGTACTGATAACTCCTTCCATATTGTGTCGGTTTATGATAAAACCGTACCGGTTTATGACAAACAGCGGATTATCCATATGTAACACTAGCGACTCATAGTCGAAACCAGACTGGGTTAATAAGCGCCGGATTATGCTTGATCATGTACTGACAACTTGTAGTTGAAAGCTGAGCTGGTTTATCAAAACCATTACAAATCTCATCAAAGGAGGAAAAAACTTGGCAAATAAAAGCATATGAAAACTTGTGGCGAGGCTTTTCACGGGTTGCCAGGCCCCAAACTCGAGGCTTTTCATGGGCTGCCAGGCCGCTGAGTTAAACCATTTTACAAAGCCTTTTAAGATGGACATCAATCTTTAACCAATCGTCGTTTTAACTTTGACAAGTTCAGGGTCTATGAGATTGACTTGTCAAAAGTTCGGCGGGTCATACCAGGTTTACCTGAACGGAGTGGCTTACTTAAAAAGGCAGGCTAACTTGGGGTTTTAGGTGTATACACCAAGCTTCCAAGCCATGGCTTGATAGCCTATTACAAGTGTAGATTATGTGTTCATTGCGAAGCAAAGAATCCCCAAGCAATATTCTGAGTTGTGCTCAGTGGGTGCCTATGTTTGAGTTGTTCTTTTGCAACACTCTCTTTGGCCCCTAAGTAGTTTTGTTTTTGGCTTTGAGCCGATCAAGAGGTGTAGCTATGGTTTGAATACGACCAAGCCCCCAAGTGATTTTTCTGGTGGCCTTGCGCCGATCAAGAGGTGTAGCGATGGTTCGAGTACGACCAAGGTAAACCGGACACCGCATTATGAACAGAAGCCCTCGTGTAACCACACATGATATAAGAAAACAACATATACCCTGCTTTAGCTGAGGCTCCGGTTTATTATATTGATCATAATATATACATTGTCATAACTATGTACATAAGAAGAGCCTGTGGCTCAAGTATAGTAAGGCCGAAGATGAGCTATATTCCACGACCGTTGGGTCTCCTCCTTTGATTTACGTGATTCTTTATGCTCTCGAACATCGATAAGGTAGTATGATCCATTGTGCAGATTTTTGCTGACCACAAAAGGTCCTTCCCAAGGTGGGGATAACTTGTGCATATCAGTCTGATCCTGGATGAGCCGGAGTACCAGATCGCCTTCTTGAAAAGTTCTGGTCTTAACCCGACGGTTGTGATAACGCCGCAGATCTTGTTGATAAATCACCGAACGTGCCGCTACAAGATCACGCTCCTCATCTAACAGGTCCGGTGAATCCTGACGTGCTTTCTCATTATCAGCTTCAACGTAAGTCACCACACGGGGCGAGTCATGACGGATGTCACTAGGGAGAACCGCCTCTGCTCCGTAAACCATGAAGAAGGGCATGTAACCTGTAGATCTGTTCGGTGTGGTGTTGATACTCCATAACACAGAAGGTAACTCCTCCACCCAACAGCCCGGCGTCCGCTTTAAAGGAACCATAAGCCGGGGTTTGATGCCTCTCAAAATCTCTTGATTGGCTCTCTCTGCTTGACCATTAGATTGGGGGTGAGCCACTGATGATACGTCAAGCCAGATGTGCTCACGTTGACAAGATTCTTCCATAGCACCCTTGGACAAATTAGTACCATTATCAGTTATGATGCTGTGTGGAAAACCAAAATGGAAGATCACCTTTTTGATGAATTGAACCGTCGTGTCCGCATCACACTTACTGACCGGCTCTACTTCTACCCACTTGGTAAACTTATCAACCACCACCAGCAGGTGGGTCTTCTTGTCCTTGGACCTCTTAAAGGGCCCGACCATATCCAGCCACCAAGTTGCAAACGGCCAAGTGATTGGAATCATCCTTAATTCTTGAGCCAGAACATGAGAGTGGCGTGCAAACTTCTGACAACCGTCACACCTCTTTACCAAATCCTCAGCATCAGCATGAGCCGTCAACCAATAAAAACCATGACGGAAGGCCTTATCTACCAAGGATTTTGAACCGGCGTGGTGACCACAATATCCTTCGTGGATCTCACGCAAAATCTCACAGCCCTCTTGAGGAGACACACAACACTGAAACGCCCCTGTTACGCTGCAATGATGCAACTCCCCATTGATAATGGTCATTGACTTGGATCGCCCGATTATCTGTTGGGCCAAAGTTTCATCGTCTGGTAACTCGCCCCGGTTCATGTACGCCAGGTATGGGACTGTCCAATCCGGGATAACGTGAAGAGCCGCCACCAATTGAGCCTCCAGGTCAGGAACAGCCAAATCCTCCTCTATAGGTATCTTGACGGACGGATTATGTAGCACATCCAGGAAGACATTGGGCGGCACCTATTTACGTTGAGAGCCTAAGCGACTTAAAGCGTCCGCCGCTTCATTTTTTGTCGGACTATATGGTCAACCTGATAACCCTTGAAATGACCAGCCACTATGTCCACCTCTCGCCGATACGCCGCCATGAGTGGATCCTTTGAATCCCAAGTGCCAGACACCTGTTGAGACACCAGGTCCGAGTCACCAAAGCATTTAACCCGGCTTAAATTCATCTCCTTAGCCATCCGAAGACCATGGAGCAAGGCCTCATATTCAGCTGCATTGATAGTGCAAGGGAACATTAAACGGTGAACATAAGAAAACTTCTCACCTCGTGGGGAAGTTAATATGACTCCAGCCCCCGAGCCTTCCAATTGTCTGGACCCATCAAAATGAATACTCCAATAAGTGTTATCTGGCTTTTCCTCCGGTGCCTGCAACTCTGTCCAATCATTGATGAAGTCCACAAGTGCTTGGGATTTGATTGTTGTGCAAGGCGTATATTTTAACCCGTGAGGTCCAAGCTCAATAGCCCATTTGGCAATCCGGCCAGTTGCTTCTCTATTTTGGATGATATCCCCCAAGGGGGCAGAACTGACCACAGTGATAGGATGACCCAAAAAATATTGCTTGAGCTTCCAGCTTGCCATGAAAACTCCATACACCAGCTTCTGCCAATGTGGGTACCTCTGCTTAGACTCAATAAGCACCTCACTGATATACTAAACCGGCCATTGAACTGGATACTCCTTTCCAGCCTCCTTGCGCTCCACAACAATAGCCACGCTAACAACCCCGGCATTAGCAGCCACATATAACAACAAGGGCTCTTTATCAATGGGTGCAGCAAGGACATGCGGCTCAGCTAGCTTCCGCTTTAGACTCTCAAACGCTTCATTGGCAGCCTCACTCCAAACAAAGTCACCCGTCTTCTTCAGCATCTGATATAAAGGGATGGCCTTCTCCCCAAGGCGACTAATAAACCGGCTCAAAGCTGCAATCTGGCCTGCCAGGCGTTGAACATCATTGATACACTTCGGTTTAGTCAAAGAGGTTATGGCCTTGATTTTCTCCGGATTAGCTTCAATGCCCCTGTTAGACACCAGAAAGCCCAAGAGCTTTCCTGCGGTACACCAAAGACACACTTGGCCAGATTAAGCATCATTTTATAGACCTGGAGGTTATCAAAGGTCTCCTTCAAGTAATCTATCAAGTAATACAGGAGTGGATCACTGGACAGCGGTCAAGAACATCCTGAAATACCTGAAAAGGACTAAGGATATGTTTCTCGTTTATAGAGGTGACAAAGAGCTCGTCATAAACGGTTACATCGATGCAAGCTTTCACACTGATCCGGATGACTCTAAGTCACAAACCGGATACATATTTCTATTAAATGGTGGAGCTGTCAGTTGGTGCAGTTCCAAGTAGAGCGTCGTGACGGGATCTACGTGTGAAGCGGAGTACATAGCTACTTCGGAAGCAGCAAATTAAGGAGTCTGGATGAAAGAGTTCATATCCGATCTAGGTGTCATGCCTAGTGCATCGGGTCCAATGAAAATCTTTTGTGACAATACTGGTGCAATTGCCTTGGCAAAGGAATCCAGATTTCACAAGAGAACCAAGCACATGAAGAGATGCTTCAATTCCAACCGCGATCAAGTCAAGGAGGGAGACATAGAAATTTGCAAGATACATATCTATTTCAATATTGCAGACCCGTTGACTAAGCCTCTCTCATGAGCAAAACATGATCAGCACCAAGACTCCATGGGTGTTAGAATCATTACATTGTAATCTAGATTATTGACTCTAGTGCAAGTGGGAGACTGAAGGAAATATGCCCTAGAGGCAATAATAATGTTGTTATTTATATTTCCTTATATCATGATATATGTTTATTATTCATGCTAGAATTGTATTAACCGAAAACTTAGTACATGTGTGAATACATAGACAAACAGAGTGTCACTAGTATGCCTCTACTTGACTAGCTCGTTGAATCAATGATGGTTATGTTTCCTAACCATAGACATGACTTGTCATTTGATTAACGGGATCACATCATTAGAGAATGATGTGATTGACTTGACCCAACCATTAGGTTAGCACGATGATCGTTTAGTTTGTTGATATTGCTTTCTCCATAACTTATACATATTCCTATGACTATGAGATTATGCAACTCCCGAATACCGGAGGAACACTTAGTGTGCTATCAAACGTCACAACATAACTGGGTGACTATAAAGATGCTCCACAGGTGTCTCCGATGGTGTTTGTTGAGTTGGCATAGATCGAGATTAGGATTTGTCACTCCGAGTATCGGAGAGGTATCTCTGGGCCCTCTCGGTAATGCACATCACTATAAGCCTTGCAAGGAATGTGACTAATGAGTTAGTTGCGGGATGATGCATTACGGAATGAGTAAAGAGACTTGCCGGTAACGAGATTGACCTAGGTATTGAGATACCGACGATCAAATCTCGGGCAAGTAACATACCAATGACAAAGAGAACAACGTATGTTGTTGTGCAGTTTGACCGATAAAGATCTTCATAGAATATGTGGGAGCCAATATGAGCATCCAGGTTCCGCTATTGGTTATTAACCGGAGATGTGTCTCGGTCATGTCTACATAGTTCTCGAACCGATAGGGTCTGCATGCTTAACGTTCGGTGACGATCGGTATTATGAGTTTATGTGTTTTTATGTACCAAAGGTAGCTCGGAGTCCCGGATATGATCACGGACATGACGAGGAGTCTCGAAATGGTCGAGACATAAGATTGATATATTGGACGACTATATTCGGGCACCGAAAGTGTTCCGGGTGATTTCAGAGAAAACCGGAGTGCCGGAGGGTTACCGGAACCCCCCGGGGAAAAATTGGGCCTACATGGGCCATAGGGAAGAGGGAAGGCAGCCCACAAGGGGCAGCCACGCCCCCTCCCTATAGGGAGTCTAAATTGGACTAGGGAGGGGGCGCCGCCCCCCCTTTCCTTCTCCTCTTCCTCTCCTTTCCTTCTTTCCCCTTCTCCTAGTAGGACTGGGAAAGGAGGAATCCTACTCCGCCCCTAGGGCTGGCCGGCCTCCCCCCTTGCTCCTTTGTATACGGGGGTAGGGGGCACCCTAGAACACACAATTTGATTGTTTTTAGCCGTGTGTGGTGCCCCGCTCCACCATAATACACCTCGGTCATATCATCGTAGTGCTTAGGCGAAGCCCTACGCCAGTAGCTTCATCATCACCGTCATCACGCCGCCGTGCTGACGAACTCTCCCTCGACACTCAGCTGGATCGAGAGTTCGCAGCACGTCACCGAGCTGAACGTGTGCGGATCGCGGAGGTGCCGTACTTTCGGTGCTAGGATCGGTCGAATCATGAAGACGTTCGACTACATCAACCGCATTGACATAATGCTTCCGCTTACGGTCTACGAGGGTATGTGGACAACACTCTTCCCTCTCGTTGCTATGCATCACTGTCAGTGTCAAAACGGGTGGATCTTGGATAGGGGGTCCCGAACTGTGCGTCTAAGGTCGATGGTAACAGGTGACAGGGGACACAATGTTTTACCCAGGTTTGCGCCCTCTTTATGGAGGTAATACCCTATGTTCTGCTTCATTGATCTTGATGAATATGAGTATTACAAGAGTTGATCTACCACGAGATCATAATGGCTAAACCCTAGAGGTCTAGCTTGTATGGCTATGATAATGAATCTCTCCCTTCGGACTAAGTCCTCCAGTTTATATAGACACCGGGAGGATCTAAGGTTACACAAGGTCGGTTACAAAGAAAGGAATCTACATATTTAGTTGCCAAACTTGCCTTCCACGCCAAGGAGAGTCCCATCCGGACATGGGTGTAGTCTTCGGTCTTCGTATTTCACAGCCCATCAGTCTGGCCCATGGCTAATAGGCCGGACGCCCGAGGACCCCTTAGTCCAAGACTCCCTCAGTAGCCCCTGAACCTGGCTTTAATGACAAGGTATCTGGCGCGTAGGCCTATCTTCGGCATTGCTAGGCGGGTTCCTTCTTCCAAACTCCAAAATAGTCTTCGGATGTATCGACGTGTCCGGACCTGTAACACACACACACAGCACACACAACCGCAGAGAGAATATAATATTACACGTGTCCAATCTACTAACAACTTTTCGTAACATGACATCACATCTGTCTTGTCATAATTTCGAACCATTTTTCATCTACCGCTCCATGTTTCAAGACGCGGTTGCCATTGGCACATCTTGTCAAAGCAGAGATCGTGTCCCTTTATTACGGGATTCTCATCAATGCGGGCATGGGTAACCCACAGCCCTCGGGAGTAGGAGAATTTTAAGGCGAGTGGGGAGGCGTCCAATATTTACTGCCTTTATAAGGAGATAAGAATCCCTTTTCTTCACCCACGCCTTCTCTCTTCCTCTGCCCTTCCATTCTTGAGCTCCAGCGCCCAAGTACTCATCTTCTCCGTCTTGAGCAAGCACTCAACCATGTCTGGATCCGGAGGTCAAGGCAAGTGGGTGGCCTCTCCGTCCAGGAGGAGGACATCGCTGAGCTTCGGGCGGCCGGGTACCTGGCGAAGGGAATCGCCCACCACCTTCCGGCCCAGGGACAAATCATTCCCATGCCTAAGCCCAATGAGAGGGTAGTATTCATCCCTCATTTCCTCCACGGGTTAGGGTTTCCACTCCACCCCTTCGTCCGCGGTCTGATGTTCTACTACGGGATAGACTTCCATTATCTATCCCCGAACTCCCTCCTCAACATCTCGGCATTCATCGTTGTGTGTGAAGCCTTCCTCCGCATCCAGCCCCACTTCGGGATGTGGCTCAAGGTCTTCAATGTGAAGCCGAAGGTGGTGGATGGCCAGCACGCGGAGTGCAGAGGCGCCATGGTGAGCAAGCTGGCCAATGTCTCCTGGCCGAAAGGCACTTTCGTGGAGACTGTAAAAGAATGGCAGAAGCATTGGTTCTATATCACAGAACCCCATGGCACCACCTGGGCCGCAACTGCTGGATTCAACTCTGGCGCTCCCATGTGACTCACCTCCTAGGTCAAGAAGGGCCCGAACTGGTGTTCGCCAGATGAGCTGACAGCACTGCAAACGCGCATTCAAAGCATGGTGGATAGAGATATCAAACTCGTCGATATAATCCAGGTGATGCTAGTTCGCCAGATTCTTCCATGCCAAAGCCGAAGCCGCCCTCTATGGGAGTTCAATCCGAAGAAGCACCATACCTTGAAGAGGCTCTTCGAAACCACTCATGAAGATGCCTGGAGGTTTCTTTTTAAGGGAAATGAAACACCGTCGGCCACAGATTCGGACCACGAGCATGACATCAACCACCTCGCCAACGAGGTATATCATTCTTACTGCATCCCTTACTTGCTTGTTTCAAGGATGATGTCTAAGCTTTTATCATCATCGATTCTACAGGACTGGACGGAGAGGGCGAAGCGGATCCAATGTCCGGCTCCGCTGCCTGAAGAACCAGTCATCCCGCATTTAGCGAAGATGATGGTATCGGCGCCCTACAAGGTGCCGGAGAAGAAGGCCACAGGGAAGGCCAAGGGGGTCCGGAGTGGCCCCCGCCGCAAGGGTGCTTCGGACGCAACGTTCAAAGACAAGACTCCTTCCTCCATCGTCGAAGACGACGACGATGAGGAGGAGGAGGAAAACAACCCTTCCCCTGATGAGGGGAACAAGAAGAGGGCAGCCTCCACCATTCTGGAGGCGGAGGCGCCCAAGAAGGGGAAAGGCCCGCTCGTGGGCAGCTCCACATGGGACATTAAAAGCAGTCCAGAACAATGCCCCCGCACCAAGCCGCGGGCCGCATTGTAAGTGCTAAGACTTACATCCACCCATAAAGTTTCTCCTCCTCATTGTATTGATATGATTGGTTATGTTATTGTAGTCCGGCCCGCAACAGCTCCCCACGATCCTCGTCAGGAGGCTTGCTGGATTCCAAGGCGATGGCCAACGATTCACCGCAAGCCGCTCACTCCCCCCAGGCCAAGGACGATGCGGAGGTGCTATCCTGGAGGACTGTTCCAAGCATGGGAGAGGCTCGGGAGGCGCCAGAAGGCGAAACCCCCGTCACTGGACACCAAGGGGAATCAATCCCCATGGAGACTGGTGGGGAGGGTCGTATTCAGTTCGGCCCTCAACCGGACTCAATTCCGGAGACCGATGCGGCTCCGGAATCCGGCACGCAACCTCCTTCGAAAGAAGGGGGATGCCTATTCCGCCGATGACCCCTATCCAACCATGGGCACCGGATAATCTGCTGGAGGCGCTGTGAGGTGCTTCCATTGTGGATGAGCACCGTGTCCTTATGGGCACGGTAATTGAAAGGGTTCAGTCCGCCAAGAGAGGACTAACTGAAGCCTGCAGCAGCCTGCTGATAGGTTTTGAGGTAAGCGACACAGAAAAGAGAAAATCCCAATGTAGATAGTAGCCCCTGATGCTCTGTTCAGTGTTCGGAAAGAAAAAGCCAAACAGGGGATCAAAATAATTTTCACAGGAGACTAACATAAGATGTCTATATGAATAAGCAGGCGTCGTTGTTGGCTGCTGCCGCTCATACTGCGGAGGTCTTCGGCCTGAAGCAAAGCCGAGAGCAGGCTGAAGAAGAGCTCGGCCTCATAAAGAAGTAGCTGGAGGACAGCCAAGGTATGCCCTGACCTGCGCGTGAATTGAGGAAGGATGAATGTTTCGTGCTGACTAAAGTGTCATGAGTTTTATTAGGGGCCACGACCGAGGTGGCGGCCCTCAAGAAGGCGTTAGCCGAGGCCGAGGACAAAGCGGCCAAGGAGTGCGCCGCGTGCAAAAAAACATGAGGCCTGAGTCAGCGAGGTCCAGCAAGAGCTCCAGGACGCCGCCAAGAAGTATGAGTCCTTGGAGCGTGATTCGAAGATGCAAGCGTCCGAACTTGCGAAGGCCCGCTAGAGCGCACAAGAGGCTCGAGCCGAGGCCTAGAGCGCCCTTCAGGAAATCCAGGCGGCCAAGAAGATCGCGGCGGGTAAGGCTTTCATTATGCAAAGAAAGTCTGTGAAGGAAACGTTCCTTTTACTTACCTGAATTTGGAGCTCTCCAGGGGCATTTATGGATTTTCCGCGCAGCGTATCAGATGCTGCTGAGTTCTATCGAGCCAAAGAAGGGAGTTCTACGGAGAAGTTGTTCTGGTCTCAATATCTTGGACCAGAACATCCAGTGCCCTTCAGCGACCAGCTGAAACAGCTGGTTGAGCTGCACAAGGCGGCCGGGCTAGCCATAAGGACCTGATAGTTCGACTATGGCCTGTCGCGCCGATACCCAGCAGCTACTTCGGACTTGTGAAGCGGCTTGTTAGTGCCTGCCCACGGCTTGAGGTCATAAAGCGATTGGTCTGTATTGAAGGTGCCCGGATGGCCTTTGCCTGTGTCAAGATGCACTGGGCGAAGATGGATGCCAAGAAGCTGATGACCGAGGGGCCGCCTGAGGGCAAGGAGCACCGCCGTCCCGAGTTATGTTTTGATGGTGTCCTGGAGGGATCCCGCCTTATGGCAGAGCAATGTGCGAAGGATGTTATACTCCCATGAAAATATTCGTATTATCCTGTCCTGTAACATGAATCAATGATGTTGTGTAATATAATGCTTGTTATGTTTTGATTTTTTCCTCCTGTGCGGCCGTGTTGCTTGAAATCTGAGGGTTGGCCAGTCGTCGGCTTCTGCCCCGCGTAGGCAGTACGGGGGTGTTCGGGATGGAATCTAAACAATCTTGATCCAATTATATGGTCCTTGAAGGAGTTGTTTAGCGCAACGAACCAGGCAACCAGACTATGCGACTTGAACGCCCTCACTTAGCCATAGGAGTTTTATAATAAAAACATGGGCACACCCCCTAGTATCCGAACTAGAGTGCTATAAGCATCTGATCGGGAAGTACCGATCCTTCGCGTAATGCGGAAGAAATCTCTAACAATTTGTAACCTCCCAACAGCTGACCGGCTCTTGCCGCATCATGACAGTCAGTTTTCGGCTTTCTCTACTGAGGTGCTCCTTTGGATAAACCAGCGCACAATCGCAGTAGTTCTCCCTTTACTACCTTAGCTGATATAGCGGAACGTAAGGTAGCAAGCATAGGAGCCGGGCAACCCAACTATTGACTAAAGACATGATTCAGAGCCAATGCATATAATGCTAAATTCGGGGTGCCGAACTATACTTATAAAAAGTGTTCGGAATTTTGTTGCCGTAAGGTGCTATGAAGCCCCTGGCAAACATCAAATGTACCAATGTACGGGTGCTACCTAATAGGGTTATCCACAGGGGAGCTAAAAAAGAGGAAGAAAACAGAAAAGGTACAAAGGTAAAAAGTTGGGGTCCTAAAGCTCCGGCCGCAAACTGTTCTCATTGTATTTAAATTAGTACATCAAGGCACATTGATACAAGTAGTGCAATAAGCCACAGGCTATTTGACATGCCGAAACCAAGGGAGAGCTGCATGTGGATCCTGAAAAACAGGTAGAGTTATCGTTAACGGAATCACCTAAAAAGTCCCCATATGTTTGTGTTTCTCGCCGTCTTGGTGTGTTTATCCTTCAAGAGGGCCGATGACCAGTCCACCAGATGGGGCCTGTGGGATTGAGACCTGCAAAGGAAACAAGTAAAAGTGAAAGTATGTGTGTATCCGATGTTGGTTGAGTCGTACTATGGACCACAAGCTAGCTATGCCTCCATCGATGCCCATGGGATTTTAAGTGCGTAGTTATGTACGCGCGGCACGAATGTCGCCACCTTATCAGGACTGAGACGGAGGACGGATTGCTAGTCGAGCTCCTGACGAGCCGAGCTCTCCTGCTGCAGAGTGGTTCGGACCCTCTTAATGGTGTCCGTGGGCTCGGCAGCCAAATTAAGGTTCTGATTGAGAAGGCCGCTCTGTACTTCTGCTGCTAAGGCAATTGTGTGCTCTTCTATACGGAGGGAGCGTTCCGTATTTCCATTGACCGTTATGACGCCGCGCGGACCAGGCATCTTGAGCTTGAGGTAAGCATAGTGTGGTACTGCGTTGAATCGAGCAAACGCAGTTCGTCCGAGCAGTGCGTGATAGCTGCTGCAGAAGGGGACGATATCGAAGATTAACTCCTCGCTTCCGAAGTTGTCTGGAGATCCGAACACAACTTCTAGTGTGATTGAGCCCGTACAGCGGGCTTCTACACCTGGTATGACTCCTTTGAAGGTAGTCCTGGTGGGCTTGATCCGTGATGGGTTAATGCCCATTTTTCACGCTGTATCCTGATAGAGCAGATTGAGGCTGCTGCCTCCGTCCATAAGGACGCGAGTCAGGTGGAACCCATCAATTATTTGGTCTAGGACCAGTGCGGCTGAACCACTGTGACGCATACTGGTCGTATAATCCCGGTGATCAAAAGTGATCGGGCATGACAACCATGGATTAAATTTTGGGGCGACTAGCGCTATCGCATAGACGTCCCTGAGCGCGAGCTTGTGCTCCCTCTTGGGGATGTGGGTAGCGTATATCATGTTCAGTGTTTTGACCTGAGGGGGAAACTTATTTTTTTCCCTGTGTTCGGTTGCCGGGGCTCTTCGTCATCATCCTCGCTTTGCGATCCCTTTTCCCTGTTCTCGGCGTTTAATTTGCCCGCCTATTTAAAAACCCGGCAATCTCGATTTGTATGATTGGGTGGTTTGTCCGGGGTGCCATGAATCTGGCACGGACGATCAAGTATGCGGTCCAAGCTGGATGGGCCTGAATTGTTCTTTTGGAACGGCTTCTTCTGCTGACCGGACTTAGAGCCACTGAATCCGGCATTGACCGTTGTATCCTCGGTGGTATCACTGTTGTTTTGACGCTTGTATATGTTGCGTCGAGACTTGTCCTTGTTAATTTTAACTTCAGGGGTGCTGTGTCGCTTGCATTGTTTTTGCTATGGACCAACCAACTATCCTCACCCGCACAAAAGCGGGTCATGAGTGCCGTGAGGGCCGCCATGGATTTTGGCTTTTCTTGGCCGAGGTGGCGAGCGAGCCATTCGTTGCGGATGTTGTGTTTGAAGGCTGCTAGGGCTTCGGCATCCGGACAATCGATGATTTGGTTCTTTTTAGTCAAGAACCTAGTCCAGAATTTCCTGGCAGACTCTCCAGGTTGTTGAACTATGTGGCTTAAGTCATCGGTGTCTGGTGGCCGGACATATGTACCTTGGAGTTGTCGAGGAAGGCTTCTTCCAAGTCCTCCCAGCTGCCGATAGAATTTTCAGGCAGGCTGTTTAACCAGTGCCGAGCTGGACCCTTGAGTTTTAAAGGGAGGTATTTGATGGTGTGGAGGTCATCGTCGCGGGCCATATGAATGTGGAGAATGAAGTCTTCGATCCACACCGCGGGGTCCGTGGTTCCATCATATGATTCTATATTCACAGGTTTGAACCCTTCTGGGAATTCATGATCCATGACCTCATCAATGAAGCAATGAGGGTGTGCGGCACCTCTATATCGGGCTATGTCGCGACGTAGCTCCGATGGAGTCCGTCTGCGGTTTTCAGCCCGCGCATGACTAAGTTTGTCACGTCCGAATAGGTGGCTGTCGTCGCGTGCCGAGGCACGTCCTCGAGGTCCGTAGACTGATCTAGTATGTCCTACTATATTGTCCAGGTTCTATCGGAGGTCATATGTATGGCCGTGGGATAATTTACCCCTACCTGTGCGATGAGGCGGGGTGGGGTGGTGTTCGGCGTGTGTTGTCATTTTGTCCCGACCACATGGTCGTTGGTCAGCCGCATTGTACGATGGTGGTATGTATTCTGGCGCCTCCTCGTCAAACTGAGGTAGCAATTTGCGCTTTGGGTAACTTTTGGTTGGGTGCTTGAGGCCGTATTCTTCGGCTGCTAGGACACCGGTCCATTTATCATTGAGCAGATCTTGATTAGCTTGAAGCTGATGTTTCTTCTTTTTCAGGCTCCTTGTAGTGGCTATGAGCTGGAGCTTGAAGCACTCCTGCTTCAGAGGTTCCTCAGGCATGATGAAATCGTCGGTGCCGAGGCTCACCTCATCCTCGGAGAGCGGAGGATAACTTCCGTCCTCTGAGTCTTCGTGCGTGGCCTGTTTACCAAGGCTAACCTGCCCATCTTCCCATTCATCTTTTTCATTAGCTGTTTCAACGGGGTCTTCATTGTCTTCGGCACCTTATGGAGTATTATCTTCTCCTGTGTCAGCATTATTCTCTTTATTGTGATGTGACTTAGAGCGGCGCCGCTGACGCCGGCGCTTGGATTGTATTTCGGAAGGTTTATCCTCAGCTGGATCGTCCTTGTCATCGCCGATGTTCTCCTTTGGTGCATCCACCATGTATACATCATATGACGAAGTGGTCGTCCAACGTCCAGTGAACGGTGGGTTCTGGGCTCTTCTTCTCCGGCATCATCGTCCATACCTTCGATGTCCTCGGAGTCGTAACCAAGTGTGCCGGTTAAATCTTCGACCGGGGCTATAAAGTGGGTGGTGGGTGGGGAGCAAAATTCTCCATCATTAGCCCCTACTTCGAACCGGATATAGTTTGGTTGTGAGTCCTCCGCCAAGGACATATTCTTTAACGAGTTTAGCATGTCGCCCAAAGGCGAGTGCTGGAAGATGTCTGCGGCGCTGAATTCGAAGATCGATAAACGATCAAGTTCGGCGTCCGTGAGCTCACGTGATTCGGAACTTACGGCCGGAAATGAATCCAGAGTTCCGGTGGCACAGGTATCGTGTGAGATCAAGTCTATGTGCGACTCCAACGCCAGGGAATCTATGGCCTCCGTGGAGGGGTTAAGCTTCCCGTCCTTGGATGGAGCAGCCTGCTCCGGATCTAAGGCCAGAGCGGTTACGGGAGCTGTCTCATGGATGCATCCCGATGACAGATTTAGGTCATGTCCCTCGGGGTGGCCAGGAGTGGTGGCCGCAGTCTCGAATCCGGCGAGGATCAAGTCCGCACGGATGTCCGCGATGTAGTTCAAGATCCCAAATCTGACTTGATGGCCAGGGGCATAGCTTTCGATCTGCTCTAGATGGCCAAGCGAGTTGGCCCGCAGAGCGAAACCGCCGAACACGAAGATTTGTCCGGGGAGTAAAACTCCCCCTTCGGCAGCATCATTGTAGATGGTTGAAGGAGCCATCAAACCTCTTGATGACGGCACAGTGGAACTCTCAATGAAAGCACCAATGTCGGTGTCAAAACCGGCGGATCTCAGGTAGGGGGTCCCAAACTGTGCGTCTAAGGTCAATGGTAATAGGAGACAGGGGACACAATGCTTTACCCAGGTTCAGGCCCTCTTTATGGAGGTAATACCCTACGTCCTACTTGATTGATCTTGATGAATATGAGTATTACAAGAGTTGATCTACCACGAGATCGTAATGGCTAAACCCTAGAGGTCTAGCTTGTATGGCTATGATAATGAATCTCTCCCTCCAGACTAAGTCCTCCGGTTTATATAGATGCCAGGAGGATCTAGGGTAACACAAGGTCGGTTACAAAGAAAGGAATCTACATATTTAGTCGCCAAGCTTGCCTTCCACACCAAAGAGAGTCCCATTCGGACACGGGTGTAGTCTTCGGTCTTCATATCTTCACAGCCCATCAGTCCGGGCCATGGCTAACAGGCCGGACGCCCGAGGACCCCTTAGTCCAGGACTCCCTCAATCACCATGATAGATCTTGTGTGTGTGTAGGAATTTTTTTGAAATTACTGCATTCCCCAACACATGCACCCTTGAAGAGTGGTCTATTTTTATTGAATCTCGATCGTGGTGATACACATATTCATAATATTGATGCCAAAAGATGCAAAGTTGATAATGATAGTGCAACATATTTGTGGCACTGCCGTTTAGGTCATATTGGTGTAAAGCGCATGAAGAAACTCCATGCAGATGGACTTTTAGAATCACTTGATTATGAATCATTTGATGCTTGCGAACCATGCCTCATGGGAAAGATGACTAAGACTCCATTCTTCGGAACAATGGAGCGAGCCACTGACTTATTGGAAATAATACATACCAATGTATGCGGTCCAATGAGTGTTGATGCTCGCGGCAGGTATCATTATTTTCTGACCTTCATAGATGATTTGAGCATATATGGGTATATCTACTTAATGAAACACAAGTTTGAAACTTTTGAAAAGTTCAAAGAATTTCAGAGTGAAGTGGAAAATCATCATAACAAGAAAATAAAGTTTGTATGATCTGATCGCGAGGCAAATATTTGAGTTACGAGTTTGGTCTTCATTTAAAACAATGTGGAATAGTTTCGCAACTCAGCCACCTGGAACACCATAGCGTAATGGTGTGTCCGAACATTGTAACCGTACTTTATTAGATATGGTGCGATCTATGATGTCTCTTACTGATTTACCACTATCGTTTTGGGGTTATGCATTAGAGACAGTTGCATTCACGTTAAATAGGGCACCATCTAAATCCGTTGAGACGACACCGTATGAACTGTGGTTTTGGAAAGAAACCTAAGTTGTCGTTTCTTAAAGTTTGGGGTTTGTGATGCTTATGTGAAAAAGCTTCAGCCTGATAAGCTCGAACCCAAATCGGAGAAGTGCGTCTTCATAGGATACTCAAAAGAAACTGTTGGGTACACCTTCTATCACAGATCTGAAGGCAAGATATTTTTTGCTAAGAATGGATCCTTTCTAGAGAAGGAGTTTCTCTCGAAAGTAGTGAGTGGGAGGAAAGTAGAACTTGATTTGTAATTGTACCTTCTCTTGAATTGGAAAGTAGTTCATCACAGAAAACTATTCCCGTGATGCCTACACCAATTAGTGAGGAAGCTAGATCATGAAACTTCAGATCAAGTTACTACCGAACCTTGTAGGTCAACCAGAGTACATTCCGCACCTGAGTGGTATGGTAATCCTGTTCTGGAAGTCATGTTACTAGACCATGAAGAACCTATGAACTATGAGGAAGCGATGATGAGCCCAAATTCCCCGAAATGGCTTGAGGCCATGAAATCTCAGATGGGATCCATGTATGAGAACAAAGTGTGGACTTTGGTTGACTTGCCCGATGATCAGCAACCCATAGAGAATAAATGGGTCTTCATGAAGAAGACTGACGCTGACGGTAATGTTACTGTCTACAAAGCTCGACTTGTTGCGAAAGGTTTTTGACAACTTCAAGGAGTTGACTGCGATGAGACCTTCTCACCCGTAGCAATGCTTAAGTCTATCTGAATCATGTTAGCAATTGCCGCATTTTATGATTATGAAATCTGGCAAATGGACGTCAAAATTGCATTCCTTAATGGATTTCTTAAAGGAGAGTTGTATATGATGCAACCAGAAGGTTTTGACGATCCTAAAGGTGCTAAAAAAGTGTGCAAGCTCCAGCGATCCATTTATGAACTGGTGCAAGCATCTCGGAGTTGGAATATACGCTTTGATGAAGTGATCAAAGCATATGGTTTCATACAGACTTTTGGAGAAGCTTGTATTTACAAGAAAGTGAGTGGGAGCTCTGTAGCATTTCTAATATTATATGTGGATGACATATTGTTGATTGAAAATGATATAGAATTTCTGGATAGAATAAAAGGATACTTGAATAACAGTTTTTCAATGAAAGACCTCGGTGAAGCTGCTTATATATTGGGCATCAAGATCTACAGAGATAGATCGAGAAGTTTAATTGGACTTTCACAAAGCACATACCTTGATAAAATTTTGAAGAAGTTCAAAATGGATCAGTCAAAGAAAGGGTTCTTGCCTATGCTACAAGGTGTGAAGTTCAGTCAGACTCAATGCCCGACCACTGCAGAAGATGGAGAGAAAATGGAAGTCATTCCCTATGCCTCAGCCATAGGTTCTATCATGTATGCAATGTTGTGTACCAGACCTGATGTGTGCCTCGCTATAAGTTTAGGAGGGAGGTACCAAAGTAATCCAGGAGTGGATCACTGGACAGCGGTCAAGAGCATCTGGAAATACCTGAAAAGGACTAAGGATATGTTTCTCGTTTACGGAGGTGACAAAGAGCTCATCGTAAATGGTTACGTCGATGCTAGCTTTGACACTGATCCGTATTTATATTGAATGGTGGAGCTGTCAGTCCGTGCAGTTCCAAGTAAAGCGTCGTGGCGGGATCTACGTGTGAAGCGGAGTACATAGCTGCTTCGGAAGCAGCAAATGAAGGAGTCTGGATGAAGGAGTTCATATCCGATGTAGGTGTAATAGCTAGTGCATCGGGTCCAATGAAAATCTTTTATGACAATACTGCAGCAATTGTCTTAGCAAAGGAATCCAGATTTCACAAGAGAATCAAACACATCAAAAGATGCTTCAACTCCATCCGTGAGCAAGTCAAGGAGGGAGACATAGAGATTTCCAAAATACATACGGATCTGAATGTGGCAGACCCGTTGACTAAGCCTCTTCCACGATCAAAACATGATCAACACCAAGACTCCATGGGTGTTAGAATCATTACAATGTAATCTAGATTATTGACTCTAGTGCAAGTGGAAGACTAAAGGAAATATGCCCTAGAGGCAATAATAAAGTTGTTATTTATATTTCCTTATATCATGATAAATGTTTATTATTCATGCTAGAATCGTATTAACCGGAAACTTGATACATGTGTGAATACATAGACAAAACAAAGTGTCCCTAGCATGCCTCTACTGGACTAGCTCGTTAATCAAAGATGGTTAAGTTTCCTAACCATAGACATGTGTTGTAATTTAATGAACGGGGTCATATCATTAGAAGAATGATGTGATGGACAAGACCCATCCGTTAGCTTAGCATAATGATCGTTAAGTTTTATTGCTATTGCTTTCTTCATGACTTATACATATTCCTTTGGCTATGAGATTATGCAACTCCCGAATACCGGAGTAATACCTTGTGTGCTATCAAACATCACAACATAACCGGGTAATCAGATGCTCTACAGGTATCTCCGAAGGTGTTTGTTGGGTTGGCATAGATCGAGATTAGGATTTGTCACTCCAAGTATCGGAGAGGTATCTCTGGGCCCTCTCGGTAATGCACATCATGATAAGCCTTGCAACAAATGTGACTAATGAGTTAGTTACGGGATGATGCATTACGGGACGAGTAAAGAGACTTGCCGGTAACGAGATTGAACTAGGTATAAAGATACCACGATAGGCAAGTAACATACCGATGACAAAGGGAATGACGTATGTTGTCATTGTAGTTTGACCGATAAAGATCTTCGTAGAATATGTAGGAACCAACATGAGCATCCAGGTTCTGCTGTTGGTTATTGACCGGAGATGTGTCTCAGTCATGTCTACATAGTTCTCGAACCCGTAGGGTCTGCGCGCTTAACGTCCAATGACGATTTGTATTATGAGTCATGTGTTTTGGTGACCGAAGATTGTTTGGAATCTCGGATGAGATCATGGACATGATGAGGAGTCTCGAAATGGTCGAGAGATAAATATTCATATATTGGATGATGGTATTCAGATACCAGAAGTGTTTCGAAATGTATCGGGTACGTATCGGAGTACCGGGGGGTTACTGAAACCCCTGGGGGAAGATATGGGCCCTATGGGACATAGGAGGGAGG